>NC_052153.1:1047395-1347395 GCF_902713615.1 Scyliorhinus canicula | reverse complement strand
TGTCACTTCCGCACCCCCTCCTGCATTTGCTGGGCTCCACCAGTTTTCAACTATCCCAGAATTGCACAGTGGTGATGAGCTGTCGACAGTTATCTTCAATTTTTGTGTCCCTTTTGGTGTTGACTAAGCATCTGCGGTTGCTGAGCAGAACTTGAGCACGTAATAGGATGAGGAGTTCAATTTGTGTTCCACCACTTAATTAGCCAGGGGACCGAGTCCACTGCACATGCTGCCCAGTGGAGCAACGTAATTACAGGTTGAGCGTCACTTATTCGAAATGCTGGGGGCCGAGAGTATTTCAGACTCTGGAATATTTAGAATTTTGCAATACCTGTATCGGTATAGTTGTGAAACGTCGTGTAGCTCACAGATCTCGGGTGAACAACATGTTTTACTAGAAACATGATTTAGGCAGCATGGTAGCACAGTGGTTAGCACTGTTGCTTCACAGCGCCAGGGTCCCAGGTTCGATTCCCGGCTTGGGTTACTGTCTGTGTGGAGTCTGCACGTTCTCCCCGTGTCTGCGTGGGTTTCCTCCGGGTGCTCCGGTTTCCTCCCACATGTCCTGAAAGACGTGCTGTTAGGTGAATTGGACATTCTGAATTCTCCCTCAGTGTACCCGAACAGGCGCTGGAGTGTGGCGACGAGGGAATTTTCACAGTAACTTCATTGCAGTGTTGATGTAAGCCTACTCGTGACCATAAAGATTATTATTATTTTGTCGCTCGAAAAAATGTGCCGATTTCAGAGCTTTTCGAATTTTGTAATTTTGAATAAGGGATGATCAGCCTTGATTAAAAACCACATTTAGTTCTTTGCAGTATGGACATGTAAGTGAAACTGTAGCCCCAATTCTAACACTATCCGCTTGGCAGGAACAAGGCAAGTGAGTGGTTAAAATTGGGATTCCATCTGCCCCATTCCAGTTCTGGGTTTATGATTTTTATGAACTGATGAATATATTGAAATCTGGGGCCCATGATGCCGTTGAAACCCTGACACTTTGAACTGGCAGGAAGAAAATTCCGAGCAGCATTAATCTGCCCATTAATCCCTTGCAGGACTGGCCTTGGAGTGTGAGTGACGTGGCTGGAACAGTATTTACAAGTGATCTCACTTGCAGTCATTTGGATTAATAGGAGTTCAGTGTTTTTTTCTGACTATATAGCCATGTCATTTCACACCTTGGAGATTGCTGCTGTTACAGATTGGTGCAGCTTCCTGCAGCAGGAACCTCTGCTTGGTGGACGAGTGGACCAGGCTTTGCCACTTCTTGGAGCCTTTCTCACCTCGGACTCCATCCAGCTGGCTGCAGGAGCTGTTTCCCAAGAATCTCCCGATCTGTGATGCTCTGCTGCTTTAAGCATGTTACCAATGCACTCTATACAGTCAATCAGTGTATTACTTTCCCACTGAATGCCAATAGTCGGAATGAGGGAGTTTTGTGAGTTGCAGCAGTGACTATTTTCTTTTCGCTTTCCGAGCCTCAGTTTCAATAGTTCCTTTACCTCTCGATGAAACGACCTAACTCAACACAGACAGGAAATAGGCTGGGACTGTGCGGGCCAAGTGATTGTGAAGTTCTGCTCAAAATAATGGGGGAGAATTATCCTTATGTTTCAAGCTAAGCTTAAAGTAATTAATTTCCTGTTTCAGGTCATTCATTTGGAAAAGAAGCTAAAAGCTATTCAGAGGGAAGACAAAGACCTGAAGGAAACCAATGAAGAGCTGACCCAGGCTAAAGCTTCATTGAAAACTGCCTACAGCAAACTTCAAACTGAGTTTGATAATCAAGTAATCGAAATAGGAGAACTGATGAAGGCAAATCAACAAATTATGAGAGAGAAAAATGAGCTAGATACAATGATTGAAGAATTGAAAACAGAAGCTGCCTCTCGAAAGAGGCAAATGACAGACCGAATGAAGTTGAGAAATGAAAATGAGGAGTTATTACAGAAAATACAGGAGCTGCAGGAAGCGCTTGAGATGAAGACTGTTGCCACCAAAATCAGAACTGCAGAGGGAACAGGCAATGGGAGCTGTGCATGCAAAGCAACGGGCTACAATCCCAGAGCAAAAAGAAGAAAAAACAATTCCCTAAAGCGGTACCAGCGTTTTCTCAACCGATCCATCAAGGAGATGAGCAGGGTCTTTGAACACTTCAGCAAGGATGGGTGGGAAGACGTAACCGGAGCCAGGTACGGTCCTCATTAACTTGGCCCTGCAGATGGGTCAGTGTGGATATGCAAACTGTAAGGAATTGGAGACTGGATTTCATATACTGTCGATTTCATATGCAGGGGAAAAAATAATCCTGTCAGATTTTTGAATAGTCATGGGATGTCTTGCTTCAAGCTTATTGACTGAAATTTGCATGTGAAATTAGCTCCAACTGCATGAAGTTTTGAATTAATGCCAGGAAATCCAGAATAAGGCAATGCATGATTTCTTTCAGTGATGCCATTTCCATGCAGTCATGAGGCTTGAAATTGACAGTTTGGCAGGTTGATTTAATTTGCTGGCCCTTTGCATATTCACCACTGACAGCTAAGGATTCCCAGGCAACCCTGCTAAGTCAGTTTAGTTATCTTGTGACATGTCGATCCAGGAGGAGAAACCAATTTTTTTCCTCTTAATTTAGTTAGATAAATTTTGAATGACCTATTTTAGCTTGCTACCAGATGCTTACAAGCTGTTTAACATCCTTTAAATTAAGAACCATCCACACTAATTATTTCATGTATGTTTTATGCACAGTCATTGAACTAATGTTAATTGAATGATAGCTGAAAATGAGGTGTTTTGTTATTAATTTTCATTCAGGGGGTATTTACAGTTGTATTTTTCTGCATTAAGATTGAAACTCCTGACTTATAAAGCCTTGTTCTTTCAATAAAAACACACTTTCCCACTGTATTTCTATCTAGTGACTCCGAGGAGACTGCTGCAGAGAGTTTGGGAGAATTGATAGTGAAGACGGTTCAGCAAAGGATTCCACCAGCAACAAGAAGTACGGTAAGTAGGAAATAATTCAATGGAGACAAAAAGCTGATTTTACAGTCAGCAATCAATGTTAAAATTTGACTAAAGCCCCCGAAGGGACAACCTCTTAAATCTGTAGGTGGTATATGGAGTAAACTCAGTAATATGTTTTGCAGAGTACACTTTAGAGAAATGAAGAGAAAATAATTCTTCTCTTGCGTATGTGAGCCTGCTAGCAAATTCCAAGATGTCTTAAAGCAATATACTTGAAATAAATAGCATCGATTGACATTTTTATAGCTCAAAAAGGTCTGTTAGGAATGCAGGATATTAATGATATATGGAATTTATTGAAAAAAATCTAATTGTTTTGAATAATCTGTGGCCATATATCTATGAATACAAATTGGAGAATTAGCTTATGATCCATTAAAGCCTGTAATGTTTAGTATTCTGAATCTTTCTCATTTGATGTCTTAGTTAAGACAACAATATAGTCCATCTGTTTTTGTGCTGTAAATTTAGTAATCTTGGTTATGATAAATGATAGATGGCAACCATTATAATGGTACAGCAGTTCTGCACTTGGTAATTAATGAACAGCATGATTAGTTTTGGCGTAAGTACTGCTGAATGTTCAGGTTAATGTGAAATACATGACCTGCTGCTTTCTAGAATATGATAATCTCGTAATTTGGGTTATTAACTTTTATTTCTGAAATTATGCACCTGTCATAGAATATTTGCTATGAATGTTGACCATAAAATTAGAGATTTGCTGTCCAAATCACACCAGCCTAATATTCTTGCACTTTATAGGGGCTTCATTATTTATTCATTTTTAATTCTTTAACTTCCGGTTGTTTGAGCCATTTTACTTTAATTGCGAGCAAGTGTTTTCCCAATCAGTCATGCTAATAGAGTTAATTAAATCTACACCACAGTGGAAAGAAGTTGAAGGAAGATTCATGCCAAATAACAAAAGGACATCGAACAGTAAGGGGATTTTCACTGCCCCTGAATCAACTTTCAAGAAGTGGTTAGAGGGAATGTAGGTTTTGCATTGTGTGCAGGATTCCTTCCTTTCACAGTACGCAAAAGTTCAATAAGCCAGGGAGTCCTGTTGGACCCAGTAATGAGAATTGAACTAAAACAGATCAGAGAAGTAAGCGGATGGGAACTTCTAGGCAACAACGATCATAAAATAATAAGATTGCAGCTAAAGATTGAAAAGGGCATAAATAAGATGGAGACATAGATTAGTAAAAATAATTTTAAGATGAGAATAGAACTAAAGAAAATAAACTGGAAAAATGTGTTCTCAATGTTTACATTTGCAGGGTGTTACCTGTGAAGTTTAACCTTTTTATACATTTGTAGGTAAGATGAGATAAAAAGCAAAGTACGTAAATGATTTTTGATTGGTGAGACAGCATTACTACTTTGGTTACTTAATGATGGAAGATGTTGAGTAAATAATTGTGTGTGACTCAATCGAGAAAATGCATAAACATGCATAATAGAAACATAATGTTGTTTTAAATGACATTGTTTGGAAGATTAAGGCAGTTTTAAGAGATTTTTTTGCTAAACATTAGAAATAAGGTATGGTTTTAAGTGGGTTTAATTTAATGTTTCTGTGTCTTGAAGAGTAAAACCTATAGTTAGATTCATGCTGGACAAAGGTATTTGTATGTGTGGGGGTTAGTTTCAATTCCAACTGTGATTCTATCATGCTTATTCTTCAGCATGAATATATAAACCAGCAGTGGTTGCTTAGCAACTGAGACCTTGTAAAGTAGGGAAGCGTTTAAGTTTAACTAAGTTGTTTGCAGTTGGAGATAGGTATTGAGAGAAAAGGCAGCTCTCACAGCTCTGCTAGAAGCAGTTGGTTTTAGAAGTCTCAAGAGGGAACAGCATTCTCAGTCCTGCTAGAAGAAAAGCTATACTATGACGTAATGGTCACAAAAGCAGATGCCAGAAACCTAAAGTCCAGTTAGTTAAGGAAACTAGAGAAATGAAGAGAAGTTTCCAAGAAGTCTGGAGTTAACGGAGTAGAGGAAACTGGGAAGCAGAACGCATTACTGTTTAGTAAAGTAACAGAGTTGAAAAGGCACTGGGTTGTGCCAGAAAGGTATCTGCAGTAGTGCTAAAGTTTGTGATAAAGCACTACAATTTGGGAAACATGATTTGAAATAATTTTGGAACTCGGTGGCTGGACCTCGGAGTTTGGGTAAAAGCCTGAAGAGAGAGGCGTAAAACATGAAAGCGACTCACTGATGGAAGCAGTGGAGAGAAAGCATCATTTAAAAGGTGATTTAAAAAATGCGACTTTTGAAAGTGATTTGGAAGCCGGAGTGCAGTGAGACAAGGTGGCACCTGGCATAAGAATCATCTGGGGGGATTTTGAGGAAAAATCCACCGACATTGACTTGGGTTCAGAGAGGGGTGTGTCTTACCACAGTCATCCTGTGTAGTTAAAAGGGATTTTGTGTGTTAATGAGACCATTGTAGTTTAAGATGTACTTTGTAATCCATGTTAATCTTAAAATCTGTGTTTAATTCTTATGAAAAGGTCACCCAGTCAGTTATAGTCACCCAGTCAGCTCTCAACAGTGGTAAAGAGACTGAACCAGAGCCATGACAGTTTTAAGACAGTGTGGAAAGATCGATTCATTCCAGGATTGATAATATCAAAAATAGGGCTTGGTTATTTTATAAAGAAACTTTATTAAAAGAAAAGAAAAGAAAATTTTAACTTCAACCGTAACAATCACAGATTACACTCGGGATTCTATGAGTTCCATTTAAACAGCACTTTACAGAACATGCAACTCCACTTACACTGGAAGGCAGAGGCATTACTTGCATTTATGAAGCAATTTTTATTCTGTTAGGGACATCGTTTCAGGACCCTTGTCCAAAGCCTGCCTCGGTGTCAACTTTCATGACCTCTCTCAGTCAGTTTCCAAAGCCTTCTCCCCTTTTCCTGTTCAGATGAGCTTTCTTACTCTCTCTCTCTCTCTAAGCTCCTCACAGCCCCTCAAACAAAGGTTCTCTGCTGCGGTTTCCAGGCTTGAACCTATCATCGTTATCTTGGCTGTTTAATTTCCCAACTCCCGTTTATACAAAAGAACAGAGCCATGCTATTAATATGAAACTAACCTCCCATTGACGGGCAAAGAGGCCATCAGACTCTGTAATGGGCTAATAGGTGGTCATACAGGAGTGCTCCAAAGAACAATGGATCTGGGCTCCTGTGCATCCCCACAAACGAGATTAAGTCTGACTGGGGCACTGTAATTCGGCCAGGTGTGGGCAGATACGGCTGACTCCGTGCTAGCAGCCCCCCCCCCCCCCCCCCCCCCCCCCGCAGTCTGTTTAACCCCTAAATTGCCTGCTACATTGGGGTCTCATTTCTGGATCTAATTTCTGAATATTGTAACAGGGGAGTAAAGGAGTATTATATCATCATCAAATTTTTTCATGTTTAATAAATGTTTTTACTTGTTAGAGCTAATTACCAGTCCTAGTGATTCTGTTCCAACCCGTTTTAGAAGAAGAAGTAAAGGCCTAGATTCTCCAATTTTCAGGCTATGTCTGGAGGAAGTGTTTGGTTTTAAGCCAAAAAAGTCGGTTCCACACCCACACTGATGCTCCAACCGGTGAGGGGCTAGCTGCCACGCCATGTAAAACGCACGGCCTTCCTGATATAAACGCCTGGAGAATTGCCGGTCAGTAGCCGAGCATGCACACGGCAATGACTTTCAGCGATCGCGCTGTACTACATGGTGCTGGCTGTGCGCAGCCCGACCTGCCAGATAGTGTCCCCCTGGACATCCCCTCGCTACCCCCGGGAAACCCCCCACCAGTCTCCCCAGCTCTCGCCGAAGCCTCCCAGGCCAGCAGCAGAGCATCGGGGCAGGGCCTTCAGATTTGATCGTAGAATCCCGGCTATGGTCTTTTGAGCTAAGGTTCCATTTTGGGATCTTTCGGTCCAGTTATAACTTCAACTGGGATCGCAACAACATCCAAGATGTACTGTTCTTACAAACAAGTGCACTCTGAGATAATAACCAATGCGCATAAAAATATATTTCATACAATGGAGAAGAAGAAGAAGAATCTTTATTGTCACAAGTAGGCTTACATTAACACTGCAATGAAGTTACTGTGAAAATCCCCTAGTCACCACATTCCGGCGCCTGTTCGAGTACACAGAGGGAGAATTCAGAATGTCCAATTCACCTAACACAACTTTCGGGATTTGTGGGAGGAAACCGGAGCACCCGGAGGAAACCCACGCAGACACGGGAAGAACGTGCAGACTCCGCACAGATAGTGACCCAAGCCGGGAATCGAACCCGGGACCCTGGAGCTGTGAAGCAACAGTGCTAACCACTGTGCTACAGAGCAACCTAGTCACAGCAGTCAAATTACACAGGAGAAGCTAGCATCTCCAGGACACTATTGTATCCAGTGCAGACAGAGGCCATGTCAGGTTTAGTATTTATTACCATCTTACCTCAGAAAATATTTTAAAAGAGTCATTTAAATGTTGGAATTAGCTGTTGAAGCGAAACACGTTCACACAATTTTAGAAAAAACATCGATAAAAGTTGAATACATTAATAATGCAATAAAGACATCAAAGATTTTTCTTTTAGCCCGTCTTGATATCAATAAAGGTATCACACCCATTGTTTTCAGAGGTCTGTGATCCCTATTGTTCAACAGGGTGTTAGGATCCTGGACCAGACCCCAACATTTGTTAGGATCCTGGACCAGACCCCAACAGGGTGTTAGGATCCTGGACCAGACCCCAACAGGGTGTTAGGATCCTGGACCAGACCCCAACAGGGTGTTAGGATCCCAGACCAGACCCCAACAGGGTGTTAGGATCCTGGACCAGACCCCAACAGGGTGTTAGGATCCTGGACCAGACCCCAACATTTGTTCGGATCCCGGACCAGATCCCAATATTTGTTGCGATCCCGGATCAGACCCCAATTTGTGCTACTACACTCAACAACAATTCCAAACAATTTAAAACATTTAAAGGAAAGGACACTGTGACTCTGACCAGTAGGTATTTTTTTATGTTAAATAGAACTTTAATTTAAACACAGAATTAACTACATCAAAGAAAATAGCTTTACAATTATAGTTAAACAGTTCTTAAACACAAGGAAAAACTTAGACTTACTGTCTATAACTGCTACTAACTTCAATTAAGCAACCCAATACAGTTCAAATGTATTTATAAATAAAGTTAACAGGTTACTTGCTCAGTTGAGCAGACCTTCGGAGAGAGTTTATTTCAAGAGCAGATTCAGTATACTTATGCTCAACCAAGCAGAATTTGACAAAACTACTGTTCAATTTAAAATCCTTCTGTCTTGTTAGACTTAAATCATAGAGAAAACTGCAATACTACAGACAGAACTGGCTCCTCCCATTACTTGCATCATTCGTATCCCACTAAGATGTCACATTACCTGCGTAGCTAGGGCGAAACACAACCCTTCATAAATGATCTACTCTCCAAGGAATCTCCAGCAATTATAACAATATCCAATTAGCCCTCTATATGTAAACAAGTAAATGGTTAGAATCAATCATGATCACACTTTTTATCAATTCTTAATTCCAGTTTTTGCAAGCTCATAGTGTGGATACCTTAACCTAGATTATTTCATTATTTTTTTTTTTAAATTTAGAGTACCCAATTATTTTTTCCAATTAAGGGGCAATTTAGCGTGGCCAATCCACCTATCCTGCACATCTTTCGGGTTGTGGGGGTGAAATCCACGCAGACACGGGGAGAATGTGCAAACTCCTCACGGACAGTGGCCCAGGGCCGGGATTCGAACCCGGGTCCTCTGCGCCGTAGGCAGCAATGCTGGCCACTGTGCCACCGTGCTGCCCCGATTATTTCATAATATTACTGCAGTAAGTATATACTTTAACCCTGGCTTTTAATAACATTACTGCCATAAATATAAAACATAATATATAACCATGTCTACATTCATCATAAGGGTATACTCCCCACTACTGCTGAATGTAGAGACAGAAGTCGGAATTGACACTCAATGAACCTGGTTTACAAACATAAAACTAGAATAAGCTTTTGACAGACTCGGCTCTAACGCAAGAGCTTAGTTAGAAGTTATTTTGTTTAAACTGGGCCAAATGCCTCATTGCCTGGGGCAATAGTGTGTTCATCATTTTCTATTATTATATAAAGACAGGTTGGATTGATAAAAATAAGTGAATCCAATATTGTGTAATGCACTTTCTGTACGCTTTATCAATTGTAGCTGGTCTCATCTTGCCAAGAGTTTCAATAATCCACTGGGAAAAGATTAGCGAGATGCACATAAAAATCTTAAAAACATGAAAAGCATTGGTACGGGCTTAAATGCCAAGAGGGTCCAATTGTTCCATGACTGAGTTATGCTGTTGTGTATTTAGATTATTATGGTGCCCCTAAACACATGGCGTGCAGGAGGTGCAGCCTGCCTCTATCCAAGAGATTTTCTAAGGCAGGACACACTTTTGTAATTTTTAGCCTGTTGTTTTTGAAAGGCAGTGTATGAACACTGCCAGTGGTGACTGTGTCAGAGAGAGCTTTGGCAATGGGTGTATCCACGATTTTGAAGGACTTCATCTGGGTTCAAGGACATAATGTCAGCTATTATTGATGAATGAAAAAATATCCCCCAAACGACTTTTTGTTCAAGCCAAATAGGTTTGTTATTCTCTTTAGTTATCAAGGTGGTGACACAATCAAAAGGAACCACTTATAGTGCGGCGGTTTTGAGCTTCCTTGGAACACGGGAATTCTGACCCGCTCTTGACCTTAGAAACTTGAACACAATTCTAAAATGAAAGAGATGACGTGATTTTCCCTGCTGCTTCAAGCAGAGTGCTCCAGTGATGTTCTTGATATCTACTTTCAGGTAGTCAACTGAACATTACATCAAAGGCTGGCATGTGCTTGAATCGTTGGTAAATGCTACTGATACAAAGCTTCAAACTAACCATTTCAGAACTGTGCATCTGGGCCTCAAACAGCTACCCATCTCTCCCTATTTTATTAACCGATTCATAAGAGCATAACAAACAGGAGTAGGAGTAGTTTGTACAGCTCATCAACACTGATCCACCATTCACTACGATCACGGGGATCTTCAATTCCAGTTCCACGTGCACTGCCTATATCCCCCGGATTCCCTGAAAGTAATAAGTAAACAAGATATCAGCCTTTTTTTCAGTTGGTTATTTATAGCACACCTTCCTTCAAGGCTTTCAGTTTAGATTTCTGTTTCCAATCTGTAATGATTTTCACTAGATTCATTCAGGTCTCTGCAGTTTCAAAAATACAGCAGCTTTTCTGGAAGAAACATGAGGGAGAGAGAGAGCGGCCCTGTCCTCTGAGCATCCAGGAACCAACTGGCTCCCCTGGCTCTCTGAATGCCATCCCACTCAGGCAGGACCCAATCACCGCCTGTTACCGGGCAGAATACAGCCTTTTGACCAATTCTTGGGTCATGGGCCAGCCAATCGAACTAAGTCCCTCCGATCTCTCGGGTGCTTAAAAGTCTGCTGTCCGAAATTTAGCAAAGCGTTTTCTTTTGTAATTTTTGAATTCCTCACTTCCCCTGCTCGACTTAAAGGTACGTGTCCATTAAGCATCCCTGGATCAAAATAATAACAGCAAAAGTGAAGAAATGGGAAAAGCGGGAATGAACAGGAAGGGTCCTTGCAGCATAATCTCAACTCCTTGTCTGTATTGCCACAACCGGCTAACTAATGTACATGTATTATTGACTACATTGCAGTCTGCAGAAGATTATTATTTAAATCACAATGTTCCAGGCGAGTGCTTTTGTAGTTCTCAATGTCAAGATCAAATCATCTGAAAACTGCCATTGATAATAAAGCAACTGCTAAATAGGTTTCCACAAACATAGGAAATTAGTTGTTTAAAACATTTTAGCCTACTGGACTGTGTTGCATACTAGAAATTCACAATTATTTTGTACTGACTAGCTGTGAATGGTCTATTTGGATCTAGAACTTGTAAAAGGAGTTTATTGTTGTAGAAATCCTTAAAAGTGTTCTAAACTCAGGAATATTTTGTGTCAAAATGTATGCCAACTCTTTATCGAGAATAATGCCATAAAATGGCGGTGTAATGATTATGGTATTGGACTGACAATCCATGTGGTGTAAATTCAAATCCAACCACTGCGAGATATAAAATCTGTAAATTTATGTATTCCCACATCTGGCTTGTGCATGACTTCCAGAATGTGTAATTCACTCTGGATGTGCTCTGGTGTGGCCCAGAAAACTGTTTAGTTGTAAAGCAATTCATGTGAAACATTTTCAGATAAATATCAGCTGGATTTGTCAGCCAAAGCCTGAGGAATTGCAGTAAACAGCCTCAGTTCACAGGCCAGAAATAGATCTTTGGTGCTGCTCTGAATAGAAGAAGTTCCTTAGTCGAGATTATCCAATGGTTTGAAAATCTGAAAAGATGATGGAATTCACCTTATCTACCATTGCTCAGAGCTCTCACATCCTTTGTTGCTTGCATCTATTTAGGCAATTTGTCAAGAAAAGAGAAAACAAAGAAATCGCTGGCTGAGAACAGTGAAATCTGAAACAAAGGTTGCTGTACCACAGTCACATTCCACAGGTATTTGGTTTATTGTAGTGAGATCTTTTGGCGGCTGGTGCAAATTAGAAATGTTGAAGTTAAATAATTGGTTATGTTTTCATTAATATGTGTGTATCTGTAAAATATATTCTTCTAAGGAATGCATTCATCACACAATGTAGAGTTAAACTTTGTTCACTAGAAAGAATCACACGGCAGACAACTGAAAGGAAAAACATTCAATGTGGCAAAGATTAATGGTAAACCAGAGGATTGGGAAAGTTTAAAAAACCCCAAAAATGACCAGAAAATAAATAAAGAGGGAGAAGATAAACTATGAGGGTAAGCCACCAAGTAATATAAAAATAGACTGTAAGAGCTTCTTTAAATATATCAAAAGGAAAAGAGACCAAAGTGAACATAGAATGAGATTGGGGAAATAATAATGGGGAACCAGGAAATGACAGAGGAGTGACATAAATATTTTGTGTCAGTCTTCACGGTAGAAGACACTAATAATATTCCAACAATACAAAATAGCCAAGTGGCAAAAGTGGGGGAAGAAATAAATACAACTATCTCTCGAGAAAAAGTACTATTGAAACTAATGGGACTGAAGGCCAATCAGTCCCCTGGACCCAATGGGTTGCATTCCTGAATATTAAAGGAAGTAGCTTCAGAGATAGTGGATGCCCTGCTAGTAATCTTCCCAGAATCCTTAAATTCTGGAAAAGTCCCAGAGGATTGGAACAATGCACCACCCTTATTCAAAAAGGGCGGGACACAAACAAAACAGGTAACTATCGGCCAGTTAGCTTCACTTTTGTCACTGGGAAAATGTTAGAATCCATTGAAGGATGTAATAGCAGAGCATTTCAAAATACACAGTATAATAAAGCAGAGTCAACATGGCTTCATGAAGGAGAAATCATGCCTGACACATTTATTATAATTCCTTGAGGTGGTAATGAGCAGGATAGATAGAAACATATAAACTAGGAGCAGGAGGAGGCCATTCAGCCCTTTGAGGCTACTCTGCCATTCAATACGATCAGCTCAGTAGCCTGTTCTCTTTTCCCCACCATGTCCTTTCATCTTTTTAGCCCCAAGAGCTATATCTAACACCATCTTGAAAACATAAAATATTTTGGTCTCACCTGCTTTCTGTGGTAAAGAGTTCCACAGGCCGACCATTCTCTGGGTGAAGACATTTCTCCTCATCTCAGTCCTAAATGGTCTACCCCGTATCCTCAGACTGTGACCCCTGGTTCTGGACACCCGCCACCATCGGGAACATCCTTCCTACATTTACTCTGTCCAGTCCTGTTAGAATTTTATAGGTTTCTATAAGATCCCCCTCATTCTTCCGAACACCAGTGAATACAATCCTAACCGATTCAATCTCTCCTCATACATCAGTCCCGCCATTCCAGAAATCAGTCTGGGAAGCCTTCTCTGCACTCTATCTTTCGCACGAACATCCTTCCTCAGATAAGGAGAGCAAAACTGCACTCAATATTCCATATGTGGCCTCACCAAGGCCCTGGCTAACTGCAGAAATACATCCCTGTTCCTATACTCTCATTCTCTCGCTGTGAAGGTCAGCGAACCATTTGCCTCTTTACCGCTGCTGTACCTGCATGCTTACCTTCAGTGACTGGTCTCATTGCACATTCACCTCTCTTAATTTATAGCCATTCAGATAATAATCTGCCTTCCTGTTTTGCTATCAAAGTGGATAACCTCAGATTTGTCCACATTACACTGCATCTGACATGCATTTGCCCACTCACTCAGCCTCTCCAAATGACACTGAAAGATCTTGGCATCCTCTTCACAGCTCACCCTCCCACCCAGCCTTGTATCATCTGCAAATTAGGAGATATCACATTTAGATCCACCATCGAAATCATTAATATATTTTGTGAATAGCTGGGGTCACAGCGCCGCTCCCGCTCCCTGCGGTACCCCACTAGTCACTGCCTGCCAATTTGGAAAAGACCCATTACTTCCTACTCTTTGTTTCCTACAGCCAGCCTAAATCTCTTATGGTGCAGCACGGTAGCACAATGCAAGGGTCCCCGGTTCGATACCCGGCTTGGGTCACTGTCTGTGTGGAGACTGCACATTCTCCCTGTGTCTGTGTGTGTTTCCTCCGGGTGCTCCGGTTTCCTCCCACGAGTCCCGAAAGACGCGCTGTTGGGTGAATTGTACATTTCGAATTCTCCCTCAGTGTACCCGAACAGGCGCTGGAGTGTGGCGACCCGGGAATCTTTACAGTAACTTCATTGCAGTGTTAATGTAAGCCGACTTGTGACAATAATAAAGATTATTATTATTAAAAACCCTGGATTGGCCACCTTTCCCATTTTACTTTTGTGCCAGACAGGAATAAACAATTGTTGCAGTTCCCCCCATGCTCTCCTTGAAAGTTTGCCATTGTCTATCCACAGTCATCCCTTTAAGTAATGTTACCCAATCCATCATAGCCAACTCGTGCCTCACATCATTGTAGTTTTCTTTATTAAGATTCAGGACCATCGGGCGAAATTCTCCTACCCCACGCAGGGTCGGAGAATCGGCCGGCAGCGGCGTTATTCCCGCTCCCGCAGGGTTTTTAATTCTCTGACCGGCCAAAAACCGGCGCTGTGCAAATCCCGCCGGCAGCCTCTGAAAACAGCTGGCACCGGCGGGATTTCATTTTTTTTTTAGTTTCCACAAATCTCCGGCCCGGATGGACCGAAGTCCCGCCGACGTGGCCACGGGTCACGTCGGCGAAAATCACAGTTGCTTTAAAACGGCGTCAACCATTGATGATGGTTGACGCCGTTCAGTGTCGGGGTGGGGGGGGGGGGGGGGGTGGGCTGCGGCATCGGGGGGGGTGGGTTGCGGCATCGGGGGGGGTTGCGGCATCGGGGGGGTTGCGGCATCGGGGGGGGTTGCGGCAAATCGGGGGGGGTTGCGGCATCGGGGGGGGAGGGTTGCGGCATCGGGGTGGTGGGTTGCGGCATCGGGGGGGGTTGCGGCATCGGGGGGGGTTGCGGCATCGGGGGGGGTTGCGGCGTCGGGGGGGGGGTTGCGGGTGTCGGGGGGGGTTGCGGTGTCGGGGGGGGTTGCGGCATCGGGGGGGGTTGGCGGCATCGGGGGGGGTTGCGGCGTCGGGGGGGGGGTTGCGGTGTCGGGGGGGGGTTGCGGTGTCGGGGGGGGTTGCGGCATCGGGGGGGTTGCGGTGTCGGGGGGGGTTGCGGTGTCGGGGGGGGGTTGCGGCATCGGGGGGGTGCGGTGTCGGTGGGGGGGTTGCGGCATCGGGGGGGTTGCGGCATCGGGGGGGGTGGGTTTGCGGCATCGGGGGGGGTTGCGGCATCGGGGGGGTGGGTTGCGGCATCGGGGGGGGTTTTGGGGGCAGCGGCGTGCAGAGAGGGGGGGCGACGGATGCCCGGGGCCAACGCAACCGTCGCCCCCCCCCTCTGTACGCCGCTGCCCCCTACCCCAACCACCCCCCCCTCACCACCCCTACCTCCCTCACCCTCACCACCCACTACCTCCCTCCACCGCCCCTACCCCCCTCCCCACCACCCCTACCCCCCTCAACCGCAACCCCCCACCTCATCGCCAGCACCCCCCCACCCTCAACGCCGCAACCCCCCCCTCATCGCCGCAACCCCCCCCTCTTCAACGCCGGGTCCCCCCCCTCTCAACGCCGGGTCTCCCCCCTCTCAACGCCGGGTCCCCCCTCTCAACGCCGGGTCCCCCCCCTCTCAACGCCGGGTCGCCCCCCTCTCAACGCCGGGTCCCCCCCTCTCAACGCCGGGTCCCCCCCCTCTCAACGCCGGGTCGCCCCCCTCTCAACGCCGGGTCCCCCCCTCTCAACGCCGGGTCCCCCCCCTCTCAACGCCGCCCCCCCCCCCTCAACGCCGGTACCCACACCCCGTCCCCCTCCCTCTGAAGGCCGGTACCCACACACCCCCCCCCCCTCTCTCCTCCTCCCCCCCTTCCTTCCTCCTCCCCCCTTCGTTCCTCCTCCCCCCCCTTCCTTCCTCGGTTAGGGGGGGGGTGCGGCGTTAGTGGGGGGGGGTGCGGCGTTGGAGTGGGGTAGGGGTGGTGAAGGGGGTCGGGGTGGTGAGGGGAGGGGGTTGGGGTAGGGGCAGCGGCGTGCAGAGGGGGGGCGACGGTGCGTTGGCCCCGGGCATCCGTCGCCCCCCTCTGCACGCCGCTGCCCCAACCCCCCCCTCACCACCCCTACCCCCTTCACCACCCCTACCCCCCTCCAACGCCGCCCCCCCCAACGCCGCCCCCCCTCTCTCAACTCACACCGCAACCCCCCCTCAACTCAACGCCGCAAACCCCCCCCCTCTCCTCTCAACTCAACGTCGCAAACCCCCCCCCTCAACACAACGCCGCAAACCCCCCCCCCCCCCTCAACTCAACGCCGCAAACCCCCCCCCCCCTCTCCTCTCAACTCAACGCCGCAAACCCCCCAACGCCGGGTCTGTCTCTTCTCCTCCTCCCCCCCCCCCCCCCAAATGCCGGGTCTGTCTCTCCTCCTCCCCCCCCCCCCCCCCCAAAATGCCGGGCTGTCTCTCTCCTCCTCCCCTTCCCCCCCCAAAATGCCGGTCTGTCTCTCTCCTCCTCCCCTCCCCCCCCCCCCCAAACGCCGGGCTGTCTCTCTCCTCCTCCCCCCCCACAAATGCCGGTCTGTCTCTCTCCTCCTCCTCCCCCCCCCCCAAATGCCGGTCTGTCTCTCCTCCTCCCCCCCCCCCCCCCCAAATGCCGGTCTGTCTCTCTCCTCCTCCCTCCCCCCCCCCCAAACGCCGGGCTGTCTCTCTCCTCCTCCCCCCCCATCCCCAAAATGCCGGTCTGTCTCTCTCCTCCCCTCCCCTCCCCTCCCCTCCCCTCCCCTCCCCTCCCCTCCCCCCCCCCCCCCCAAACGCCGGGCTGTCTCTCTCCTCCTCTCCCCCCCCCCCAAAATGCCGGTCTGTCTCTCTCCTCCTCCCCTCCCCTCCCCCCCCCCCCCCAAACGCCGGGCTGTCTCTCTCCTCCTCCTCTCCCCCCCCCCCCAAAATGCCGGTCTGTCTCTCTCCTCCTCCCCTCCCCTCCCCCCCCCCCCCAAACGCCGGTCTGTCTCTCTCCTCCTCCTCCCCCCCCACCCCCCCCCCCCAAACGCCGGGCTGTCTCTCTCCTCCTCATCATCTCCCCCCCCCCACCAAACGCCGGGTCTCACCACTTCCGCAGCGGGTGAAACTGACGCGTATCGCGTCAGTCCGCTGCTGGCCCCTCCGGGAACGGAGAATAGCCGCCTAAAAGAAGGCCCCGACGCCGGAGTCATCTACACCGATTTTTCTCGCCGGAAATCGGCGTTACGACGGTCTGCAGAGAATTTCGCCCATCATCTCAGAATCAACTACCAGAAGACACAGGAGCAGAATTAGGCCACTCGGCCCATCGACTCTCCTTCAACATTCAATCATGGCTGATTTTTTCTCATCCCCATTCTCTTGCCTTCTCCCCATAACCTCTGATCCCTTTATTAATCAAGAACCTATCTATCTCTGTCTTAAAGACACTCAGTGATTTGGCTTCCACAGCTTTCTGCTGTAAAGAGTTCCACAGATTCACCACCCTCTGGCTGAAGAAATTCCTCCTCATCTCTGTTTTAAAGGATCATCCCTTTAGTCTGAGATGGTGCCCTCTCGTTCTAGTTCTTCCACGTGCACTCTATCCACGCTTCGCAATATCCTGCAAGTTTCTGTAAGATCCCCCCTCATCCTTCTAAACTCCAATGAGTACAGACCCAGAGTCCTCAACCGTTCCTCATACGACAAGCTCTTCATTCCAGGGATCATTCTTGTGAACCTCCTCTGGACCCTTTCCAAGGCCAGCACATCCTTCCTTAGATACAGAGCCCAAAATTGCTCACAGTACTCCAAACAGGGTCTGACCAGAGACTTAGACAACCTCAGAAGTACATCCCTGGTCTTGTATTCTAGCCCTCTTGACATGAATGCTAACATTGCATTTGCCTTCTTAACTGCCGACTGACTACATCACTCTCCACCTTAATGAAAAACTCTAACAGGCTGACATGTCTTTGTTCTTCCTTAATCGTGGTTTCCCACCCACTGAAATGGAATTGAATGAAAATGAAAATTACTTATTGTCACAAGTAGGCTTCAAATGAAGTTACTGTGAAAAGCCCCTAGTCGCCACATTCCGGCGCATGTTCAGGGAGGCTGGTACGGGAATTGAACCGTGCTGCTGGCCTGCCTTGGTCTGCTTTCAAAGCCAGCGATTTAGCCCTGTGCTAAACTAGCCCCAGACAACACTGTTCAACAGGGCTCTCAACCGTGTCCGATCTATCTCACGCACCTCTGCCCTCAATACCTCTCCTTCCTCCCAGAACCAGGATTGGGTCTCCCTTGTCCTTTTCATCCACTAAACTCTGCACTCAAAGAATCATCCTCCGCCAGTTCTGCCAACTCCAGGGTGATGCCACCACCAAACACATCTTCCCCTCACTCCCTCTGTCAGCATTCCACAGGGACCGTTCCCTCTGGGATACCCTGCTCCACTCTTCCATCACCCCCAACACCCCACCCTCCTCCCATGGCACCTTCCCATGCAATCGCAGAAAGTGTAACACCAGTCCCTTTACCGCCTCCCTGCTACATCCCACGGAGTAAACACACTTTTCAAGGGAGGCATCAATGAGAGAACAGGCCATCTTAGACTAGGTACTGTGTAATCAGAATGGAATCATTGGCAATCTAGTTGTGCAAGACCTATTGGGGATGAGCGACCATAATGTGTCAAAATTATTCATCAAGATGGAGGGTAAAGTTGTTGATTCTGAGACTAGGGTCCTGAATCTTAGTAAAGGAAACTACAATAATATAAGGCACAAGTTGGCAATGATCGATCGGGAAAGGTCACTTATGGGATGACAGTGGATAGACAATGGCAAATATTCAAGGAACACATGGAGGAACTGCAACAATTGTTTATTCCTGTCTGGCACAAAAATAAAACAGCAAAGGTGGCCAATCCATGGCTTACAAGGGAAATTAGAGATAGTATTCGATCCAGGGAAGGAGCATACAGATTGGCCAAGATGAACAACAGGTCTGAGGATTGGGTGCAGTTTAGAATTCAGCAAAGAAGGACCAAGGAATTGATTAAGAAGGGAAAAATAGAGTACGAGAGTAAGCTAGCAGGGAACATAAAAACTGACTGTAAAAATTTCTATTGGTACATGAGGAGAACAAGATTGTGAAGATAAATGTAGGCCCCTTACAGTCAGAAACAGGGAATTTATAATGGGGAACAAAGAAATGACTGAGCAACTAAATACAGACGTTGGTTCTAACTTCACAAATGAGAACACAAATAAGATACCAGAAATGTTAGGAAAGGCAGGGTTTAGTGAGAGGGAGGAACTGAAGGAGATCAATATTTGCAGAGAAATGGTGTTGGGAAAATTGATGGGATTGGGCGGCACGGTAGCATAGTGGTTAGCACTGTGGTTTCACAGCGCCAGGGTCCCAGGTTCGATTCCCTGCTGGGACACTGTGCGGAGTATGCACCTTCTCCCCGTGTCTGCGTGGGTTTCCTCCGGGTGCTCTGGTTTCCTCCCACAGTCCAAAGACGTGTAGGTTAGGTGGATTGGCCATGCTAAATTGCCCTTACTGACCAAAAGAGGTTAGGAGGGGTTATTGGGTTACGGGGATAGGTCGGAAGCGAGGGTTTAACTAGGTCAGACTCGATGGGCTGAATGGCCTCCTTCTGTATGTTCTATGAAGACTGATAAATCCCCAGGCCTGATAATCTGCATCCCAGAGTACTTAAGGAAGTGGCTCTAGACGTAGTAGATGCAATGGTGGTCATCTTCCAGGATTCTATAGACTGCAGAAGAGTTTGTGCAGATTGGATGGTGGCTAATGTAACCCTATTATTTAAAAAGGGAGGTTGAGAGAAATCAGGGAATTATAGACCAGTCAGCCTGACGTCGGTAGTGGGGGAAATTCGTGAATTTATTATCAAAGATTTAATGGCTGAGTACTTAGAAAAAAGTGGCAGGATCAGACAGAGTCAGCATGGAATAATGAAGGGGGAATCATGCTTGACAAATCTACTGGAATTTTTTGAGGATGTAACTAGTACAATTGAGGAAGGGGAGCCAGTGGATGTGGTATATTTGGACTTTCAGAAGGATTTTGACAAAGTCCCACATAAGAGATTAGTGTGTACAATTAAAGCACATGGGATTTGGGGTATTGTATTGAGATGGATAAAAAAAACTGGTTGGCAGACAGGAAACAAAGAGTTGGAATTAACGTTTTTTTTGCAAATGGCAGGCAGTGGCTAGTGGGGTACCGCAGGGATCAGTGCTGGGACCCCAGCTATTCACAATATATACTAATCATTTAGATGAAGAAACAAAATGTAATACCTCCAAATTTGCAGATGATACAAAGCTGGGTGGGAGTGTGAGCTGTGAGGAGGGTGCAGAGATCCTTCAGTGTGATTAGGACAAGTTGAGTGAGGGGGCAAATGAATGGCAGATGCAGTATAATTTGGAGAAATGCGAGGTTATCCACTTTGGTACCAAAAACGGCAGGAGACTATTATCTGATTGGCCATAAATTAGGAGAGGGGAACGTGCATTGAGACCTGGGTGTTCTCGTACACCAGTCACTGAAGGTAAGCATGCAGGTACAGCAGGCGGTAAAGAAGGCAAATGGTACGCTGACCTTCACAGCGAGAGGATTAGAGTACAGGAGCAGGGATGTCTTGCTGCAATCATACAGGGCCTTAGTGAGGCCACACCTGGAATATTGTGGGCAGTTTTGCTCTCCTTATCTGAGGAAGGATGTTCCAGCTCCAGAGGGAGTGCAGCAAAGGTTTACCAGGCTGATTCCTGGGATAGCAGTACCGATGTGTGAGAAGAGATTGAATTTGTTCGGATTGTATTTGCTGGAGTTCAGAATAATGAGGGGGGTATCTCATTGAAACCAAGAAATTTCTAACAGGACTGGCAGGGTAGATGCAGGAAGGATGTTCCTGATTGTGGGAGTGTCCAGAACCAGGGATCACAGTCTGAGGATACGGGGTAGACCATTTAGGACAGAGATGGGGAAAAATCTCTTCACCCAGAGAGTGTTGGACCTGTGCGATTCATACAGGAAGTAGTTGAAGCCAAAACATTTTGTTTTCTAGAAGCAGTCAGATATAGCACTTGGGGCGAAGGAGATCAAAGGATTTGGGGGGAAAGCGGGATTAGGTGATTGAGTTGGATGATCAGCCATGATAATGAATAGTGCAGCAGGCTCAAAGGGCTGAATGGCCTCCTCTTGCTCCTATTTTCTATGTTTCTGTGATTCCTGCTGTTGGCTGAGATCTAAACCAGTCCCTTGCACAGGTTTCAATATCTCCTCAAAGCAGTTTTTTTCCCTTTGATCTCTCCCTTATATTACCCACTTCCCTTAGAACCGTTCTATCCCGACTTAACTACCTTTTCGTTTTTAGAATTTAAAAGAAAAGTAAACTTACTTCATCTACCTTCCCTGTGACACCTTAACCTCACGCCTTGCATATCTTATTCTTTGAATCCTAACAACCATTCAGATCCATCCATGAGAGTTTGGTGACTGAGGGAGTTAGGTGAGGAGGGAGTAAGGTGCTCCTTTTCATTTCATTTCCTACATTTCCTCAAAGAGCGTGAAGGGAGCCGGGAGTTTACAGAGAGTACAGCTGACTGGGAGCAGAGTCGGAGGGCGGAGTTCCAGTTGGTCCACAGTGCAGCTGTATTCTGTAAGGTAAGAGGGGATGGGGGCTGGGGCAGTTGCATGTTCCTCCTGTAGGATGTGGGCGGTGAGGGATACCACCGGTGTCACCGCTGAATATACCTGCGGGAAGTGCACCCAACTCCAGCTCCTCAGTGACCCTGTTAGGGAACTGGAGCTGGATGAACTTCGGACCATCCGGGAGGCAGTGGGGGTTTCAGAGAAGAGTTACAGGGAGGTAGCCACACCCAAGGTACAGGACAAGAGTAGCTGGGTTACAGTCAGGGGAAAGAAAACGAACGGGCAGACAGTGCAGGGATCCCTCGTGGCCGTTCCCCTTCAAAACAAGTATACCATTTTGAATGCTTTTGGGGGTGATGACCTACCGGGGGAAGGCTCTAGCGGCCAGGTCTCTGGCACTGAGTCTGGCTCTGGGGCTCAGAAGGTAAGGGCGGAGAATAGAAAAGCAATAGTGATAGGAGACTCAATGGTTAGGGGAATAGATAGGAGATTCTGTGGTCGCAAGCGAGACTCCCAGAAGGTATGTTGCCTCCTGGGTGCCAGGGTCAGGGATGTCTCGGATCGTGTCTTCAGGATCCTTAAGAGGGATGGTGAGCAGCCAGAAAGTCGTAGTGCACATCGGTACCAACAACGTAGGTAGGAAAAGGGGTGTGAATGTAATAAACGAGTTGAGGGAGTGAGGCTGGAAGTTAAAAGCCAGGACAGACAGAGTTGTCATCTCTGGTTTGTTGCCGGTGCCAAGTGATAGCGAGGCTAGGAATAGGGAGAGAGTGCAGTTGAACAAGTGGCTGCAGGTATGGTGTAGGAGGGAGGGCTTCAGGTATTTGGATAATTGGAGAGCATTCTGGGGAAGGGGGACCTGTACAAGCAGGACGGGTTGCATCTGAACCAGAGGTCCCATCCTGGGAGGTTTTCTAGTACTCTTCGGGAGGGTTTAAACTAATTTGGCAGGAGAATGGGAACCAGACTTGTAGTCCAGCAACTAAGGTAGACGATGTTCAGGACATCAAAGTGTGTAGTGAGGTAGTGGGGAAGGTAACACTGACAAAGGAGAGTACTTGCAGGCATGGAGATGGGTTGAAGTGTGTGTACTTCAACGCAAGAAGCATCAGGAATAAGGTGGATGAACTTAAGGCATGGATCAGTACTTGGGACTACGATGTGGTGGCCATCACGAAAACTTGGATAGAAGAGGGGCAGAAATGGTTGTTGGAGGTTCCTGGTTATATATATAAGATTAGGGAGGGTGGTAAAAGAGGTGGGGGGGGGGGGTGTTGCATTATTAATTAGAGATAGTATAACAGCTGCAGAAAGGCAGTCGAGGAGGATCTGCCCACTGAGGTAGTATGGGTTGAAGTCAGAAATAGGAAAGGCGCAGTCACCTTGTTGGGAGTTTTCTATAGGCCCCCCCAATAGCAGCAGAGATGTGGAGGAACAGATTGGGAAACAGATTTTGGAAAGGTGCAGAAGTCACAGGGTAGTAGTCATGGGTGACATCAACTTCCCAAATATTGAGTGGGACCTCTTTAGATCAAATAGTTTGGATGAGGTGGTGTTTGTGCAGTGTGTCCAGGAAGCTTTTCTAACACAGTATGTAGATTATCCGACCAGAGGGGAGGCCATATTGGATTTGGTACTTGGTAATGAACCAGGGCAGGTGATAGATTTGTTAGTGGGGGAGCATTTTGGAGATAGTGACCACAATTCTGTGACTTTCACTTTAGTAATGGAGAGGGATAGGTGCGTGCAACAGGGCAAGGTTTACAATTGGGGGAAGGGTAAATACGGATGCTGTCAGACAAGAACTGAAGTGCATAAGTTGGGAACATAGGCTGTCAGGGAAGGACACAATTGAAATGTGAAACTTGTTCAAGGAACAGATACTACGTGTCCTTGATATGTATGTCCCTGTCAGGCAGGGAAGAGATGGTAGAGTGAGGGAACCATGGTTAACAAGAGAGGTTGAATGTCTTGTTAAGAGGAAGAAGGAGACTTATGTAAGGCTGAGGAAACAAGGTTCAGACAGTGCGCTGGAGGGATACAAGATAGCCAGGAGGGAACTGAAGAAAGGGATTAGGAGAGCTAAGAGAGGGCATGAAAAATCTTTGGCGGATAGAACCAAGGAAAACCCCAAGGCCTTTTACACATATGTGAGAAATATGAGAATGACTAGAGCGAGGGTGGGTCCGATCAAGGACAGTAGCGGGAGATTGTGTATTGAGTTAGAAGAGATAGGAGAGGTCTTGAACGAGTACTTTTCTTCAGTATTTACGAATGAGAGGGCCATATTGTTGGAGAGGACAGTGTGAAACAGACTGGTAAGCTCGAGGAGATACTTGTTAGGAAGGAAGATGTGTTGGGCATTTTGAAAAACTTGAGGATAGACAAGTCCCCCGGGCCTGACGGGATATATCCAAGGATTCTATGGGAAGCAAGAGATGAAATTGCATAGCCGTTGGCAATGATC
Organism: Scyliorhinus canicula; assembly: GCF_902713615.1. Lineage (NCBI taxonomy): Eukaryota > Metazoa > Chordata > Chondrichthyes > Carcharhiniformes > Scyliorhinidae > Scyliorhinus > Scyliorhinus canicula. The sequence goes on along the minus strand of NC_052153.1, from coordinate 1,323,475 downwards.
TTTTCGTCCTCGCTGTCAACAGGGGTGGTACCAGAGGATTGGAAAGTGGAGAATGTCGTGCCCCTATTCAAAAAAGGGAATAGGGATAACCCTGGGAATTATAGGCCAGGTAGTTTTACTTCGGTGGTAGGCAAAGTAATGGAAAGGGTACTGAGGGATAGGATTTCTGAGCATCTGGAAAGACACTGCTTGATTAGGGATAGTCAGCACGGATTTGAGAGGGGTAGGTCTTGCCTCACAAGTCTTATTGAATATACGAGTTTAAAAATATTCCAATTACTAGGATGTCCCTGGTATGTTTTCCTGACGCCTACCGCTATGTCTAAGTGATGGGACGTCCTCCACAGCAGGGGGTAGAGGCAGCCTGTGGAGTTGCTGGCCCAGTTGCCTTTGATGAGTTTGGCGGCCATCTTCTGGGGAGCCCCGGTTTGTCTTTCTATCAGTCGGTCAGCTGCTTCCCCTGTGGTGACAGAGGACAATGCTGAAGATGTCACAGGCTGAAGGGATTCGGAGGGAGTAGACAATCTCTGAGAGTCTTGAATGATCCAGAGGTGTCCAGCCGCTGCTCCTCCTCCCTCAGGTGCCCGAGTCCTGTTGAGGGAAAGAACACCTGGAAGGGAGTTGAGGTTCTCCATTCTCTCTCACGTTACTACTGCAAGAACCCACTCATAAACTTGCCCCCTCCTTCTGCTGACACGTGCCTATGCGCTGACCACCAGATTGTACAGCCCCTCGTGAACCAGCGCTAAAATTCACCGAGGTGTGTGTACCTGAGCTGTTGGTGGTTGTAATTGAGCGCTGTGATGCCATTAAAGATGTGGAGCGTTCTCTTCCCCTTCTGCTCCCACGTGCCTCCTTTCTGAGTTGTAGCTGGAAAAGAGGTGCCGGTCTTTGTCTGGCTTTGGTCTCTTCCTGGAGACATCTGCAGGTTATAAAGGAGAGCACGAGTGACAGCATCAGCTGCCTCCAAGATGGAGGCACATTTGACCCTGAGCTTTCCATTGAATGGCGGAATCCTTACTACGTATCTATACGGCCAAGGCAAGCTCCCCATCGCTGATGGCTCGTTTCACTCGACTCCTGTGACCTCGGAAGCCCGCTACTTGAACTCAGTTAGAGCCCTAAGCAGTGGTCGACTCCCTCTGGTCTTCTCCCATTGTGCAAGGTTTTGGTGCATCCTATCCTGCTCAGAGAAGAGAACACTTGAGAGGGGTTGCATGTTACATCGGTTGGAACATTGCATTTCGGTTCATTGCTCTTCACGTCCCTTGTTAGATGGCCCACTTTCTTGCGGCAAGGTATCATTGGTGCAAATGTGGCAGAGGCTGTGGACCAACTGCCCACAGAGTGCGTCCACATGCAAGAGGAAGGTTCATACATGTCTATGATGTGGTAGCTGCTACATTGTGTAAAAGGTTATGGCATGGTTTCCTGTCAGTCTCCCCAACAGCAAACAGTCCAGGTCTCTGTCCCCACCATGGGTCTCAGATGGTAGAATTCCGTAAGATAAAAAGGATTGAATTGGAAATATGAGAAAGAAAGGTGTGGTGGATGTAACACACCAAGTCAGTCAGCTCCTAATCAAACAACCGGCTGGTTAGGCAGTTTCAACCCCAGTAAATAATAGACAAGTTCCTTTCAGGCATTACAAGCAGAATAAAGCACCAAGTCCGTTGAAGGTTTAAAATTGATATATCCTGATTGCATAGCGCCTCGGACCTATGATCTACGTTGTTTAGGAAAATTATACTGCTAGTGTTGTAGTAAGATTGAGGCATGGATAGATCTGTCTTGCCTCATGTGACACTCTGATGATGCAATCTTTACGATACAGTCAGGTTTCTTGCCCATTGTTTATTTATCATGAAACAATGGTCCTGGTTTTTAATCCCCCCCCCACCCCCCCCCCCCCCCCTCTTCGTTCAGCAAAATGAGAAATATGCTTTCACTGGCTTCCCAGAAAGCATCAAACCCCTCCACCAACCTCGGCCGTTGTTTGAAAAAACTTGTTGGTCACATAAAAGTAGGTAGGTCAGATGACTTGCTGTTTGCATCATATGTTGCTACCATCTAACTGGAAGATATACCAAAGGATCAATCAGTGGAAGGCTGTTGCAAGGCCTTTTGCTTGAGTATCTATGATTTAGGTGCAAAATAACTGCAAGGAGTAATCCACAACCTTTGTAAAAGTTGTTTCAACTGCAACCATAGAAAGCATTTCATCTGTCTTGGCATCTCTACCCCCACAACAAACCCCTTCCTTTTCTTTCTGGTTACTGTATGATTATCTCAGTGGTGTGCAGAGAATCGATTTGCAGAATAAAAAGATTGCCTACCTTTCTTTAAGCAGCATTCTCCATACACTAAGCTCCCACCTGGCCAATCCTTCTGGCCTTGCACTCAGTGTAAATAATTGATGTCTCAGTAAATGGCTTAAGGCGAAAATAAAATGATGCACCAAGGCAGGGTTGGTGCCTGTATACTGCGCTGACCCATGCAGACCCAGACACTCTGACACAATGCCACTAAACATCAAAGGAGATTTTGTTTCTTCCCCCAAAAAATAAATCTTGCCTCCTTGACGGTGTGTGGAGAATTTACCTTTGGGGTGGGGGAAGGACGCTGGAGCGATAACCTTACAAGGTGGATAACCTTTCTGTGGTGAATGCTCTACATATTTATAAACAACAAAAAACACTAGTTTGGGTTGAATCATATTGCAATGCATTTAGATATGATATCTTAAATATTGTTTTTAGAAGATGATCTGTTCAATTTGTGAATTCAAGCTTATTACCAATATGTGTGAAGAAAAATATGAACAATTTGCAGACTGTGCAGAAATAAAAGCACAACACAATACACTGCCAGAGTTCAAATGAACACAATATACGTACTCAGTGCAGTTGCACCGACAAATAGAAGAGAAGGTGGAATTCTACTCTGAAAAATTTAAGATTTTGCATACATTAGTCCAAAGAGATGTACTTTAATATGCAGTGGGTAAAGGGAGAGTCGGAAAGAGACTTTTGTGTGATAGATTAATTAGTCTCTGGGAAATGTAGAAATGCAAATTAGAAAGCAAATAGAATGTTGGTAAAGTATTTCTGTCTAAACCAGTAAAGCTGCCAGAGGTTACACAGGAACTCGACAATATACTCGTCATTTCACAATCGGTCTGTTGTGTTCACATGTGGTTATCACACAACTGAAACATATGAACAAACTTTGGATCAGCACTAATCCCAATTGTAAAGAAAAGGTTATGGAAACTAGAACTTTTTTTAAAGTAAAAAGTTAATGATAATTCCTTATCGAGGTATGTAAAATAGCAGATGGTAGAGGTTGATAAACTTCAAATTAAGCAAGATAACAAGCGCCAAAAGAAATATACTTAAATTAGTGAGCAACAGTTTGAATATTATGACTCTATTTTGTGAACCTATTAATTGCTATTGTCAGATGGGCTTATAATTGTTTTTAGTCATTGCTATTTTAGGGTGCAGATTTTTCAGCTTTGTCCTTTTCCATCTGTATCTCTTGGTCATTGGTTCCCTGTTGGCAGTGTCTGCACCGATGCCAATGCCTCCTAGAGTTGGCCATTATTTATGTAGGAGTATGCACCACATTCCCTCTGCCACTGGGGAACATGTGGTGGTGATGAATAGCAGAATCACCCCATATGACATGACAGTGGTGCTGCAATGGAGCACACTGCACCACACACTAAGTTGTAGATAAGATGTTGGATTAATAAAACACTGCCTTTCCTGAGTGGCATTTTTCAATAATGCAGAATATAGTAGCGGGCTAGCTGAAAGTGGTAACATTGCTCAAACGTCAAATAACGGCAGCAGCAAGGACCTTCCGTGTTCGTGGAAAAACTGGTGTGAAAATACGGTAAGAAGAAATCTGCCTTGAAGAGGAATCCTTGTTGAATGAACTTGTTCAATAAAACATGTCACATTTATTTAATTTGAATCATTGCTGCTATGTTTTAACATTTCAAAATGATAACCACTTACACCAACACTGGTTGTTCACATTTTATACTCGACATATAAGTGCTCCCCCAATCCTTGCTTGCTGACTTTGGAAGGATCCTTTGGGCTTCAAAAGTCATCTTGTACCCTGCCATGGACAGTAACTCTTCCACTATGGATGTTTCATGCACTCACTGGATACATTATCTATTACAAGCTATTTTAACACGATTGTTGATTGTCCTGTTCTTTGGGAAGACAAGTCCTCTTGACACCTGGGTCAGGATTCTCTTGTGTCACTCATTGGTGCTGCCTGTCTGTCCTCTTGGCTGGTCAGTGATATAACTACTCTGCACGGCTCAGTGTGGAATGATATCTGAGAAACTAATGTTGCGCTCGCTATAATTGTCCAGGAACATTTACCTTTTTCCAAGGAAACCTGTCTGCTCCTTCCAGACCCTGGTAGCAGCATTGGCTTCATTACATTGCATTGAAGTAGTTTAGTGAAGCAACTAACCATATTTTCCTAGTCCTGGTGGCAAGACAGTTTTCTAAATGCATGTAGTACAGTAGAATATTTACACTTAGATTGATAGGATCTAATTTATTGGAAGTTACGTCTCGGCTTTACATTGCTCAGGCCCCATTTAGAATAGCTTCAGTTTTGGTAACAGAAAAACCTATTTATGTTGGAAAGCACGCATAAAAAAGATAATGTATACATCTCAAGTACGCGGATTACAAAAGAGGATAAGAGCATTTTAAATATTGCACTCAAAAACAAAACTGATGAGCAGCACCCAAGATGAAGTTTGGAATTTTCACAACTTGTGAATTCCCGCCATCACGCAAAAACCGTTTTACAATAATAGCTAATTTGAAAATATTCATTGAACTTAATAATTGCATTTAATGGTCAGCTGGAGAAGGGAAATTCCTGATGTGAGGTTTCCAATGTAAGACCTAGCGAGGTGTTATACTGTATATGGAAACAGGAAGTGATGATCCTGTAGCTGCCAGCAGTTTACTGTCATTATACATTCCAAAAAGCCTGCCATTCGGAGGTGGAAGAGATTAGCTTACAATGTCAACATCAAGAACAAGACTTTGCTATATTATTCGTTGAGTGCCTGTTCAATGATGTATTCGAGACAATCTCTATTAGGATACAAACAGCAGCAATATTGCTTTTATATCTCTATGGAATAGAACATTCAGTGATGTTGTATTTTGTAAAGATATTCTGGGTGATGTGACCTCTTCCTGACCCTTTAGCGTTATGCACAAACAAAGAACCAGCCGTTGTTAACCTTTGGAAGGTAGACTGATTATCAAATGAAAGGTTTGATTTTGATTTAACATTTAGAATTGAAGAAAATCAACTTGTTTCCTTGGTTTAATGAAAATCAAAATAAAAGCTTTAAAAAGTAACTGAATAGTTATTTGAAACATTAAAAACAGGCAGGAGAATGGGATTAAACAGATTCTGCTTCAGAGAGTTAGCACAGACAAGCCAGGCTAATTAGCCACCTCCTCTCTTGTCTAATTCTTTGAATCATAGATAATTAATTAGGATTATCTTGTGATTCCATGAGACTCGGACAACATGTTATGCACTAATTTATAGAGAAAACATAACCCCCAAATTAATACATCTCAAACAAGGTTCCCAAAAACGTTCCTCTCCTCCCAATGTATCTAGAACAGAGATCAATAAAAGCATGAAAACATGTTCAAGAAAGACCACAAGGAATATGTTGATTAAGTGCTCCAAAAGTTATAAAGGTAAGTAACAGAATGAATTATCAAGGAATTTATGAATTCCCAGTTTGCTGGGATCATGGATTGAGGTCAGTTGGAGTTAAATCATATAACGCAAATTGGAATTTTGGCAGGTGAATATAGGAGCAGGAGTAGGATATTCGGTCCCTTGTGCCTGCTCCGCTATTCAACTAGATCATGGTTGAACCTAGGACGGCACAGTGGTTAGCACTGCTGCCTCACAGTGCCAGGGACCCAGGTTCAATTCCGGTCTTTGGGTGACTGTGTGGAGTTTGCACGTTCTCCCCGTGTGTGCGTGGGTTTCCTCCCACATTCCAAAGATGTGCAGGTTAGATGGATTGGCCGTGCTAAATTGCCCTTAGTGTCCAAAAGATTAGGTGGAGTTATGGGGATGGGAGGAGGGGGGCTCTTTCAGAGGGTTGGTGCAGATTCAATGGGCCAAATGGCATCTTTCTGCACTGTAGATTCTATGATTTTATGAACTACTACCTCAATTACATTTTCCCACACTATCCAGCAGCACGGTAGTACAGTGGTTAGCACTATGGCTTCACAGTGCCAGGGTCCCGGGTTAGATTCCCTGCGTGGGTCACTGTCTGTGCAGAGTCTGCGTGGGTTTCCTCTGGGTGCTCTGGTTTCTTCCCACAGTCTAAAGATGTGCAGGTTAGGTGGATTGGCCATGATAAATTGCCTTTAGTGTCCACAAAAGGTTAAATGGGGTTACAGGGATGGTGTGGGGATAGGGTGGAGATGTGGGCTTAGGTCGGGTTCCCTTTCCACAGGCCAGTGCAGACTCGATGGGCCAAACGGTCTCCTTCTGCCCTGTAGATTCTATGATCCCTCTATCCCCAAATATCAGTAACATCTAGAAATCTGACGATCTCTGTCTTGGACATACTCAATGACTGAGCCTTCATAGCCCTATGAGGTATAAAATTCCAAAATTCAGTCAGGCATCCCATCCATCCTTCAGCCTTTTGAGGTGCTTAAGTGGACAGTTATCTGCCACTTAAAGGCCTCCGCCTGCTTTCACTGCAATGTTTCGGCCTGTGGAGTAAGGCAGGTGGCAAACAGCAGCTTTCACTGCACAGGTTACTGACGGGCAGGGAATGGTGGTGGCATGGCAAACAGCAGCTTTCACTGCACAGGTTACTGACGGGCAGGGAATGGTGCTGACATGGCAAACAGCAGCTTTCACTGCACAGGTTACTGACGGGCAGGGAATGGTGGTGGCATGGCAAACAGCAGCTTTCACTGCACAGGTTACTGATGGGCAGGGAATGGTGGTGGCATGGCAAACAGCAGCTTTCACTGCACAGGTTACTGACGGGCAGGGAATGGTGGTGGCATGGCAAACAGCAGCTTTCACTGCACAGGTTACTGACGGGCAGGGAATGGCGATAACCTTTTTTTGCAGGCATCCCTTTATCCCTTGAGGGCAACCCCACCCACACCCACAACCAAGATGATGCACCTCCTTCATCCCTCCGCTTCCTGGTCTCTCTAACCCGAACCCACGCCCACTTTGTGCCTGCCAAAAGTTCCCAGACTTAGCTGAAGTCCGGCACCAATCTCCATTTCTTCCTGAGCATTGTTGTCGTGCCAGCAGTGGTCGCTGCCCTCATCAGTCGGCAGCTTCTTAAGGAATGTACGTCTCACTCTGATCTAATTAAGGTATCTCCCAGAGTATTACTGCTGTGTCACTGCCAGATTTCACGTCAGTGAGTTGCCGACCGACTTGGAGCTGGAGTGGGGTGGTAGTGGTGGCGGGTCGCAGTAATCGACCAGTCCACCCTGTGAAAGCATCGACTGTCGGAGCAGTGGTTAATTCCAGTTAGTTCAGTGGCTGCCAGCCGGTCACTGTATTCATCCTGCAACAGGGTCAGGATTGTTTTATTTATTGTGAAGTGTGGAGTAGTAGGGAATGAATTATTATTGTGAGAACTGTATTCTGCTGCGAGGCAATGCACCCACGCTGCCGAGTTTCCCGACGGTGTGGGGGTGGCGCTAATGGGATCCCCATTGGCCGGCTGCCTGAATGGAGCATCCCGCTCGTGGGCACGCCATGCCAGAAAACGAGGCAGGCAGGCCGGAGAATCTCGCCCTTAGTCTTTCAGAAATTCTTTAGAACACAAACTAGTTTGTTGGCCCACTCCTGGCCTCATTTTACCATAGTAATCTTCAGTCCAATCTCCAAACTGATCAAATACATATGGTAGCACATGCACAATCACATTGTCCAGGACACGCAAAGCGGTCTGGATGCAAAGTTCCCGAAGAGCTGCATTAAATGTGTTCCCAAAATGGAATAGTGATCACACTGAATATTAGAAACTCACAAGGGTTGATAACATTCAAAGCTTATATAAACAAAACATTCTTTATCAGTATATATATCTGTGTAGAAGAATGGACACATCAAGGTGTAGGCACAGATGTAGCTCACGAACGGATATAAATGTCAAGCCTTACCTGGACCTCTGACATTCCTTGTTAGTAAGAACGTGTGAGGCTCCAGAGTAAAAGCCCCTCCTGGCATACCAGGTACTGATGCTTCATTATGTTGGAGGTCATTAAGCAGACCAACGATGCTGTATGAGGTGATTGACACCAAAAGAGATGAGTTCTCCCACATGTGTAAATCAGGCTGTATTTAAGATGGTGTCTTCCTGATACTCAAGTTATTTCAGTTCTTAATATTAGCAGTTCTTGCAGTGGCACTTACTGGACTTGGCCATTAGAATTCCTTGTCTAGTGTGTGTAGAAAGGTATCTGTGAAAAAATAGGTGAAGAGACGGTTATAGGCATTACGATTGCATGGCTTTATGAGACTGAGAGGCAAATATGTATAATTTTACAATTAGATGTACAATTTTGTCAAGATCAAGGCAAGAGTAAAATTTAAGTAATCTAGTCCAAAAACACCAGAGAAAGTGAACCCTCAAGCTGAGGATCCAGAACAAGATAGTACCTCTGTCGACACTCTGATATCTCAGAATACTAATTGCAACACCCCAGATGTAAGCGAGGCAACTAGTGAGATCAATGCCAGTTCGTGAGATGATAAAAGCTTTGCTAACTACAAGAAGATAGACTTTAATCTATTCAATAGATTGTCTAATGCTGTTAACTTGTCGATTATTTTAGAAAGCCAATCCTGAATTAATCTCAGCAGTGTCAGATACTGATCTTAACTTTAAATTTATTATTAGAAGTAGTTATTTTGTTTGTAACCTGCTGTTAATTTGTTCATACACTCTCCCACTTATTTGTATGCTTAGTGTTTAAGTTTGTGTTGCTAATCGTGGTTCTGAGGTTAATGATAATTCTACTTTGTGACTTTACTTTCTGGCCTCTTTGATAGATTGGTGAGAGGGCTGCATGGTGGCACGGTGGTTGGCACTGCTGCCTCACAGCGCCAGGGACCTGGTTTGATTCTGGCCTTGGGTTACTGTCTACGTGAAGTTAGCACGTTCTTCCCATATCGACGTGGGTTTCCTCTGGCTACTCCAATGTCACCCCCACAATCCAAAGGTGTTCAAGTTGGGAGGATTGACTGTGCTAAATTGCCCTTTATTGTCCAAAGATATGCAGGTTAGGTGGATTACGGGGATAGGGTGGGGGTGGTCTTAGTTTTAATCGGAGTTGTCAGAGAATAAATAGTTTACCGTCCATTCGATAAATAAGCTGCCCTCCAGCAGGGAACTTGTCGCTCACCATATGGAGCATGGAAGCAAGGAAGGCTGAAAAAAGAATTGGGCACAACATTGCTTTACTCCTGTCTTAACTTCAGAAGGGTCTGTAACAGGTCTGTTATTAAGGATCATTGGTCACATGAACCAGTGAATGATGGTGATAAATTTTCAAGGACATCCATACTTCAGAAAAATCTTCCAGAGTGCATCACAATTTACATAGTCAAAGGCCTTTATCAAGTTAAAGAATGCTATGTAGAGAAGTTGATGTTGTTTGTGACATTTTTCTTGTCCCTGACGATCTGTAAAATTCATGTTGGCTGTGCATCTTGCTGACCTAAACCCACACTGAGATTTGGGGAGTAGCTCTTCAGGATCTGTAATCCGTCAGTTCAGAAAGTTTCTTGTACTCCTGCAATGGAAAGCAGCGAAATGTCTCTGTCATTTCCACAGTTGGATTTGTCCCCTTTCTTGAAGATTGTCACTATTATCGCATCCTTGGGATCATTCAGATTTCATCTTCATTCCAGACCCGGAGGGTAAGGACATGAAGCTGTAATGGTTGTTCCTCGCTTCTGTGCTTTAAGTTTTCAGTGGGAATTCCATCACTTCCTGCTCCATTATTGTTCTTCATCTGCGTGTTGGCTTTCCTCACCTGCATGGGGACTGGCAGAGTTCTGAGTTTGTCTCAAGCTAGGTGTTGTGGGATGGAATTGAAAACACTTGCGTCAACAGTTGATTCTTAATTGAAAAAGTTTACAAAATGCTCCCTCCAATGAGTTTTGACAGCTCCCTTTTCTTGATCAGATCTCCCGTGTCATCAGGCCTCAGAGGAGCTGGTCCTTGAGTAGTTGGGCTGTAAATGGTCCCTGTGGCAGTGAAGGAACCACTGATCTCATTTATGTCGGTGAGATGTTGAATTTCCTTTGCTTTGACTGCTCACCATATGTCCTTCATGACACGAGTGCACCTTTGTGCCTCGGCCTTTTCTTGTTGGGCAGCCAGATTCTTTTGTCTTGTGTTTGGGTCATTTTGCCAGATGTAGAAACATACAAAGAAAATAGAAGCAGGAGGAGGCCATTCGACCCTTCAAGCCTGTTCCACCATTCATTATGATCATGGATGATCAGCAAATTCAATACCCTGATCCCGCCTTCAAACCAATATCCCTTGATCCCTACACCCCAAGAGCTTTTTCTAATTCCTTCTTGAAATTACACAACGTTTTGAGCGCAACAACTTTTTGTGGTCGTGAATTCCACAGATTCACCACTTTCTGGGTGAAGACATTTCTCCTCACCTCAGTCCTAAAAGGTTTACCCCTTATCCTCCAACTATGACCCCTATTCTGGACTCCCCCACCATCAGGAACATTCTTTCTGAATCTACCCTGTCTAATCCTGTTAGAATTTTGTAAGTTTCTATGAAATCCCCTCTCACTCTTCTAAACTCCAATGAATATAATCCTAACCAGTTTAGTCTCTCCTCATATGACAGTCCCGCCATCCCAGGAATCAGCCTGGTAATCCTTCGCTGCACTCCCTCCATAGCAAGAACATCCTTCCTCAGATAAGGATAACAAAACTGCACACAATACTCCAGGTGTGGCCTCACCAATGGCCTATACAATTGCAGTAAAACATTTCTATTCCTATATTCAAATCCTCTCACTTTGAAGGCCAACATACCATCTGCCTTCTTTACTGCCTGCTGGAGCTGCGCGCTTACTTTCAGTGACTGATGCACGAGGACACCAAGGTCTCGCTGAGTATCCACCGCTCTTCATTTATACCTATTCAAATAATAATCTGCCTTCCTATTTTTGCTACCGAAATGGATAACCTCACATTTATCCACATTGTACTGCATCTGTCTTGCATATGTCCACTCCGCAGCGTGCCCATATCCCACTGGAGCATCTCTGCATCCTCCTCACAGCTCACCCTCTGACTCAAGTTTGTATGATCTTCAAATTTGGAGATAATGCATGTAGTTCCCTCATCCAAATCATTAATATACATGTGAACAGTTGCTTCAAGCACAGATCCCTGTGGTATCCCTGCCTGTCAATCATAAAAAGATCTGTTTATTCCAACTCTTTGCTTCCTGTCTGCTAACCAGCTTTCTATCCATCTCAAGACACTACCCATAATCCCATGTGCTTTAATCTTGCATAGCAATTTTATGAAAGTCTAAATTAACCACATTCACCCATTCTCCCTGGTTAACTTTACCAATTACATCTTCAAAAAATTCAGAAGATTTGTCAAGCAAGATTTCCCTTTTGTAAATGCATGCTGACTTTGTCTGATTATACCACTGCTTTCCAAATGCTGTGCTATGAAATCCTTGAGCTATGAACTCCAGCAACGTCCTTACTACTGACATTTGTCTCACTGGTCTATAATTCCCTGTTTTATCTCCCTTTTTGAATAGCGGGGTTACATTCGCTACTCTCCAATCTGTCGGAACCATTCCAGAGTCCAAGGAATTTTGGAAAATGACCACCAATGGATCTGAACACGTACTTCGGCCTGTTCTTGCACCGATCACGTGTCCTATCTGGACCAACCGCCTGTATCTTTCTATACCTCGTCTGTTCATGTGCCTTTCCAGATAAGTCTTAAAGGTCGCTAACGTATCTGCCTCAACCATCTCACTTGGCAGTGCATTCCAGGTAACCACTGGTCTCAATGTAAAAAAAACTTCCCCCGCACATCTCCACTGAACCTTTCCCCCCTCACCTCGATCTTGTGCCTATTGTAATTGTCATTTCCACCCTGGGAAAAAGCCTCCAATTGTTCACCCTATTTATACCCCTAATAATTTTATAAACTTCTATCAGGTCGCCCCTCAGCCTCCGTCTCTCGAGGGAGAACAATCCCAGTTTATTGAATCTCTCCTCAGAGCTAAGACGTTCCATACCAGGCAACATCCTGGTCAACCTTTTCTGTACTCTCTTCAAAGCCTCAACGTCCCTCTGGTAGTGCGGTGTCTAGAATTGGACACAGTATTCTAAATGTGGCCTAACCAATGTTCTATGTAACTAACATAATTTTCGAGCTTTTAGACTCGATACCCCAGCCTTCTGAAGGCAAGCATGCATATGCTTTCTTTACCACCATTTCCACCTGTTTAACGATCTGTGGACCTGCACGCCCAGATCTCTCTCTGCTCTTGATGGTTCTGCCATTTATTTTATAGCTCCCACCTGAATTGGATCGACCAAAATGCATCACTTCACATTTGTCCGGGTTAAATTCCATCTGCCATTTCTCTGCCCAATTTTGCAGCCTATCTATATCCTGTTGTATTCTCTGACAACCTTCCTCACTATCCGCAACTCCTGCAATCTGAGTATCATCCACACACTTGCCAATCAGACCCGCTATGTTTTCTTCCAGGTCATTTATATATATTACAAAGAGCAGAGGTCCCAGTACTGATCCCTGCGGAACACCACTAGTTACACACCTCCATTCGGAAAAACACCCTTCCACTACTACTCTCTGTCCTCTATGGCCAAACCAATTCTGAATCCATCCAGCTAGTTCACCCCTGATCCCATGTGATATAATCTTTTGCACCAGCCTGCCATGAGGGACCTTATCAAATGCTTTATTAAAGTCCATGTAGACAACATCCACATCCCTTCCCTCATCAATCATTTTTGTCACCTCCTCAAGAAATTAAATTAAATTAGTTAGACATGACCTCTCTCGTACAAAACCATGCTGTCTATTAATAAGACCATTCACTTCCAAATGTGCATAGATCCTATCTCTGAGAATCTTTTCTAACAATTTCACTATCACTGACTTCAAGCTCACTGGCCTATAATTACCCAGATTATCCTTGCAACCCTTCTTAAATAACAGTGCAACATTGGCTATCCTCCAATCCTCTGGGATCTATAATAATAATCTTTCTTGTCACAAGTAGGCTTACATTAACACTGCAACAAAGTTACTTTGAAAGTCCCTCGGCGCCACATTCCGGGAGGGAAAATTCAGAATGTCAAATTCACCTAACAAGCATGTATATCAGGACTTGTGTGAGGGAACCGGAGCACCCGGAGGAAACCCACGCAGACACGGGGAGAACGTGCAGACTCCACACAGACAGTGACCCAAACTGGGAATCGAAACTGGGACCCTGGCTCTGTGCTACCCACTGTGCTACCGTGCCGCCCATACTGTTTCTAGGGCCATTTCCTTAAGTACTTTGGGATGAAGATTATCAAGCCCTGGAGATTTATCCACCTTCAATCCCATTAATTTCCTAAAACTATTCCTCTACGAATATTAATTTCCTTCAGCTCCTGGTGTATTGCTTTTTCTTGCTCATCTGGATGCTTCTTCTTTGAATCTGATTTGAGAAAAAACTGCTTCTCCCAAAGAGTTGTTAATCTGTGGAATTTGCTCCCCAGAGCATGGTGAATGCCGGGACAGTGAGCAAATTTAAGGAGGAGTTAGCTAGATTTATAATTGGTAATGGGCTGAAGGATTATGGAGAATGGGCAGGACGGTAGAGTTGAGGACAGGATGGGAACAGCCATGATCACATTGAGGGTGTTTAGCCTCGGGAGGTTAAATTGCCGACTCCCGCTCCTAGATCATGTGCTCTAGGGAGGAGATGCTCTGGCTGATTTTGCAATCCAGCTCTTGGTCTTTAACATTCTAGGTAGCAGATGAGGAACGTATCAGCCATGATAAAATGGCGGCGCTGACTCGATGGGCGAATGGCCTAATTTTGCTCCAATATCTTATGAACCTATGAACTTATAATACTATCTCTACATTTCCTTGTAAGATCATAGAACAGTACAGCACAGTACAGGACCTTCGGCCCACGATGTTGTGCCGACCATTTATCCTAATCTAAGAACAACCTAACCTACACCTCTTCAATTTACTGCTGCCCATGTGCCTGTCCAAGAGTCTCTTAAATGTCCCTAATGACTCTGACTCTACCATCTCCGCTGGCAGTGCATTCCACACACCCACCACTCTCTGTGTAAAGAACCTTCCTCTGACATCTCCCCTATACCTTCCTCCAATCGCCTCACCTTAAAATTATGTCCCCGCATGACAGCCATTTCCACCCTAGGGAAAAGTCTCTGGCGGTCCACTCTAACCATGCCTCTCATCACCTTGTACACCTCTATCAAGTCACCTCTCTTCCTTCTTCGCTCCAGTGAGAAAGCCCTAGCTCCCTCAATCTTTCTTCCAAAGTCATGCCCTCCAGTCCAGGCAACATCCTGGTAAATCTCCTCTGTACCCTCTCCAAAGCATCCACATCTTTCCTATAATGAGGCGACCAGAACTGGACACAATATTCCAAGTGTGGTCTAACTAGGGTTTTATAAAGCTGCAGCAAAACCTTGCGGCTCTTAAACTCAATCCCCCTGTTTCATAGATTTCATAGAATTTACAGTACCGAAGGAGGCCCTTTGGCCCATCGAGACTGCACCGGCTCTTGGAAAGAGCATTCTACCCAAGCCCACACCTCCACCCTATCCCCTTAACCCAGTAACCACTTAACCCACCCAACACGAAGGGCAATTTTGGACAGGGCAATTTAGCGTGGCCAATCCACCTAACCTGCACATCTTTGGACTGTGGGAGGAAACCAGAGCACCCGGAGGCAACCCACGCAGACACTGGGCGAACGGCCATGGTTTGGCCACAGTTCCTTTTCTTCTCTTGTGCCAAATAAGAAATAACTATTTGTTCCTGGAATGCCTGCCATTGCCTGTCCTTCCTTTCAAATCCTAGTCCATCAAACAATCCTGATACTTCCTGATAAAAAAATCCAGTTGCCTCTTTGCAGACTTGATGATATATCCCAAGCACCGCAAGCATTCTTCTGTTCTTGATCAAAGTTTGAAAGTTTTTCCTCAAAGCATTTTATCTTTTTAAATAAATTTAGAGTACCCAATTATTATTTTTTTCCAATTAAGGGGCAATTTAACGTGGCCAATCCACCTACCCTGCACATCTTTTTTGGGTTGTGGGGGTTAGACCCACACAGACATGGGGAGAATGTGTAAACTCCACACGGACAGTGACCAAGGGCCGGGATCGAACTCGGATCCTCGGCAGTGTGAGGCAGCAGTGCTAACCACTGTGCCACCATGCCGCCCTTCCATCAAACTCTTGATTTATGCCTTGTAGATGGTGGACAAGCTTTGGGAAGATCAGGAGGTGAGTTACTCATCGCAGGACGCCTAGCCTTTGACCTCCACTGATAGCCACAGTATTTATATGGGTAGTCTAATTCAGTTTCTGGTCAATGGACACACCCAGGGTGTTGATATTGAGGGATTCAGCAGTGGTAATGCCATTGAATGTCAAGGAGCAACCATTAGATCCTCTCTTGTAGGAGATAATGATTGCCTGGCACTTGTGTGGTGCAAATGTTCCTTGCCACTTGTCAGCCCAAGCCTGGATATTGTCCAGGTCAGGTTGCATTTGGACATGGACTGCTTCAGTATCTGAAGAGTTGTAAATGGTGGTTAACATGGTGCAGCCATCAGCTTCTGAACTTGTGATAGAGGGAAGGTTATTGTTGAAGATGGTTGGGCAGAGGACACTGCCCTGAGGAACTCCTGCAGTGATGCCCTGGAGCTGAGATGATTGATCTCCAACCACTAAAAACATCTTCCTTTGTGGCGGGTATGACTCCAACTTGCGGAGAGTTTTCCCCCTGATTCCCATTGACTCCAGTTTAGCTGGGGCTCCTTGATGCCATCCTGGGTCAAATGCTGCCTTGATGTCATGGGCAGTCACTCTCACCTCCACCTCTGGCATTTAGCTCTTTTGTCCAGGTTTGAACTAAGGCTGTAATGAGGTCAGGAGCTGAGTGACCCTGGCAGAACCCAAACTGAGCGTCCGTGAGCAGATTATAATAATAATCTTTATTACTGTCACAAGTAGGCTCACATTAACACTGCAATGAAGTTACTGTGAAAATCCCCTAGTCGCCACATTCCGGCGCCTGTTCAGGTACACTGAGGGCGAATTCTGGATCCCCAATTCACCCAACAGCACGACTTTCAGGACTTGCTCAGTAAGTGCTGCTTGATAGCGCTGATGATGAGCCCTTCCACCACTGCTGATGATTGTTAGTGGACTGAAGGGGTGGTAATTGGCCGAGTTGGATTTGTCCTGTTTCTTGTGTGGGGTATCTCTTCTCATGGTTTCTCTCTGCATTCCTGTACCATCAGCATGAGAGTTACCAAAGGGTTTTCTAACCTTTCGGATCTATATTCACCTCAGCCACCCAGCTCCATGTTTCCACCACCTTTGTTTGAGATCCCATTGCCTGTGCTGTATGATTTCTTCTCCGGTATTAGATAGGCAATACATCTTTCCAGCTTTATTTCCTCTTGTGTCCACCAGAAGCTCTAAACTTGCCACAATTTTCATCTCCCACCATTCCGGTGTCTCAGGCTGAAACTGGGCTGCTCTTATCACTGGTGCCATGCTTGATTCTGTTCAGGGCTTCCCAAGTCTTTATGCTGTCTGTCACAGACAAATTACTTGTGCCTATGTTACATTGACCTCTTTCGCATCAAGATGCTGCTCACCCCCATCCCCTCCCGCCTCTCCATATCCTTCTCCTCAAAACCTATCCCTTTGACCTAGATTCATCCTATCCATTGTAACCTTTCCCCCTTGGGGCAGCAATTCATTTTTTGGAACCACTTTGGGACCTTCTTTTACCTTCAGAAGTGCTCTCTGAATACAAGTTGAAGCAAAGAATTTTTTTGGGAGGGACGGTTATTACCTCCAAATAATTTACGTTCAACTTTCAAAGCTATTGGCTTGAGAATTTTTTACTCTTTGTTGCAGTGTGTATTTGTTTTATTCTGTTTTATATTGTGTCTTGAAATTCCTTTTCATCTGTGCAGAATGATGAGCCAATGTAAATAATTTGCTATTGTAACTTTAGAGAGAGTTAGTTTGAGGTTCTGAGTCCTTTTGTTGTCACATTGGATTTTATGTTGATCATAATTAATCTTTGTCTATAATAATTCATACTTTTCGGTCAACTGTTTAACTTTTTTTATTGCAAGAAACAAAACAGCGTTAAGGACTGCAAAGAATTTCATTTTCAAATGTTTATATCCTTTCAGAATTTGCTTGAGTCTGCTATTGACTAATGACATTTTGTACTGTAATGTTGCATAGTAATTGGTGTCCTGTCTAGCAATTTTTAATGAAGAAATGTCAACCCTTTCCTAACAGAGGGGGCGGGGGATGTGTTTAATATTAACAAGAGTTGTTGTTCTCTTTGTGTTTTCAACTACAGAGAAGAAACTGAAGAGTAAAGCACTTGCTCTACCAAAGCAAAGCCTTTCCATCATTGCCTTACAGCAGCGTCTGATATCACTGCAACAACAGATTGCTGTTACTCAGAATGGGAAAAAGGTTGCCTTAAACATTGTCAATGAACTGAAGCAAAAGAATCAGAAGTTAACAGCCCAATTGACTTTGGTTAACCAAAAACTTCAAATCAACAGACAGACAATTCAGGTATGTCTAAAGTCAGTTGTGGATTAAAATTGTATAGTGGAATGGAGTTACATATCACAGTGTTACTGGCCCAGCGCGTTGTATACTATTACACTAATAGAGCAGTATGGAGTTACATATCACAGTGTTACTGGCCCAGCGCGTTGTATACTATTACACTAATAGAGCAGTATGGAGTTACATATCACAGTGTTACTGGCCCAGCGTGTTGTACGCTATTACACTAATACAGCATGGTATACTAATTTACTGTGCTTCTCCAAATCAATAATGTTACCTTTGAATCGTACACCATAACTGGATCCTGTTCAATCACTGGAAAGTTATGAAGGTTCAGTGTTTTGGCTGTATGACACACCAGCCATCAACACTGTGCCCAAGATGGACATATTCTTTGATGTATTGTAAATTTTCTGACTGAATTACTGAAAGGGGTAACTAATATTGCGCTTGGAGGATTTAATTTCATAAATAATTTCAATACCAAATGGGTGTTCTAGAGTAGCAGTACTTTCAGCAGGGACCAGACATGAGTTCAATTATCTAAAATAAATTATTTCTCTGAATATTGCTTTTTTTTTAGAAAGGCAAAGATGGAATTAAAGCGAGGGAAGAAATTTAATGTTCATATTAACTATTAAAGGAGAAGGTAGTTCCAAGGGAAACACTCCTCATTGAAAAATATTTACAGAAAAATATTTGATGTTTTTGAAGCAAAAACATGGAATGTGGAAAATCTCTTTCTGGTTAGGCCGCACTCTTCCCCAAAGCAGCTGCATTGGATGTTCTCACACCAGTTCCTAGGCCAGCACAAAGCCACGATTGCCACTATGTTCAGTGGAGCCAGTTGGAGATCCTTGCCTGGCCTGACATGTAACAAAGCAACAATCTTCCTAGACCCATAGAGGTAAACATTCAAAATGTTGACAAATAGTTTTCCAGTTTCAGTGGTTGTGGTGTACTTTGAATTAAAAGGCACTGCACCTAGACCTTTCTACCACCTCCCAATTCTCCCATTGCTTTGAAAGGTGAGTGCTCAGAAAGGAGACTGATTGTTCAGCATCTCAGTTGGTGTCCTCTCATATGTGACGTTAAACCAAATTTAGATTTTCAGATCTGATGGGATTACTTGTGAAGTCACTGTTGGAAGGGAGGGTGAAGGTACCGGCCTGTGCCATGCTCACTTGTCCTCCACGGACCTGACTTTATTCTCCTCAAATGTTGAGACTTTTTGATGACAGAGATTTCCCAATTTGGATCTGTCCAAGGTTGTTTCTTCATCACGAGGACCCATCTTACAGGCTCTGAGATTGGCTTTCAGAATGTCATTGTATCAGAATTTGGGCCATCCAGTGGTGTGAGTTCCGTGCTCAGCTGATTGCAGAGTTCCTGGTTTGGGTTTGCAGGAGTCCTCTGTGCAAAGCATATTGCTGACCCAGTGAAATTGTGCTCTGATGAGTATAGGTGTTGTACCTTTGGGTTAGAGCCCGTAGACAAATTGGAATTCTTGGAGAGACTTTGAGTCCTGCTGATCAGCAGCTTCCTGAAGTTCTGCAGCCTTGTTCTCCCACCATCAGTTCTATATCTCCCTCAGTTTGGTCTGCAGTGTATATTTTGTTTGATGGCATCTGGCTTTTCTAATCGGTGATTGTTTTATCCAATGTGTAAGATTTGTGAGCACATCATCTGGTAGCTTGGCTATATCTTGTCAAACCAACCTTGCTGCAGGGCAGCACGGTGGTGCAGTGGTTAGCACTGCAGCCTCACGGCGCCGAGGCCCCAGGTTCGATCCCGGCTCTGGGTCACTGTCTGTGTGGAGTTTGCACATTCTCCCCGTGTCTGCGTGGGTTTCGCCCTCACAACCCAAAGATGTGCAAGGTAGGTGGATTGAACACGCTAAATTGCCACTTAATTGGAAAAAATGAATTGGGTACTCTAAATTTATAAAAAAAGAAAAAAAAAACAATCTTGCTGCTTCCATTTATCGAATCCAAGAACCTCAGGTAGCATGCTATGACTGAAATCCCTTAACTCTTCCAAGAATCTCCAATGTCGATGTTATCTTCTAGGATACCGGCAAGCTCTGTGTCTAATTTTAGTTCCAGTACCTGTCTCTTGGCTGAGTCTTTTAGAATAGTTATATTGAGCTTATTTTATGGTTTGACAATGTATCAAAAGGCTTTAGGTGTTATCTTCAAGGACATAACATTTCTGACAAGCCGATGGTCTGGCCAGCACTTAACGCCTCTGAGGCAGTAGATAAAGTCCAAGTTCATCAGCTTGCTGGAAGATTCTGTTTTTGATGATGAGGTCAGATTTGCTACACTTAGAGAGAATAAGCTAGCTGTTGGTGTTTACCAATGGCATGGTGTTCCAGTACTCCTCTCCATGTATTACAGGCATGGTAGTGAAGTCAACAAGGATGATGAGTTTTCTTGGTGTGGTACTCCTTTGAAAATCCTGCTGAGATCATCCTACAATACTTCCTTGACCTGGTCTGTGTGCACCATTGATGCATTGACACTGATGAATGTTGTGTATGGCTTTCCACCAAGACGTATTTGAAATACCATGGGGCGGTTGTTGATTTCCTTGGGAAATGAGTTGAACTTGTGTTCCAATTCAGATCGAATGACAAAGCCCACACCTGACTGTCGAGGCCGGTGCTTGGACTTGCCAGTCCAGTAGAATATGTAGCTCTTGCCTGCTTCCTCAAGTTGAGACTCCTCTGCAAACCTTCTTTTACTTACAGCAGCTACATCAATATTGGGGGCCGGTTTAGCTCAGTTGGCTAGACAGCTGGTTTGGGATTCAGAGCGAGGCCAACATCATGGGTTCAATCCCCTTACAGGCTGAGGTTATTCATGAAGGTGCCAACTTCTCAACCTGAGGTGTGGTGATCCTCAGGTTAAATCACCGGCAGTCAGCTCTCCCCCTCAAAGGGGAAAGCAGCCTCTGGTCACATGCGGATATGGCGACTTTACCTTCCCTTATATGAATATTGTAGCTGTCTAGTGTTCAGGCTTTGAGGACTGTTCTACCCTGTGTTACTGTCTAGAAATGTGCTGACATTTCATGAGCCAAGTGTCATTCAGTAGTTAGTTGTCCTTTGAGTTTGTGTTTTCTTTATGTTTTGAGCGCAGTGATTGGTAACCAACAAGGGATGGTGGCCTTGGCGGATAGGAAAGACTGTGTTTAAGGTTCCTTTTCTTCCTTTTCCCCGAGAGAAGGAGTAGCGCTGGGCCTAAGAAGATCTGCTCTGTCACCTTAGGAGGATACGAGCCTCCTAGCTGCCATGATCTGTGGAGACCAACTGTCACCCTCTGGTCGCTTATGACTAAAGGCTGCTGGTAGCATCCTCTAGCTGTCCCTGTAACCACTTGCCCATTGCCACCGGGTTTGGTTGATTTATTTGTTGAACAACCTGCATGCACATTGAGTATATTTAAGTGGGTGAGGTTTTTGTAGAGCTACTCCGACTGACTCGGCTGAGATGTAATGTGTGCCACAAACGTAGCATTCGAAAGAATACAGGTTTAGGGCTGGTTTAGCTCAGTGGGCTAGACAGCTGGTTTGTAATGCAGAACAAGGCCAGCAGCGCGCGTTCAATTCCCGTACCAGCCTCCCCGGACAGGCGCCAGAATGTGGCGACTGGGGGCTTTTCACAGTAACTTCATACTTGTGACAATAAAAGATTATTATGATTAAAAGAGTTGTCCTTCTCCTCGGTGAGCTGCAAGCATAAGAAGGTGAACATTGCTGTTCAGTCCATTGGCACTGTCTGTGTTCTTCACGCTGTCAGTCAATAAAGACTATTTGCCCCATAAATATGCGTTTCCAATCAGGGTTTTCCTTCTTCTAGCTAGGCCTGTCAACCAAAGTGATGAGTCCATTGAGCCTGGAGTTATCTGGTTTTGAGGCACCAGACATCCGCCGTCCTACCTCTATGCACCGTTCTAAACAGGGGTTGGGACCTGAAGGTGGCCAGTTGGAGTTTGATTAGGACAGGCTATTTGAGATGCTGATCAAAGGGGACTTTTTGCAGATGAAGAACGTCTCAACTCTCTTCGCTATCCCAGTCTTTCCGAAACATTTGATCCTTACTTCAAAGTATTATTGTCACGTAATTATGCCACACACTAAAGTTGAAAGTAGATTACGTGATGACTAATGAGACTGTTAGTGAATGTGATAAAAAAAACTATATATGCTGGAAATGCTCAGCGGATCTGGCATCAATCTCAAGTTTTGACCGACTACCTACCAGGAAAGCGGTACGCCAATTGAGTCGAGCAAGGGGGGCAGTTTCCGAGCATAGCGAGAAGGCGGGCCGTATGTTGGCGGGTCAGCTCCATAGAGAGGCTGCGGCACGAGAAATTGTCCAGGTGCGGAACAGGGTAGGGAAGTGGGTGGTAGCTCCAGATCAGATTAACAAGGTCTTTAAGGAACTCCATGAGAGATTGTACAGGTCAGAGCCACCTGGGGGAGGCCGGAAGATGCAGGAATTTCTAGATGGGCTAGAGTACCCAAGGTTAGGGGAGGGGGACAGGGCTGCATTAGAGGGGGGGATAATGGAGCAGGAGATAAAAGTTGTGATTGGGAGGATACAGTCGGGGAAGGTGGCAGGGCCAGATGGGTTTCCGGTGGAATATTATAAAAAATTCAAAAATAAACTGGTATCGCTGATGGTGGGGATGTTTGAAGAGGTGATAGGGAAGGGGGTGTTACCACAAACCTTGGGGCAGGCATCGATTTCCCTGTTACTTAAGAAAGATAAGGATCCGACGGATGGGTCGTATAGGCCTATTTCACTTTTAAACGTGGACGCAATGAAACTGGCGAAGGTACTGGCAGGTAGGCTGGAGGAGTGCCTCCCGAAGGTGATAGGTAAAGACCAGACGGGGGTTTGTGAGAGGGAGGCAACTCTTTTCGAACATTAGGAAGGTATTGAACGTGGTTATGGTACCGGCAAAGGTGAAGGAAACCGAGGCGGTTGTGGCATTGGACGCCGAGAAAGCGTTTGACCGGGTAGAATGGGGGTACCTGATGGCAGTGCTGGAGCGGTTTGGAATGGACCCAGATTTGTGGACTGGGTAAAGCTACTATATAAGGAGCCGTGGGCCTGTGTCCGCACAAACAACATCAGCTCAGAATACTTTCCTCTCCACCGTGGGACTAGGTCCTATCTTCCCCCTGCTGTTTGCACTCGTGATTGAGCCAAAGGTAATCACCTTTAGAAGTTCGGAGGTTAGGAAAGGAATAGTGCGGGGGGGGGGGGGGGGGGGGGGGGGGGGGAGGCGGCAATAGAGCATAGGGTGTCCTTTTATGCCGATGACTTGTTATTATATGCGTAGGAACAAAGTGTGTCAATAGGGGGAATACTGCAGCTGCTTCGGGTGTTTGGGTCTTTGTCAGGGTACAAATTAAATCCAGACAAGAGTGAGTATTTTGTGGTGTCTTGGCCGGGGGTGGGGGCAGGGGTGGGGGGGCTGCCATTCCGTAAGGCAGGGACTCACTTTAGGTACCTGGGGGTGCAGGTTGCCCGAGATTGGGGGGGGGAGACTCTGTAGGTACAACATTTCTAGTTTGGTGGGGAGGGTGAAAGCCGATCTGGCAAGGTGGGATGGTCTCCCTCTGTCATTGGCGGGTCAGGCACAGGCGGTTAAAATGAATGTGTTGCCGCGATTCCTGTTTATTTTTCAATGCCTGCCGATTTTCCTGCCAAAGGCATTTTCAGAAATTGAAGGGATGATTACTTCGTTCATATGGGGAGGGATGGTGGCCAGAATTATAAAGGTGCTACTACAGAGAGGAAGGCAGGCCGGGGGTTTGGGTCTTCCGAACCTGATGTATTATTACTGGGTAGCGAATGTGGAGAAGGTACGGAGCTGGGTCAGAGGGATTGACTCCCAATGGGTCAGAATGGAGGAGAGTTTGTGTAGCGGGCCGGGATTGAAGGCGCTAGCGACAACGCTGCTCCCGACGGCCCCGGGGAGATACTCGAGGAGTGCGGTAGCAATAGCTTCGTTGAGAATTTGGAGGCAGTTTCGACAGCACTTCAGGTTGGGGGAAGGGTCAAGGGAAATGCCAATTCGGGAGAACCATAGATTTGAGCCAGGGAAGTGGGATCGAAACTTTCGGAGATGGGAGGAGAAAGGAATTAGAACACTAAAAGATTTATTTCTTGGGAGTCGTTTTGCAGGATTGAAGGAGCTGGGAGCGAAGTATGGGCTGGAGCAGGGGAAAATATTTAGATGCATGCAGGTTCGAGACTTTGCCAGAAAGGAGATCATAGAATTTACAATGCAGAAGGAGGCCATTCGGCCCATCGAGTCTGCACCGGCTCTTGGAAAGAGCACCCTACCCAAGATCAACACCTCCACCTTATCCCCATAACCCCACCCAACACTGAGGGCAATTTTGGACACTAAGGGCAATTTAGCATGGCCAATCCACCTAACCTGCACATCTTTGGACTGTGGAAGGAAACCGGAGCACCCGGAGGAAACCCATGCACACAAGGGGAGGATGTGCAGACTCCGCACAGACAGTGACCCAAGCCGGAATCGAACCTGGTACCCTGGAGCTGTGAAGCAATTGTGCTATCCACAATGCTACCGTGCTGCCCGAGATACATAGGTTCCCAGTAGAGCCGGCTTCCACATAGCTGGAGGAGGTGCTGACTACAGGGGACTGGAGAAGGGGGTAGTATCAGCGGTTTACGGGGCTATTTTGGAGGAGGAGAAGGCGCCACTAGAAGGAATCAAGACAAAGTGGGAGGAAGAGTTGGGAGAGGGTATGGAGGAGGGGTTCTGGTGTGAGATGCTCTGGAGAGTGAATGCCTCCACCTCGTGTGCAAGGTTGGGGCTGATACAGCTGAAGGTGGTGGATAGAGCACGCCTCACAAGGGCGAGGATGAGCCGGTTCTTTGAGGGGGTAAAGATATGTGTGAACATTGTGGGGGAGCCCCGCAAACCACATTCATGTTTTGGTCCTGTCCAAAGCTGGAGGATTACTGGAAGGAGGTGTTTAGGGTAATCTCTAAAGTGGTGCATGTGAAACTGGACCCGGGCCCTCGGGAGGCCATATTCGAGGTATCGGACCAGCCAGGATTGGAAACGGGAGCGGAAGTGGATGTTGTAGCCTTTGCCTCGTTGATCGCCTGAAGGCGGATCCTGTTAGGGTGGAGCTCAACCTCTCCACCCTGGCGTGGCGGGGGGGGACCTGCTGGAATTCTTGACGCTTGAAAATTTAAATTTGAACTGAGGGGAAGGATGGAGGGGTTCTACAATTCATGGGTGTTATTCATTATGCACTTTCGAGAATTGGATCATATCGCACATTAGGGGGGTTGGTGGCTAGGAGGGTTGGGGGGAGGGGGACTGTATGTCTTAATGGTGACTATGGGCGATTCTGATTCCTTTTTGTCATTTGTTTATGTTAACATGCGGGCCAATCATAGATTATCATAGAATTATCATAGAATGTCTGGGGTTTGGTGGGAGGATGGGACCATTGTTGTTGATATGGGGATTGACATTACATTTGTTACTGATTATTGTTGGGTATAAATTTGGGAGAAAATGTGAAAAAGGAGAATAAAAAAAGATTTAAAAAAAACAGCTGCTGTCCAAAAACAAAAAGGAAAAAAGATGGAAAAAATGGGGATGTTGATTTTGATCTAAATTTGCTGCGTTCGAAAGGCATTGTGGAAAGATGCAGTGTTGATCCTGAAACCTATGCTGAACTTAATTGGACCAGCGTGCACGTCCAAGGGCAGTAAAGTCAGAGTTGTAATGGGGCGGAGACAAAACAACAGAGAAATGAGTCGTGTTATCGGACTGAATGGAGGTGTTCTGCAAAGCGATAACCCAAGTTGCATTTGGTCCCCACAGTTTAATAAAGCATCTTGAGCAGTGAATACATTGAAAGGAGTGCAAGTAAATTGCTGTTTTACCTGGGGGCCTGGAATGGGGAGGAAGGAGGAGGTTAAAGGGTAGGTGATACACCTCCTGCACTTGAAGAGACAGGTGCTATGGGACGGGGATGGGTTGTTGGGATCATAGAGAAGTGCACCGGGGTGTCACAGTGGGAACGGTCTCTTCGGAAAGGGGAGATATACTTAGTAGTGGCATCAAACTGGAGGTGCTGGGGTGACAGGTGTGAACAGGGTGAACCCTATCATAGTTCAGGAAGGAAGGTGAATGACTGAGAGCAGCGATGTGGGAAATGGCATTGACACGGTCAAGGGCCCTGTCAACCAGATGATGTGTTCAGCTAGTTGGAGGAGAATGGTGAGACAATTTGACAACGCTGGATTGTACGATGACTGGGAGATGAGAGGAAATTGGATCAAAGATGTAGTGGGAAATATAGGGGTTACAGCCTGAGGGTAAAATTGCTAGCACTGAGTCAGAGGTAAACGGCCACACCTGGGCTGAGTTACATTTTCCCATTCAAATTTAAACTCATCAATGGGAAAAAAAACAGGTTACCCCTGTTCAGCCAGGTGATTGACTCAAGATCCATTGTCCTCTAGGACACTCTTATCTGGCCAGCCATTAGCCCATTCCGGAGTTTGATGGCTTCTTTTGTCTTTAATTTGGAGGTTAGTTGCATATTCATAGCATGGCCCTGCTCTTTTGTGTAAACGGGAATGTGTAATCAATAGTCCAGATAGCGATGATGAGTTCACGTATGGAGAGAAACATCTTTGAGTGGCTCGGCGGAGCTTAAGAGTAATAAAATAATCCTGTTCGAACAGGTACAGGCAGAAGGATTTGGAGAACAATCAGGAGAGGCCTTGAAAAGACTGCCACAGACACAGGCTTTCAGACAGGGTCTGAGAGATCTTCACAACAGCA
This sequence comes from Scyliorhinus canicula, assembly GCF_902713615.1. NCBI lineage: Eukaryota > Metazoa > Chordata > Chondrichthyes > Carcharhiniformes > Scyliorhinidae > Scyliorhinus > Scyliorhinus canicula. Next base: position 1,296,611 of record NC_052153.1, on the reverse strand, counting down.
GGAATATATCCTGTAATGCAAGTGTCATTTTTGCCTGTCAGTGTAAGTGGAGTTGAGAGCTGTATGTTCATTTTGCGTGCTGTTTAATGGGAATTCATGTGTTAGGGTTAAGAGACCATGTCATAGAATCCCTACAGTGCAGAAAGAGGCCATTCGGCCCATCGAGTCTGCACCGACCCTTCGAAAGACCAGGCCCAATCCCCCACACAATTTCTGCAATCCCAACGTAAGGGGCAATTTATCATGGTCAATCCACCTAACCTGCACGTCTTTGGACTGTGGGAGGAAACCGGAGCACCCGGAGGAAACCCACGCACACACGGGGAGGATGTGCAGACTCCGCACAGACAGCAACCCAAGGCCAGAATCGATCTCGGGTCCCTGGAGCTGTGAGGCAGCAGTGCCAACCACTGTGCACCGTGCCTCCAAGCTGTTCTTGTTATGTTCAAAGTTTAAAAGTTTAAATATTGCTTTTCTTTTGTTACAGTGAAGTTTTGTTTGTAAACATAACCAAGCCCTATTTCTCATGCAATCACTCCTGGAGCGAACCGTCTTAAAAATTTAAAAAAAACAAGTGCTGGCAAATGGGATTAGGTAAGCATGTCAGATGTTTTCCTGCATCGGTGCAGACTCGATGGGACGAATGTCCCCGTCTGCGCTGCATTATTCTGTGATTCAGATTCTGTGAAGATGTAGCATCTACATTTTTCACAATACCATGTTGTGGTCGATATCACTAAAGTGCTGCTCCACCAACACCTCCACTACCTGTCCTGCTTCATTCCCCAGAATTAAGTCCAGCACTGCTTCATCCCTTGTTGGATCTTCTACATATTGACCCAAAAGCTCTCCTGTATATATTTTACGAACTCCACTCCATCTCAGCCCTTAACACTGGGACTATCCCAATTAATGTTGGGATGTGCAAATCTGATTGAAGAGGATTCCGCAATTTAATTTGTCAAGTGTTAATGTAGAAGAAAAAGAGATTGGAAGGAGTTGGGAGTTGTGTATGATGAGAGATACAAGGTAGTGGTTAGACATTGTTGTACGTGATTGAAATGTGGAGGTAGAGCTGCCATGGGGAGGTGACTGTGTATATTGCCAGCAGAGTGTGTGTGGATGGAAGGGCAGTAAATTCAGACCAGGAAAAGCAGAACAGTTGAACTGGAAGTTGTAATTGCCGAGAATGAAGACATGCTTTATACAAAGTCTGAGGGAGGAACGGAAACATGATATCTTGATACTGGGTTTTGGCCGAGTTGCTGTAGGCAATGAGGATTTGAATGGAGAACCAAGGGGAGGGGAACAAGATTGAAGCGCTTCAAGGATGAGAAGGAGACAGTGTGGAGAATAAACGTTTGAAGGATGTGATTTGATGGCTTCTGACAGAACACAAGGGGAGCAGATTGTTTTCCTTTTCCTTGCTAACGGTTGTGCGACCATATGCACAGATTTCCAAGCTTTGATTTTGTGGGGATTTTTGGTTTTATTTTAATATGGGGAATAAACAAGAATAAATGTTAAACTTCAAATGAAAATAGAAGTTTTATGGTTTGTCAACATAACAGCCACTGAATTTCAAAGTAATTCACTCACCTGATTGTACGTCTGAGATATATAATCGGGTGCCATATTAATGCCAAGACTTTCTTTTGTACAACGCTGATATACTGCAACTGATGAGTTTAAACATAATATTGAAGAGTGACAATGATCCTGAAACAGATTAATTCCATATGATCAGAATTTTGAGGAAAAGGAGAAATAAGGTGAAGAGTGCATTTTCCTTAAATCTGGGAAATGCTTTATGAAAACAGACCCCTCCTGATGTGAAAGTAGGTGAGAAATACTATTGGTGCCAGCTCCTAGAGAAATCTCAGAGTACACAATCTGAGCCAATGTTGTCCTTCGTCCTGTAGCCTCGACCGGGGTTTTTCAAACTTTTTTGCCCGGGACCCATTTTTACCAGCGGCCATCCTTCGGGACCAACGCCGGCCGACCTTCATGACTCTCGCTGCCTGAACTTCGCAACTGACCTTTTCATGACCTTTACTGCAATAGGTGAGTTTGATTGGCCCCACAACTTCACTTATTTTGTCTTCCAGTGTTAGATTTCTGCTGAGGAGTTCAGATGATGATTTAAGTTCTCGCTGCATCCTTTGAAAAAAATCAAGAGGTTTGTTCTGGAACTTAGTCTTCAAATGCCTTTGATATTTTGAGGGCAGCTCAACAGATCATTAAGTACATGGGAAGAAAAGGAAATAAAATAAAATACATAATAGGGCAACACAAGGTACATAATGTAACTAGATAACACCGGCATCGGGTGAAGCATACAGGGGTGTAGTGTTAATGAGGTCAGTCCATAAGTGGGTCATACAGGAGTCTGGTAACAGCGGGGAAGAAGCTGTTTTTGAGTCTCTTCGCGCGTGTTCTCAGAATTTTGTATCTCCTGCCCGATGGAAGAAGTTGGAAGAGTGAGTAAGCCGGGTGGGAAGGGTCTTTGATTATGCTGCCCGCTTTCCCAGGCAGCGGGAAGTGTAGATGGAGTCAATGGATGGGAGTCAGGTTCCTGTGATGGACTGGTCTGTGTTCACGACTCTCTGAAGTTTCTTGCGGTCTTGGGCAGAGCAGTTGCCATACCAGGCTGTGATACAGCCAGATAGGATGCTTTCTATGGTGCATCTGTAAAAGTTGGTAAGAGTTAATGTAGACATGCCGAATTTCCTTAGTTTTCTGAGGAAGTATGGCACTGTTGTGCTTTATTGCATTTCATGCAAATGCTCTCATTCAAAGCATTGTCTTGCATCTTTGACTTTGTCGATATATATGTTTCTGGAACATACCTCTCCATTCACCTGAGGAAGGAGCTGCGCTCCGAAAGCTCATGTTTGAAACAAACCTGTTGGACTTTAACCTGGTGTTGTAAGACTTCGATGTGGAGATGCCGGCGTTGAACTGGGGTGAGCACAGTAAGAAGTTTTACAACACCAGGTTAAAGTCCAACAGGTTTGTTTCAAACACGAGCTTTCGGAGCACTGCTCCTTCCTCAAGTGAACTTGTAAGACTTCTGACGGTGCTCACCCCAGTCCAACGCCGGCATCTCCACATCATGGCTACCATCGACACCGCAAACTGCCGGCTCAAAGTGGAGAGGATCTCCAGGAAGATCGCGCATATAGACACTGACATTAAGTTTCTACAAAGATGCAAGAAAGCAGGCAAGATCCCAAAAGGGCGACAGATCACAAAGCCACTCAAGTCGACCTACAACGCAGACTACGCTGAGAGACTCTGCCATCGCACCTCTGTCACACTCCTCAACCACCTCGTCCGCCAGCTCTACAGCAGACGGCGCAACCTGGAAACCAAGGTCGAGGCCATATTCTCAACTTACGCTTAGGACACAGCAGACCAGCTGTGGAACACCGCCGAACAGATGAGACGACGATACTACGCCACCTATATGCACACCAAGAACAGGAAGCTTCAGAAACTCGGCATCACCCCCAGCAGCAACCAAGCCTCCCCCGGTACCACAACAGAAAACAATACAGGGAAATCTATTGTCAACTTGGCGGACTACACCCTTCAACCAGACAAAATCGAAGTCCTCAGCAGAGGGCTCAATTTCTGCACCACCACCAAAATGGACCCCATCAGTCTTGCGGCAGACATGGAGGAATTCAACAGGCGATTGTGGATCCGGGAATTCTTCCACAGACCACAAGAGGCCGACAACGAACCCAATGAGTCAACCAATGAACCGGAACAGCAGAGCGAGAAATCTGCGGTGCGGAAACCGAAGAGGAAAAGGAATTAGACCCCTCCGGAAGGCCGCTGCCCTAGACTCGACATGTATGCTCAAGCCGTCAGGAGTCGTGTCAATGCCAGTTTGGGAACACTTCAGCAGTCAAGGGCATTCAGCCTCTGCTCTCCGGGTAAGCGTTCTCCAAGGTGGCCTTCAGGACACGCGACAACACAGAATTGCTGAGCAGAAACTTGTAGCCAATTTCTGCACACATAAGTGCGGCCTCAACAGGGACCTGGGATCCATGTTGCATTACATTCATCTCCCACCTTCTTGCGAAATCCTACCAACTGTCCTGGCTTGAGACAATTCACACCTCTTTAACCTGGGGTTATCCCTATCTCTGCATCTGTAAAGATTTAATTACCTGCAAAAGCTCGCATTCTAAGCATTGTCTGGCATCTTTGAATTTGACTATATATATATGTTTCTGGAACAAAGCTCTTCATTCCCCTGAGGAAGGAGCTGCGCTCCGAAAGCTCGTGTTTGAAACAAACCTGTCGGACTTTAACCTGGTGTTGTAAGATCTTCTTACCGTTCTTTCTTTTAGCACCAAACTATAAATTTGGGTGAGCTATTGTAGCCTTAAAAAAGTAAACTTGTTCCATAATAAAATAGAAAATGCTGGAAAAACTCAGTGGGCGCGATTCTCCGCCCCCCACGCCAGGTGGGAGAATAGCGGGAGGGCCTCCCGACATTTTTCACGCCCTCCCGCTATTCTTCCCCCCCCACCCCATGCCCGACCCACGCCACGAATCGCCGCTCGCCATTTTTTACGGCGAGCGCCGATTCTCCGAGGCCAAGCGGCCGGGCCTTCATGCCCGTTTCAACACGGCAGCAAACACACCTGCTCGCTGCCGTCGTGAAACGGGTGCCAGATGCCCATTTGTGGCATCTGGGGGCCCGATTGGCACGGCAGTACCACGGCCATGCCAAGGGGGGCATAGGCCCGCGATCGGTGCCCACCGATCGCGGGCCGTGCGTCCGTAACGGACGCACTCTTTTCCCTCCGCTGCCCCGCAAGATCAAGCCGCCACATCTTGCGGGGCGGCTGAGGGAAAAGACGGCAACTGCGCATGCGCTGGTTGGCGTTGTCCAACCTGCGCATGCGCGGCCGATGTCAGCCGCCATGACGCTTGACATGCGGCCTTGACGACGGTCGTCAAGGCCGCGCTGCCGTGACACATGGGGCCGCGCTCCTAGCCCCGCCCGGGGGGGAGAATCGGCCCCGGAAGTGGGCGTGAAGTCTGCCGTGGGTCACGCCCTGTCCCACGGCAGCCTTTACGATTCTCCGCATTTGCGGAGAATCTCGCCCAGTAGGTCTGGCAGCATCAGCGGAGAGAGAAATAGAGTTAATGTTTCGAGTCCACATAACACTTGTTCAGAGCTCTGGACTGGAATCGTTATCTCTCTTTGTCTGTCCACTGCCAGACCTGCTGAGCTTTTCCAGAACTTTCTGTTTTTATTTCAGCTTTCCAGCATCCAGTATTTTGCTTTAATTGCATTTCTTCCATTGTCATTTTTGAGTGACAGGTCCTTAAGGAACACCTCTGGAAAATGTGCAATTTAACTCTCGTGGAGTGCAAGAGATTTGTATTTCTAGTTCTTAACATCTGCGTAAAGAGAAAGAGTGCGGCAATATTAGCTGACCTTTGCAGGCAGTGGGATCAGCTTGAGTCATAATTGACCTCTCTGTAAGTCCGAGACCCAAGTCCCCAACTCCCCTTTACCAGCAGTCCCGGAGAATGCTGCAATTCTCTGAGTCAGAGCTATTGTATAGAGCGTATTACAAATGCTTACTCTATCTTGGGACCATCTTATCTTGACAAGGAGATTAATTATCAAATAGACTTTTAAGGATCGTGCTCAGACACTGATCAGGATACAGCACCAGATTTAATAATATTAAAGAAATCACATCCTGTCTGCTGTAATGGACTGATAGCCTGGAAGATGATTATAGCTGCACAACACAAGAAAGGCTGTGACATCGATACTCAACATGTAGTTTAAAACCTGCAGTTATTTCTGTTTTGAATTGTGGGTGATCCCCTTGGATTTATGGTACACTTTAGCTTGAGGGTTTTTAACTGGAAATTCAACAAATCAAACTTGTCAGACCCCAAAGCTGCTTAAATACCTGTAATGTGGAGCTACGGCTTTGTTTCTGTGCACTTCATGAAAAATCTATAACCTGCTCTTTCTGAAGGTATTTCAGAGAAACAACACGCTTGTTGGGCTGCGAGTGTTCAGAGCTAAAGATCATCAAATCTTAAAGAAGCACAAAATTACATTTCAAAAGATAAACCTGAGTGCTGTTGAGTCTTTTACGGCCCATAAATAAATATGGTGACTAATTCCTGGAGTATGGCTGTCACCTTGTGTGACTAAATGGATTTAAAATTCTCTCAACTTTATGGCCGAGCTTGAAGCAGAGAATACTGTGAAAGAGGGATTTTGATGGTTTTGAAATCCATTATTTTAAGGTTACTGTTTGCTCACAGCGATAGTAACTGCTGTTTTGAGTCCCCATAAGCTAGTTTAAAATCAGGGCCATACAGCTTTTGCTCAGCTATCCAGCCATGGCTCACTTGTTTTAAAGCTCTCGGGGTAGCAATAATGTGAAGAAATACAAGAGAGTTTGACTGCACAATTTTATAGGGAAAGTCAAAAATCACCAATTAAAACATTGCAAGATGCAAAGCACGAAGCATTAACCTAGATGAAGAATCTTCCATGTGTATTTATTAATTATAAATTGCAGTTAATTCTTTGGTCAACAACAAGAAGACCTTCAACTGTTTTATTTTTATTTTTAATAGTTTTTCACTAATCAAAGCTACATTTTTTATGGCGTTACCGATGGAGTCCCCAAGTAATTCACAAAGTCTAATTTTGTCATTTTATTAACAGCAAGGGCTGGATTCTCTAGTGGCGGGATGCTCCATTTTGCCGGCAGCCCGGCGGTTTCCCGACGGTGTGGGGCTGCCCCACAGTGGGAAACCCCATTGACCAGCCGGCCTAACGGAGGATCCCGCCGGCGGGCTGAACCAGAAATGTGGCGTGGCGGAATGGAGAATATCTTTTTTTGGGATTTTTACTAGACTTTCCAAAGAGATAGATGAGTATTCTATCCTCTGTGTGTGTGACCTACCAATAATTTATAAAATTTGCCTCAAAAATAATTGCAACTGATAAATTCTGTACATTATTTCTAAACCTGTTTAAAATTTCACTTGATCCATTTTAATGTTGTGCAGTGTGGTACTCTATCACCTCAAGTTGCTCCTAACACTGACAGACCTGTCACTACCTGTGCTTTATGTACGTGTTACACAGCTCTTCATGCCGTCTCACACAAACCGATTTTAGAAGCAAAATCTACAATTGTACTGCAGGATGGTTTTCACAGTTCAAGTGGATATAACACAAACATGCTTTACTGATAGTCACATTACACCCTGCACACATGATAATGCAGAGAATGAATAATGGCAGAGGGAACATTAGTAATCAGGTGGACTGCTTTGCCCTGGGTAGTGTCAAGCTTCTTGGATGTTCTTGAAGTTACTTCAGTCCATTGAGTGGTGAATGTGACATTACATTTCTGAATTCAACTTGGTCGAGGCTTTGAGAGGTCAGGATATCCCATCGAAGAGGATCTAATTTCTGCAGTCTCAGTGTTGGTGTATCTAGTAAAGATTTTGGTCAACAGTGACCTTCCTGATGTGATGATTGAGAAATCAGCAACAACTGTTCCTGATGAAGTTCAGAGGAAGTTACTTCATCTTCTTTGCGATAGTCATTGCCTGGAACATGAGGTGTTCCCTGCCACTTCCTGACCAAGGGCGGGCTGCTTCATTCTGAGAAGGATTGTGAGTGGAGCGGAGCATTATAGACTCAACAGCAAATAAGCCTTCTGCGGAGAGAAAAGGGAGCTAACATTTTGAGTCTGGATGACTCTTTGTCAAAGCTTTGACAGTCATCCAGAGTGAAAACGTTAGCTCCCTTCTCTCTCCACAGATCCTGTCAGACCTGCTGAAATTGTCCAGTATTTTCTGTTTTTGTTTCAGATTCCAGCATTCGCAATAATTTGCTTTTAGGAAATAACCCTTGCCTTGACCTTGTAACATAGGGACTGTCATTGGTGTATCAGCTGAAGATGGTTGCATCAAGGGTATTGCTCTGAGAAACTTGTCGAGTTCGCTTCTTGAGCTCCAATGACGATTGTAGATATCGAGGGAGATTTCTGGTGCGGCGCACCCCCCGGGATTCTCCGTCTCGCCAGCCGGCCAATGGGGTTTCCCATTGTGGGCAGCCCCAGGCCGTTAGGAAACCCCCGGGCTGCCGCCGCAACGGAGAATCCTGACAGCAGAGAATACAGCACATCTTCTTTTCAGTCAGTTATGATTCCTAATAGTGGAGGCTTTTCCCGTTGACCACAGTTGTACGTGGGACCCTTGAAGCAATATTAGGTGGAATGTAGTCTTTATGTTCAAGGAAATTGTTCTCCGCTCTCCTTGGGCATTCAGCTCTAGTGTCAATGTCTGGATCAAGACCGTGACAAGGTCATGAACCAAGTGGTTCCAATGCCAGCGATTGGGTTACTGGGAGTAGTTGTCACTTACTCATGACATTTTTGGATTTAGAATGATATAGAATGCAGATTTGTTCTGCTATTTTTAAATCAGATTCAGTTGCACAGATTTTTGGTATATGTCATAATCACAGTGACAGTGGGACAGTGTGGGTCAAAGACTTGTTGACTGTGGGATATAGACCTTTAGCATTGCAGCTGGGTGTTATCAGGACATATAGGGCGGTATTCCCCCCCACACACGCCGGGTGGGAGAATTGCTGGGGTGCCGTGCGAATCGCGCCATGCCGCCCCGACCCCCGCACGTGATTCTCCCACCCCCCCCCCCCCCCCCCCCCCCCCCCCCCGAAACCAGCGCCGCGCGAACCACGCTGGCCCGCTCGGTGAATTGCCGCAAACGGCGAATGCCGATTCTCCAGCCCGGATGGGCTGAGCGACCGCTCTGACACGGCAGGTTCCTGCCGGCGCCGTCCACCCCTGGGTCGCTGCCAGCGGGAACTGTGCGGGAATGCTGGGGGGGGGGCGGCCTGTGGGGGGGGGGCTACTTCACAGGGGGGGCCTCCGATAGGGTCTGGCCCGCGATCGGGGCCCACCGATCAGTGGGCCGGCCTCTCCCCCACCGGGCCTACCTCCTTCCACGGCCGGCCCCAGAACACCGGCGCCATGTTGGTGAGGGGCCGGCACCTAAGAAGTTTCCCCCGCATGCGCAGGATGGCGCGGCCCAACTGTGCATGCACGGGAATGTGCTGCACCAACAGCGCATGCGCGGGTTGGCGCCGCACCCATTTGGCGCTGCATCGGGACGCTGGAGTGGCGTGAACCACTCCAGCACCGTGTGGCCCCCAGGTCGTGCCCGGGACCTGTTCGCGCCGTCGTGAAACGCGACGGCGTTCACGATGGCGCGGGCACTTAGTCACGGGAACAAAGGATACCGCCCATAATCTTTGATTAGTGCACCCTTCATATCGCAGAGAATTAAATGAATAGGCTGGGTATTAGCACCTTCGATATTAGGAACCTTGACAGGAGTTGAAGTGCGATCATCCACTTCACGCCTATGGCTAACAATACATGGAAATAACGAGACTTGTTCTTCGCACTAATCTGCTGTGATCCACTAAGGTTGAGGATTGGGATGCTTGTGAGCTGCCTCCTTCTGTTAGTTACCTGATTTTGCATCACCGTTTTGAATTGGATTTGGTTGGTGTACAGAGCTTTATTATGATCCAATGGTGGCGAGATGGGTTCGATCTATCAACAGACTATTCAAGACCCAGAACCCAGTCACATTTCAATATTGAAGTTGACAGTTCTCATGAAAGCTACTTTACCTAACTATTGAGATTGGAAATCAAACATTTCATCATACTTTCTTTTTAAAACAAAGATCTGCCCTATTTTTTCTCCTCTTGAGAACGGTAACTCACACAGGTCCATGGCACCAGTATTCTTCTATTTCCCTAGTCTAAGTGCCCATTCATCTCAGGTGGTCCTTTGTGGTGAGTTTTCACAGTTCTTTTTGGAAATGGGGGGGGAGGGGGGGGGGGCGGGCGGGGGGCGGGCGGGGGGGGGGGGGGTGGAGGATGTCACCACCAAGCCTAATGCTGACCTCACTGAATGTCCAGCCACATGCACTTTCTGGAAGCGATCACTGGACAATGAGCAGAAATGTTCAAAGCCCCTGCATTGTTGCCAGGTACCCTGATGGCCACTGCTCTTCACTATGAGAGATCAGCCAGCTTGGTGCAGATTGGAGATTGAACTTGACATATTTTCTTGTCTGTTAGATTTAGCACCACAAACAGTGCAATTAGCCAATTAACCATGGGAGGAACCACATTAAATATTGATATACACCTTTTCAGAATTTTAAATTACATGTTACACTAAGTCATCACTTCAATAACTTTAATCTTTATCTTTTACCAAAGGTATCCCATGAACATCATTCACTAAACTCAGAAAGGTACCCGTGATATGTGCACAAACAAGTGGTTATACGTCATAATATAGAAAATGGAGCAATGTTAAGGAATCTAGACTAACCTAGATAAGCAGGCTGATTTATTGATCAGTAAGAAATTCTACTTGTTATGCTACTTGCATTAACAACAGAGGTATTTCCCAAAGTTAGATAAAAGAGGTAGATTTTCCCTCGCTTTTTTTATTCGAACCATCATGTTTTGCTTCACGATGGCAATTGTATATGTATGAACTATTTTCTCAACACCGTTTCACTGAAAACAAATTTGAAATCCTTTTTTGTTATTGTTCTTCAAAGAGGATACTGGGCGATAGGGTGGCACAGTGGTTGGCACTGCTGCCTCACAGCACCAGGGACCCGGTTAGCACTGCTGCCTCACAGCACCAGGGACCCGGTTAGCACTGCTGCCTCACAGAGCCAGAGCGTCGTGACCGCACAGTGGTTAGCACTGCTGCCTCACAGCACCAGGGACCCGGTTAGCACTGCTGCCTCACAGAGCCAGAGCGTCGTGACCGCACAGTGGTTAGCACTGCTGCCTCACAGCACCAGGGACCCGGTTAGCACTGCTGCCTCACAGAGCCAGAGCGTCGTGACCGCACAGTGGTTAGCACTGCTGCCTCACAGCACCAGGGACCCGGGTTAGCACTACTGCCTCACACCGCCAGGGACCCGGATTAACACTGCTGCCCCACAGTGCCGGGGACCCGGGTTAGCACTGCTGTCTCACAGTGCCAGGGACCCGGGTTAACACTGCTGCCCCACAGTGCCAGGGACCCGGGTTAGCACTGCTGTCTCACAGTGCCAGGGACCCGGATTAACACTGCTGCCCCACAGTGCCAGGGACCCGGGTTAACACTGCTGTCTCACAGTGCCAGGGACCCGGGTTAACACTGCTGTCTCACAGTGCCAGGGACCCGTGTTAGCACTGCTGTCTCGCAGTGCCAGGGACCCAGGTTAACACTGCTGTCTCACAGTGCCAGGGACCCGGGTTAACACTGCTGTCTCACAGTGCCAGGGACCCGGGTTAACACTGCTGTCTCACAGTCCCAGGGACCCGGGTTAACACTGCTGTCTCACAGTGCCAGGGACCCGGGTTAACACTGCTGTCTCACAGTGCCAGGGACCCGGGTTAACACTGCTGCCTCACCGTGCCAGGGACCCGGGTTAACACTGCTGCCCCACAGTGCCAGGGACCCGGGTTAGCACTGCTGCCTCACAGTGCCAGGGACCCGGGTTAGCACTGCTGTCTCACAGTGCCAGGGACCCGGGTTAACACTGCTGTCTCACAGTGCCAGGGACCCGGGTTAACACTGCTGTCTCACAGTGCCAGGGACCCGGGTTAACACTGCTCTCTCACAGTGCCAGGGACCCGGGTTAACACTGCTGTCTCACAGTGCCAGGGATCCGGGTTAACACTGCCGTCTCACAGCGCCATGGATCCGGGTTAACACTGCTGTCTCACAGTGCCAGGGATCCGGGTTAACACTGCTGCCTCACAGTACCAGTGGCCCGGGTTAACACTGCTGTCTCACAGAGCCAGGGATCCGGGTTAACACTGCTGCCTCACAGTGCCAGGGATCCGGGTTAACACTGCTGCCTCACAGTACCAGTGGCCCGGGTTAACACTGCTGTCTCACAGTGCCAGGGACCCGGGCTAACACTGCTGTCTCACAGTGCCAGTGGCCCAGGTTAACACTGCTGTCTCACAGTGCCAGGGAGCCGGGTTAACACTGCTGTCTCACAGTGCCAGGGACCCGGGTTAACACTGCTGTCTCACAGTGCCAGGGACCCGGGTTAACACTGCTACCTCACAGGGCCAGGGACCCGGGTTAACACTGCTACCTCACAGGGCCAGGGACCTGGGTTAACACTGCTGCCTCACAGTGCCAGGGATCCGGGTTAACACTGCTGTCTCACAGTGCCAGAGGACCGGGTTAGCACTGCTGCCTCACAGCGCCAGGGCAGCACGGTAGCACAGTGGCTAGCACTGTTACCTCATAGCGCCAGGGCAGCACGGTGGCACAGTGGTTAGCACTGCTGCCTCACAGCTCCATGGACCCGGGTTCAATTCCAGGCATGGGCCACTCTGCGGAGTCTGCACGTTCTCCCCGTGTCTGCGTGGGTTTCCTCCGGGTGCTCCGATTTCCTCCCACAAGTCCAAAGTTGCAGGTTAGGTGGATTGGCCATGCTAAATTGCCCCTTAGTGCCCAAAAGATTCGGTGGGGTTACTGGGTTACGGGGATAGGATGGTGGTGTGGGCTTAAGAAGTGTGCTCTGTCCAAGGGCCGGTGCAGACTCGATGGGCCGAATGGCCTCCTGCATTGTAGAGATTCGATGAATCACTTCTCCAGGTGTCAGTGAAGATAGGGACAGTGATTGGCTGGACAGCTGTGTGTTCCTGCCAGCCACCCCATCGTTCTGCTATCAGAGTGTAAGTGCAAAGTTTTGCGTAGTGTGAAGGCAAACATTTTCTGTGCTTGTTTAATTTGTAAATATGCAAATTTATTTTGAGACACATGGGTTGTTGCATCTGTTATGAACCCCTTGGGGGCCAAGGACTGTTCTCCATTCAGTTTCCCCCTTACACAGCTGAGTATGAACTCTCCAAGGTAATTGGGGGCAGGGTTTTCCCCATAGAAAGGGGAATCTGCTCAGTATAAAAACCCTGCCCTGGGTGCAGGTCAGGGAGAGTGGCCTTTCGCCGAGAGGAGTAGCAGTTTTCCTAATTCTGTGTATATCATAATAGACCAGTTGTTAATTTCTACCCTCCCGGGTGTTCCTGTCGTCTTTCCCATTTGGGTTTTACAGAGGCGACGAGGATGGGATTCCTTGCCGGTCACGGTGGCTCGAGTCCAAGAATGGACCCAGACAGCCCCGCAGCTGTCAAGTGCCTGACACATGGTCCAGTATGGAGGCCACCACAGATCTTTTCCCAATGATCCGTGGGTCTATATATCAAATCTCCCAGGGCAGAGCTTAGAGGATGGTGTCTTATTGTGAGGGGCAATCTGGGTTATCAGAGAAGAAGCTGCTTGCCCCGCAGTTATGTCTAGTGGCCGGGATAGACTCAGACATTGGGAAGGTGGACCAGTGCTGCGGCCTGTGCCAGGGGAACCAGAAGGTCCCACAGGCTGCATCAATACGCCATTGGGAATGGCTGAGAAAACCATGGTCCCGCGTCCACATAGACATCGCTGGCCCTTTTCAGAGTGCAACATTCCTCATAATGGCAGATACCCACTCGACGTGGCTCAAGGTCCACAAGGTGAAAACCATGACCACAAAGTCAACCGTGAATAGGCTGTGGCACGCATTCATTACCTGTCGACTGCCCAAAGTGTTGGTGTCGGATAATGGCGCCCCGTTCACCAGCATGGAGTTCGAAGCGTTCATGGTCTCGAACGGAATTCGGCACGTACAGACCGCCCATATCACCCAGTACAGACCACCCATATCACCCAGTACAGACCGCCCCATATCACCCAGTACGGACCGCCCGTGTCACCCAGTATGGACCGGCTCGTATCACCCAGTACGGACGGCCCCGTATCACCCAGTACGGACCGCCCCGTATCACCCAGTACGGACCGCCCCGTATCACCCAGTACGGACCGCCCCGTATCACCCAGTACGGACCGCCCCGTACCACCCAGTACGGACCGCCCAGTATCACCCAGTACGGACGGCCCCGTATCACCCAGTACGGACCGCCCCGTACCACCCAGTACGGACCGCCCAGTATCACCCAGTACGGACCGCCCCGTATCACCCAGTACGGACGGCCCCGTATCACCCAGTACGGATGGCCCCGTATCACCCAGTACGGACCGCCCCGTATCACCCAGTACGGACCGCCCCGTATCACCTAGTACGGACCCCCTCTTATCAGCCAGTACGGACCGCCCCGTACCACCCAGTATGGACCGCCCAGTATCACCAAGTACGGACTGCCCCGTATCACCCAGTACGGACCCCCTCTTATCACCCAGTACGGACCGCCCCGTACCACCCAGTACGGACCGCCCCGTATCACCCAGTACGGACCGCCCCGTACCACCCAGTACGGACGGCCCCGTACCACCCAGTATGGACCGCCCCGTATCACCCAGTACGGACCGCCCCGTACCACCCAGTACGGACGGCCCCGTATCACCCAGTACGGACGGCCCCGTACCACCCAGTACGGACCGCCCAGTATCACCCAGTACGAACGGCCCTGTATCACCCAGTACGGACCGCCCCGTATCACCCAGTACGGACCCCCTCTTATCACCCAGTACAGACCGCCCCGTACCACCCAGTATGGACCGCCCAGTATCACCAAGTACGGACTGCCCCGTATCACCCAGTACGGACCCCCTCTTATCACCCAGTACGGACCGCCCCGTACCACCCAGTATGGACCGCCCCGTATCACCCAATACGGACCGCCCCGTATCACCCAGTACGGACGGCCCCGTATCACCCAGTACGGACGGCCCCATATCACCCAGTGCGGACCGCCCCGTATCCCCCAGTACGGACGGCCCCGTATCACCCAGTACGGACCGCCCCGTACCACCCAGTACGGACCGCCCCGTATCACCCAGTACGGACCGCCCCATACCACCCAGTACGGACCGCCCCGTATCACCCAGTACGGACCGCCCCGTACAGACCGCCCCGTATCACCCAGTACGGACCGCCCCGTATCACCCAGTATGGACCGCCCCGTATCACCCAGTACGGACCCCCTCTTATCACCCAGTACGGACTGCCCCGTACCACCCAGTACAGACCACCCCGTATAAAGAGGTAAAGTTTACCTCTTTAAAACTTTAAAAACTTACCTGGAAGGGTGACATCACAGCAAAGCAGTGACCTGATTGCCTGGCAAGGAAAGTGCTCCAGTTAGTAGCAGCTGGGAGAAATTTAACTCTTCCTGTGTTGGTGAGTATTGTGATTGGTAAGTAAAGTCTTTTTTTCCTGTCACTTATTAAGTATTTGATAGTATAGTTTGTAGTCAGTTAAGGTAAAGGCTAAAAATGGCAGGAGATCCCAGACCGGTGTAATGCTCCTCGTGCTCAATGTGGGAGTTCAGGGACGCGGGCGATGCCCCTGACTCCTTCATGTGTGCGAAGTGTGTCCAGCTGCAGCGCCCGTTCGACCGCATGACGGCTCTGGAGCTGCGGGTGGACTTACTTTGGAGCATACGTGATGCTGAAGAGGTTGTGGATAGCACGTTCAGTGAGTTGGTCACACCGCAGATTAGGATTGGTGACGGAGACAGGGAACGGGTGACCAAAAGGCAGAGAAAGAGCAGGAAGGCAGTGCAGGTGTCCCCTGCGGTCATCTCCCTCCAAAACAGGTATACCGTTTTGGATATGGTAGGGGAGATGACTCACCAGGAGAAGGCAGTAGTAGCCAGGCTCATGGCACCGTGGCTGGCTCTGCTGCACAGAAGGAGGGAAAAAGACTGGCAGGGCTATAGTCATAGGGGATTCAATTGTAAGGGGAGTAGACAGGCGTTTCTGTGGTCGAAAACGAGACTCCCGAATGGTATGTTGCCTCCCGGGTGCTCGGGTCAGGGATGTCTCCGATCGGCTACAGGACATACTGAAGGTTGAGGTTGAACAGCCAGTTGTCGTGGTGCATATCGGCACCAACGATATAGGTAAAAAAAGGGATAATGTCCTACAATCAGAATTTAGGGAGTTAGGAGATAAGTTAAAAAGTAGGACCTCAAAGGTAGTAATCTCAGGATTGCTACCAGTGCCACGGGACAGTCAGAGTAGAAACTCAAGAATAACCAGAATGAATATGTGGCTTGAGAGATGGTGCAGGAGGGAGGGGTTCAGATTTGTGGGACATTGGAACCGGTTCTGGGGGCGGTGGGACCATTACAAACCGGATGGTCTACACCTGGGCGGGACTGGAACCAATTTCCTAGGGGGTGCTTTTGCTAACACTGTTGGGGAGGTTTGAAACTAATGTGGCAGGGGGATGGGAACCAGATTAGGAAGTTAGAGGTCAGTAAAGAAGCAGCAATTAACGCCAGTAAGGTACGAGATCATAAACTCAATGTGACTAGGGGAAGAGTAGACAGGGAAGAGTTGATGAACGCAAAGGGACAGGTGGTCTGAGGTGCATTTGTTTTAATGCGAGAAGTGTAGCAGGTAAGGCAGATGAACTTAGGGCTTGGATCAGTACCTGGGAATATGATGTTATTGGTATTACTGAGACTTGGTTGAGGGAAGGGCAGGACTGGCAACTGAATATCCCATGGTATAGATGCTTCAGGAGGGATAGAGAGGAAGGTAGAAGGGGGGAAGGAGTTGCATTGCTCGTCAGAGATGATATCACAGCTGTGATTAAGGAGGGCACGATGGAGGATTCGAGCACTGAGGCAATATGGGTGGAGCTAAGTAATAGAAATTAGAGCAGTATGTAAATAGTCCAACTCGGGAGGGGGCCATACTGGACCTGGTATTGGGGAATGATCCCGGCCAGGTGGTTGATGTTTCAGTCGGTGATTACTTTGGGAATAGCGATCACAATTCCGTAAATTTTAGAATACTCATGGACAAGGACAAGAGTGGTCCGAAAGGAAGAGTGCTAAATTGGGGAAAGGCAGGGTATAACAAAACTCGGCAGGAGCTAGGGAATGTGGATTGGGAGCAGCTGTTTAAGGGTAAATCCACATTTGAAATGTGGGAGTCTTTTAAGGAAAGGTTGATTAGAGTGCAGGACAGACATGTTCCTGTGAAAATGAGAGATAGAAATGGCAAGATTAGGGAACCATGGATGAGGGATGAAATTGTGAGACTAGCTAAGATGAAAAAGGAAGCATTCATAAGATCGAGGCAACTCAAAACTGATGAAGCTTTGGAAGAATATTGGGAAAGTAGGACGAATCTCAAACGCGCAATAAAGAGGGCTAAAAGGGGTCATGAAATATCTTTGGCTAACAGGGTTAAGGAAAATCCCAAGGCCTTTTATTCGTATGTAAGGAGCAAGAGGGTAACTAGAGAAAGGATTGGCCCACTCAAAGACAAAAGAGGGAATTTATGCGTGGACTCAGAGGAAATGGGTGAGATTCTTAATGAGTACTTTTCATCGGTATTCACAAAGGAGAGAGACAAGACGGATGTTGAGGCTAGGGATGGATGTTTAAATAGTCTAGGTCAAGTTGTCATACGGAAGGGGGAAATTTTGGATATTCTAAAAGACATTAAGGTGGACAAGTCCGCAGGACCGGATGGGATCTATCCCAGGTTACTGAGGGAAGCGAGGGTCGAAGTAGCTGGGGCCTTAACAGATATCTTTACAGCATCCTTGAGCATGGGTGAGGTCCCGGAGGACTGGAGAATTGCTAGTGTTGTCCCTTTGTTTAAGAAGGGTAGCAGGGAAATTCCAGGGAATTATAGACCTGTGAGCTTGACGTCAGTGGTAGGCAAACTGTTGGAGAAGATACTGAGGGATAGAATCTATTCACTTATGGAAGAAAATAGACTTATCAGTGATAGGCAGCATGGTTTTGTGCAGGGAAGGTTATGCCTTACAAACCTAATAGAATTCTTTGAGGAAGTGACAAAGTTAATTGATGAGGGAAGGGCTGTAGATGTCATATACATGGACTTTAGTAAGGCGTTTGATAAGGTTTCCCATGGCAGGTTGATGGAAAGAGTGAAGTTGTATGGGGTTCAGGGTCTACTAGCTAGATGGATAAAGAACTGGCTGGGTAACAGGAGACAGAGAGTAGTGGTGGAAGGGAGTGTCTCAAAATGGAGAAAGGTGACTAGTGGTGTTCCACAGGGATCCGTGCTTGGACCACTGTTGTTTGTGATCTACATAAATGACCTGGAGGAAGGTATAGGTGGTCTGATTAGCAAGTTTGCAGATGATACAAAGATTGGTGGTGTTGCAAATAGCGAGGAGGATTGTCAGAGAATACAACAAAATATAGATAGATTGGAGAGTTGGGCAGAGAAATGGCAGATGGAGTTCAATCCAGGCAAATGCGAGGTGATGCATTTTGGAAGATCCAATTCAAGAGCAGACTATATGGTCAATGGAAGGGTCCTGGGGAAAATTGATGTACAGAGAGGTCTGGGAGTTCAGGTCCATTGTACCCTGAAGGTGGCAATGCAGGTTGATAGAGTGGTCAAGAAGGCATACAGCATGCTTGCCTTCATCGGACGGGGTATTGAGTACAAGAATCGGCAGGTCATGTTACAGTTGTATAGGACTTTGGTTAGGCCACATTTGGAATACTGCATGCAGTTCTGGTCGCCACATCACCAGAAGGATATGGATGCTTTGGAGAGGGTGCAGAGGAGGTTCACCAGGATATTGCCTGGTATGGAGGGGGCTAACTATGAAGAAAAGTTGAGTAGATTAGGGTTGTTTTCATTGGAAAGACGGAGGTTGAGGGTGGACCTGATTGAGGTCTACAAAATTATGAGAGGTATGGACAGGGTGGATAGCAACAAGCTTTTTCCAAGAGTGGGGGTGTCAGTTACAAGGGGTCACGATTTCAAAGTGAGAGGGGGAATGTTTAAGGGAGATGTGCGTGGAAAGGTTTTTACGCGGAGGGTGGTGGGTGATTGGAACGCTTTACCAGCAGAGGTGGTAGAGGCGGGCACGATAGCATCATTTAAGAGGCATCTAGACGGGTATATGAACGGGCGGGAACAGAGGGAAGTAGACCTTGGAAAATAGGAGACAGATTTAGATAAAGGATCTGGATCAGCTCAGGCTGGGAGGGCCGAAGGGCCTGTTCCTGTGCTGTAATTTTCTTTGTTCTTTGTTCTTTGTATCACCCAGTACGGACCCCCCGTGTCACCCAGTACGGACCCCCCGTGTCACCCAGTACGGACCCCCTGTATCACCGAGTACGGACCGCCCGGTATCACCCAGTACGGACCCCCCTGTATCACCCAGTACGGACCCCCTGTATCACCGAGTACGGACCGCCCGGTATCACCCAGTACGGACCCCCTGTATCACCCAGTACAGACCGCCCGTATCACCCAGTACGAACCCCACATGTCACCCAGTGCCGACCCCCTGTATCACCCAGTACAGACCGCCCGTATCATCCAGTACGGACCCCCCCCCCCGTATCACCCAGTATGGCCAACCCTCTATAACCCAGTACGGACCCCCTGTATCATCCAATACGGACGCCCGTACCACCCAGTACGGATGCCCTTATCACCCAATACGGACCCCCTGTGCCACCCAGTACGGACCCCCCGTGTCACCCAGTGCCGACCCCCTGTATCACCCAGTATGGACCACCCAGTATCACCCAGTATGGACCCCCCCCGGTATCACCCAGTATGGACGTCCCCGTATCGCCCAGTACGGACCCCCTGTATCACCCAGTACGGACCGCGCGGTATCGCCCAGTACGGACCCCCTGTATCACCAGTACAGACCCCCATATTACCCAGTGCAGACCACCCCGTACGGACGGACCGCCCAGTACAGACCCCCCGTATCACCCAGTACGGACTGCCCGTATCGCCCAGTACCGACCGCCCCATATCGCCCAATACGGATGCCCCCGTATCACCCAGTACAGCCAACCCTCTATAACCCAGTACGGACCCCCTGTATCATCCAGTACGGACCCCCTGTATCACCCAGTACGGACCCCCTGTGCCACCCTGTATGGACCCCCTGTATCATCCAGTACGGACCGCACGTACCACCCAGTACGGAAGCCCGTATCACCCAGTACACATCCCCTGTATCATCCAGTACGGACCCCCTGTATCATCCAGTACGGACCCCATGTATCATCCAATACGGACGCTCGTATCACCCAGTACAGACCCCCTGTATCATCCAGTATGGACCCCCTGTATCATCCAGTACGGACCCCCTGTATCATCCAATACGGACGCCCGTACCACCCAGTACGGACGCCCATATTACCCAGTACGGATGTGCCACCCAGTATGGACCGCCTGTGTCACCCAGTACGGACCCCCTGTGTCATCAAGTACGGACCGCCCATATCACCCAGTACGGACTGCCCCGTATCACCCAGTACAGGCCCCCCGTGTCACCCAGTACGGACTGCCCCGTATCACCCAGTACGGACTGCCCCGTATCACCCAGTACGGACTGCCCCGTATCACCCAGTATGGACTGCCCCGTATCACCCAGTACAGGCCCCCCGTATCACCCAGTATGGACCGCCCTGTATCACCCAGTACGGATCCCCCCCCCCCCTGTATTACGTTGTACGGACCGCCCCATAGCACTCAGCCTCAAACCTATTCAGTTCGGACATGAAGCCAGCCGCCACCTGGACCATATCTGCCGCCACACCCAGGGGTTCCAGAACAGACTCCGGATACAACAGTCCAGGACCGCTCACAATCACCATCGCCACGTAGGTCATCACACTGATCAATGCTGCCTCCACCCATCCAAGTCCAAGAGGCTGAGATGCCTGACGCCTCAGCGGAGCACACCAACTCAGACATGGACATACGCCCACCCGCCATGGCCGTCCATCCGTCTGCAACACTGGCACCATTTCCAGGGACACTGGCCTCGCCTCGACTCTCCGCCTGTAAATGCCAGTCAATGGTGGATTCCACACCTCCCGGATCTGCCCCGTCAACAGCGGACCATCATCCACTCCCCGAATGAAGACGAGGGTCACAGCCCAAAGACAGGGATGATTTTCCGGACTTTGGTGGGGGGGGTGTATTTAACATTTGAATCATATCTGATTCCAGGTCTTCCAGGATAAATCCAGGTCGTCGACCTAATCCAGGTGCCTGAAATTCTGCCCCTGCCATTACACCTCTCTCGTTGCTAAGACTCTTGTTAAACTCACCACTTTGCACCAGCTATTGGCCAAAATACTTACTCATGGAGTCATTGCTACACAGAGGAGGCTATTCAGCCCAACTTGTCCATGATGACCTGTGAGAGTGAGGGAAGGTCAGCCAGCTGCTCATCTTCATCTTCTGCAATCTGCTCAGTATACCCGTAATAATGCAAATACCCCGTGTACCAGATAATCACACACAATCTGCTCAGTATACCCGTAATAAAGTAAATACACCGGGTGGGAGAATTGCTGGGACGCCGAGCGAGTCCCGCCACGCCGCCCCGGCACCCGCATGCGATTCTCCCCCCCCCCCCCCCCCCCCCCCCCCCCCCCCCCGCAAACCAGCACGGCAAGAATCATGGCTGGCCGCTGGGAGAATCGGCGCTCGCCGTTTGTAACGGGCGAGCGGCGATTCTCTGGCCCGGATGGGCTGAGCGGCCTGCCCAACACGACTGGTTCCCGCCGGCGCCGTCCACACCTGGTCGGTGCGGCGGGAACAGCGCGGGAACACTGGGGTGCGTCCTGTGGGAGGGGGAGGTGGGTTATTGCACCGGGGGGGGCCTCAAAAGGGGTCTGGCCTGTGATCGGTGCCCACCGATCGGCGGGCCGACGTCTTTGAAGGAGGACCTCCTTTCCTCCGCCGCCCCGCAAGATCCATCCGACATCTTCTTGCGGGGTGGCCGCGTGGAGGACGGCAAACGCGCATGCGCGGGTTGGAGCCTGCCAACTTGTGCATGCGTGGGTGATGTCATTTACGCGGTGCCGCTTTTATGCGGCGCCAAGGCCCGGCGCACGTAACTGACGCGGCGCTCCTAACCCCTGGGGGTGGGAGAATAAGGGGCTGGGAGCGGCCTCCAACGGCGGAGTGGAACACTCCGGTTTTCACTCCGGTGTCGGGACTTAGTCTCCCGATGGGAGAATTGCGCCCACTGTGTACCAGATAATCACACACAATCTGGTAAATATACACGTAATAAAGTAAATACCCGTGTACCAGTTTATTCCCACACAATCTGGGCAGTATACCCGTAATAAAGTAAATACCCCGTGTACCAGATAATCTCACACAATCTGCTCAGTATACACGTTTCATAGATTATTCATAGAATTTACAGTGCAGAAGGAGGCCATTCGGCCCATCGAGTCTGCACCGGCTCTTGGAAAGAGCACCCTACCCAAGGTCAACACCTCCACCCTATCCCCATAACCCAGTAACCCCACCCAACACTAAGGGCAATTTTGGACACCAAGGGCAATTTATCATGGCCAATCCACCTAACCTGCACATCTTTGTGACTGTGGGAGGAAACCGGAGCACCCGGAGGAAACCCACGCACACACGGGGAGGACGTGCAGACTCCGCACAGACAGTGACCCAAGCCGGAATCGAACCTGGGACCCTGGAGCTGTGAAGCGACTCAATGGGCCGAATGGCCTTCTTTTGCACTGTAAATTCTATGATAATAAATTCTATGATAGTAAATATCCCGTGTACCAGATACTCTCACACAAATTTAATCTCACACACTATTTACGTCTGATTGTGCCACTGTAGGGGTACTTGGGTCACTACAAAAATAATCAGCACACAGTGAAAAACGGAGGTAAATACGAGTTGTCGGACAGGAACATAATTGATAGATTTAGGTGCCGTGAACTGAAGAGCTGAAGCAAAGTGCTTTATAAATATTTTGTGAAGCAGGAGAATGTGATACTGTACATAACACTCTCTTAGCTCTTTCTTTCATGTTTGTTTCCTTCGTCAAATCATTACACTTAATTTATTTGGTGGAAATTGTAAATTCCCTGAGACATAATGCAAAGTGTTCACAGATCCCTCATTGATGTTTGTGAATGCCGATTGCAAATATTTCAGCCGTAGGCATGTAAAGCATACCCATAATGTGACTGCTGCAGTGCCATTATAAGGAAACATGTTATTCAGTTAGGCATTTGGGGTAAATTTCCATGGAGCTTTGCCACCATAACATCAGCGGAAAGCACACTTACAATCGTAAAAAGGTTTCTTGCTGAAGCTATGGAGGTGCAGTGGGAAAAGCTCTAAGAAAATTACCCTTCCTTTTCCTTTTATTTACCACTTTCAACAGATCAGAAAATTGCTCCAAATGTCATCACATGCGATATGTTGCAACCAACATTGCTTTAACATGAAGTCAGAATTCAGCCGAGTGAAAAGAGCTTTTCACCTTATAAAAGTAGCTAATGCTAACATTATGAATTTTTTTTCTTTAAATTCAGTTCCAGTTAAGCTCAGGTCTTGTCTGATACTTCATCCTAATGACTGTTTGCAGCAGACAAACGTCTCGGTGTTATCCAGCTTATGTGTGCCAGACTCTCTAGGGCTATGGTTTCTGCCTGATTTTTAGGTTGATGAAACAACAGTGCTCATATTGATTTGCGCGTGACACAGCTTGTCTCTCTGCTGGGCCAAGTGTAGCAACATTTATCCAGGAATTTGTGAAATGTCACTTGGATCATGTTGTGGAGGTAAACTGAGCGAAAACCAGTATCGGAAAGGAGAATCCTGGTGGAATTATATGTGACCATCTGATCCCGAAGTCTTATCTGCTGTCCATCCAAGTGATTTGGCAACAGGAATGCCTTTTTCTTCTGATTAGACAGTGGCAGTCAGTGGATCATCAATCAGGGTATTGTGTACTCTGGTCTTTAGTTTTATCAATACAGAGTGTGGCATGTTATCATGTTTAGGTTTAATCTATGTTTCCACTCACATACTTACATCATTAACTTGACAAAGACTTGCGTAGTGTTCATTGCAGTGCAGTACTGTGGGGAGAGTTTGTATTATGCCCGAGCTATCGACATATGTAGATATCTATGCTTAAGGGAAGTATGTTGCCAACAAAACCATTTACAGATGTTCTGTTTCGTACTTGCACAAAAGAATGACTGACGCCTGTTTAGTGTATGATGCGAGTAACATAATTCAATTTCATAGAAGGACAATTATTGAAGTAGTATTTGCATCGGTCACAATAAGCAGAGCACGAGGGGAAGAAATCTCAGTAAACAGGTTTTACCGCAGCAAAACAAACTGGCAAAAAATATGGTTTGGGGACTGGAAGCCCTTGGCCTTTAGAAATTACTTATGGTGAGGAGGTAAATGCAAGGAAAGACCTTTCAATGGCAAATATTTATTCTTCCTGTGTACTGCGTGTCTTATTTGTTGAAAAAAAATCTTTAGTCGAGTTTTCCCATAGAAGGGAGGAGATGCATTCTCTGGCATTAATATCTCTGACATTTCATCTCAACAACTCCAGCACTGCATGTTAATTGTGTGCAGTTTATACTTAGTGAAAATAATCAACCACTTGTAACCACCAAGATATAAGATTCTGAATGCAAAATCTGTGTTTGCAACAGAAAGACCCAGAGATGCTGGCTGTAACAGCAGGTATTAAACAGCACAGTCAATTGTATTTCAAGTTGTTTATTGATTCAGCATTCTCTTCAATTATTTAAAGAGAAATGCAACTAGTTTGGATTGTGACATGAAGGAAATGTCTTTTTGTTCCTGTATCTCTGCTGGCATTGCTTTCAAACTGTTTTTTTGTGTGGTCATTTACATGATTGTCCAGCAGAGTTGTAATCCAGGTTCAGCATTCAGGTGAACGATCTTGTAGTTGACGAACCTGTAATTCTTGTTTATGTTGGTGATTCCACAGTCTGGGAGCCATTACTTCATCACTGCCTTTAACTGCCTCACTATGGCCCTGTAATTTGTTTAGTCCTTCAATTCTGCTTCTCATTAATTTATTCTGAACTAAAATATTTGTTTATAAACTGCTGTCAGACTGAGGGACTTCATCAGGAACACACACAGGTGAACTCTAGGGGCATGATTTAACTAAATAAAAAAGTCCATTCTGGGTAAGGGGGTGGGAATCGAGGGGTCGTTCTTTTAGCGGCAGGAATGAGCCCGCTATCTGACGGCACTCTGCTGTTTTTTCGGCCTGCGGTGGGAAACGCCTTGCCGAGGCCGTGCATTGCTGCCTATCCTGCAGGGAGAAGCTGTTTGGTGCAGGAAGAGATCGGGGTGCCATTTTATCTCTCAACCCTCCGTGTCCCCCAGACCCTCCCTGTGCCACAGCTCAGCTTTTGGGGGGTCCTCGAGCCCCGTCGCACACCGCCACATACCGGCAGGGCATCCCTGGGCCCGATCCCCGGCGAGGACAAAATACCAGCTTGGCACCTTGACACTGCCAGCCTGGCAGTGCCCCTGACAGGGCCACCTGGGTATCCTGGCAGCTCCAGGATGGCACCTGTGCAGCACTGCCAGCGTGCCAGGTTAGCCATAGCTACAAGAACAGGTCAGAGGCCAGGAATCGTGTGGCGAGTAACTCCCTCCTGATTGCCCAAACCCACAGTCTACAAGTCAGGATACGATGGAATATTCTCCACTTGCCTGGATGAGCGCAGCTCCAATAACACTCGCGAGGCTGAGCACCATCCAGGACAAAACAGCTGCTTGATTGGCACCCCATCCACAAACATCCGCACCCTCCACCACCGACGCACAGTAACAGCCATGTGTACCATCGGCAAGATCCACTGCAGCAACTCACCAAGGCACCTCCTACAGCACCTTCCAAACCTATGACCATTACCATCTAGAATGACAAGGGCAGCAGATACCTGGGAACACCACCACCTGGAATATCCCCTCCAAGTCAATCATCATCCTGATCTGGAAATGAAAGTTGCCACAGCCCCAGAGGAACCATCGGCTGCTTCCCTCTTTGAGGGGGAGAGCTGACTGGTGGTGATTTAATCTGAGGATCACCACACCTCAGGCAAGGGACAAAATTGAGAAGGCAGGGCCTTCATGGTAATCTGAGCAGGTGTGGGAATTGAACTCACGCTGTTGGTGTCACTCTCATCACAAACCAGCCGTCTAGCCAACTGAACTAATCGACCTGGCTGACTTGGGAAGATATCACCATTCGCTGTCACTGGGTCAAAATCCTGACACTCCCTTCCTAACAGCACTGTGGGTGTACCTACTCCACATGGATTGGAGCGGTTCAACAAGGCAGCTCACCACCACCTTCTCAAGGGCAATTGGCGAAGGGCAATAAATGTTGGCCCGACCAGCGATGCCCACTTCTATGAATTATTTAAAATAATTCATCTACCCATCTTCAAACATCACCTTCCCCACAGGATGTAAATTTACTGGTGCAAAGTTCAACCACATTAACCACTCCCATATATTGCATACTAATCATATGGTAGTTCCTGATGCTTACACAGCCTCAGAATCATTTTATTAATGCTATTCGTTCTATTGAGCACCATTGTGGGGCAGAGATTAAAAGAGAAGTTTTGTAATTGGAAATCTGAACTAAAAGCAGCAGTGTTGGGAAAAGTAATCAAATTCTGACAAGAAAACTAAACCTTCCCAGTTCAGCTGGAGCTCGTTGAGTCATTAATAAAATCTGAATTCACCTTTCTCTTTCAGATGGTTATTGAGTTGCTCTGCCTTTCTCCACTTTTCATTGTTGTGAGTTTGCATTCTGATGTGTGGTCATAATAAAGAATAATTTAAGGGGGATGCATTCAGCTCTGGATTTTCCCACAAACGTTGGGACACCAACATCGTGACCAAATGGCGGTCCCTCGCCTGCACTTGCTGACTACAGGACCAGCTCAGTGTTTGACCAGGCTGTGGCCACCTGACTGTCCGACTTCAGGTTTGCTGTCCTGTTAAACAAGTGGGCAGGTGGGATCTTGATGCAGGCCAATCAGAGGCCTAGTTGCTCTGGCGCCTGCGCAGCCCAACCAGAAGAGGGAGGCACTGCTGAGGCAGCGCATGGATTGTGAGGTGCCTCAACATTGAGGCTCCCTCATTGGCCTGCAGAAGTAAACAAATAAACAAGTTCTGGGGGATAGTGGGAATTCCTGTCCATTGGATGGGGCTTGGCACAGATTGAAGCGTTTATTGCCCATGGCCCTATCATTGAGGTTTGCAGCCTCTGCCTCCGACAACCTCCCTACAGCCTGCCACTGGGAATCTGCCTTCAATGAGCTGCAGGCTCCACATGTGGCTGTGGAGGCCACTCTGCTTCCAGCAAAATGCTGGCCAGGCTGGAAAATCCTCCTATTTGGGGCTTTAAATATCTTAATTGGCGCCTCCCTCTGTAGAGCGGCCAGCCAATCCTCTTCGCAGCCCGACCCGAGAAAGTTCCCCAGGAATGTTATGACTCGTCTCCCCCCATTTTCCAAACTCTTCCCTTCCAGGCCCACCACTACTTGGGGAAATCAGCCCTCGTTCTAAACTTGAAGTTCTGCTGAGGCAACTTCTAGATGGATGCAAAACCAGAACATACATTCTGAATGAACTGAAGATGGTTGTAAGTGTGAGGGCAATCTTTTTATAAATATGTGCAGCATTTTTCATGGCTTTTATTAAAAATTTTAGAAGTGGACAACGACCATTTAAAATGGCTGAGTCGATAAGTGACCCATGAACAAGAGGCGATACCTGGCACTATTGGGTAAACCCGGACCTTGTTATCTCGGAAGAGGCACCAACCACCTCACTATGGGTTTGACAGACCAAATTCAAAGTGAGCTATGCAAAGATAATCTGCATTTCCTAACCCAGGTTTACAAACTGGAGTCTACTCAACTGTTAGAACAAAGTTTGAGTTCATCCAATCTCGAGTTAGCTGTGGGGTTATTTTTTTAAAATAAATTTAGAGTATCCAATTCATTTTTTCCAATTAAGGGGCAATTTAGCGTGGCCAACACCTAACCTGCATATATTTTGGGTTGTGAGGGCCAAACGCACGCAGACATGGGGAGAAGCTGTGGGGTTATTAACCGAGACTGGATCACATGTAAATCAAATCACACTGCTTATGGATGGGTAATGAGAGGAGAAATTGGAACTATTTAAATGAAATCCCCTCCTGTCCTTAATAGCATGAAATATCATGGGCGCATAAAAGTGACTAAGTGCCATTTTGGTCGGGTTTGGCGGGGTGATTCCAGTTGGGTTTTGGGCGAGATCTAGATCTGTAATCACCCACACTTGGTCATTTCCTTGAAACTTGGGGAGGTTCTTACTGAAAAATCCCACACCGAATTGGGAAACTAAAGATGTCAGCAAGAGCGGCTCGCGGAGATCGAGGCACCCTTTTTAAAGGGTGCCCAGATCTCAAAGTGTGATTGAGGGTCCCCACACCTCCCACCCATGGACATCGCAAACTCCCAAAGACATGGGTAATAGCCCCAACCCTCTACCCCGGAGGGGCAACACCCCCCTTCCTATCATTAAAGGTGCAACCCCCCCAACCATCCAGGCATGAGGGTGATCCAGCCCACCCCCATCTATTTTTGTGGACATCGCGACATTGACGACCCTCCCCCCAAGCGAGCATACCCTGCTTGAGGCCCCTCCAAATTTCTGGCCGCCCCAATTTCAGCCCCCCCGCCCTCACAGACTGCCCTCCCTTCATTACCCCTTTTCATACCTCCCCTCACCCTTCATAACCCCCCATTCACCATCCCCTTTCATGGGCTTGGCCCCCTTAGACCCTGTCACTTGGCAGTGCCAGCCTGGCACCCGGGCACTGCCTGGATTCCTGGAGCCGTGCCAGAGCCCTGCCCTGTCCTTGACCACCTGGAGTCTCCGATGGAGACCAATACTAATTTGTACCCACGTGTGGCCTGGCCGGTGGTAACCATGAGACTGCGGCCTCAAACGGGTTGTGCATACATTTAAATATGCTTATCTGGATCACGCCCGCCAGGTCAGGTGTTGTAGGTTGGGTGCATCGCAAATTTTGGCCCTTCCCGTTATGCACCCGGCGCAATGGGGTCAGCGCAATGCAGTGGACAACCGTGCCCCATGTTTCATTTCAAAGAACCATTTTGCAAGAAGCACATTCCACTGCGTAAAAATAAAGTTTCTTAAGTTATATGACCTGGGAGATTTAGACCTTTGACAACTTGCTTGCCATTTGTTAGCTTGACCTTGTAGCACAGTGATACACCACAAGTTTCCCTTTAAACATACATATTTGAATTGTATTATCGAGAGAAGATAGCTGCAGGAGATCTGCCTGTTTATTCTCAGCAGTTATAAGAACTGGTATAGAGTTGGGATAGATTTTCTGCACATTGACTATGAAGGGATGAGCAAGTCATTCTATAATAACTATCGCCTCGTTTCTCCTTGTTCTTATGTTCTTTCAAACGCGACTGCAGCGAGCTGGATATTCTTTCACTTTAGTTTGGCACAACATATTACTCCTGAGAAATTATTGCTTATTTGTAACTTAGGTTGACATAAATTTATGGAACACAAACTGTAATGACGTACTTTGCTGTGCAGGAAACAAATATTTTAACTTCTGGTTACTTTGAGGTTTCATGACTTTATTTTGTGATGTAAAGGACTAGAACATACAGTGCAGAAGGAGGCCATTCAGCCCATCGAGTCTGCACCGACCCACTCACTTCTACCCTATCCCCATAACCCAATAACCCCTCCTAACCTTTTTGGACACTAAGGACAATTTATCATGGCCAATCCACCTAACCTGCACATCTTTGGACTGTGGGAGGAAACCAGAGCACCCGGAGGAAACCCACGCACACACAGGGAGAACATGCAGACTCCGCACAGACAGTGACCCAAGCCGGGAATCGAACCTGAAACCCTGGAGCTGTGAAGCCACAATGCTATCCACTTGTGCTACCGTGTTGCCCAAGTTCCGAGTTGTACAAATTTCTGTGTACTGAAATTGGGCAAGTTGTTTTAAATATACATTCCAAACGTCAAGTTTTTAAAAAACAGGTTCTGTGTTAATCTGCAGCAAGTGTTTAAGTATATAAAAATGGATTCACAGCTCCAGAGACTTAACTTTGTGTTCACTGTGTCAGGCAAAGTCATTTGAACAAGATGTTCCGCTACATATAACATAAATAATGAACCTTTTACACACATTAATAGGACATTGCCTTGAGCTCCTGTAATCATTTTGACATTTTTGTTCTTGTGATGGGTAGGTCTTAGTCTTGTAATTTGTTGATCCAATGGGAATATAATTATGGTTAATTGGTAAATAAGATGCAGTCAAACAATGCTGAACTAAAGTTTACCCTGCTGATATCTGATTCAGTTTACATTCACAAATACAACACCCTTAGAGATGAGAAGTAAATTCTCTGTCATTTGTTACATATTAAATCTAATTCATCATAAAAATTCATATTTATCTGCAATTATTTTGATTTAAGCCTTGACTTAAGATAAAGAAAACATCACGGGCAGCAAGGTGGCGCAGTGGTTAGCACTGCTGCGTCACAACGGCGAGGTCCCAGATTCGATCCTGGCCTTGAGTCACTGTCCGTGTGGAGTTTGCACATTCTCCCTGCGTTTGCATGGGATTCGCATCCACCCAACCTAAGATGTGCAGGGTAGGTGGATTGGCCAGGCTAAATTGCCCCTTAATTGGAAAAAATAAATTGGGTACACTAAATTTATTTTAAAATATGATAAAGAAAACATCTTAAACAACATTTTTCCAACATTCATGATTAGACCCAGTTTCCATAATCAAACCAGTTTCCTTTGGAACTAAAACATTTGTCTTTATTCCCTGCTAAATAATGGGCTAGCATAACTTAACTTTAACAGGAAATGGCCGATGGATAACGTATCGAACGAGATGAAGTTGAATAATATAAATTATATTTAAAAAAACAGGACCATAGAACATAGAACATAGAACACTACAGCGCAGTACGGGCCCTTCGGCCCTCGATGTTGCGCCGACCTGTGAAACCATCTGAAGCCTATCTGACCTACACTATTCCATTTTCATCCATATGTCTATCCAGTGACCACTTAAATGCCCTTAAAGTTGGCGAGTCTACTACTGTTGCAGGCAGGGCGTTCCACACCCCGACTACTCTCTGAGTAAAGAAACTGCCTCTGATATCTGTCCTATATCTATCACCCCTCAATTTAAAGCTATGCCCCCTCGTGCTGGTCATCACCATCCGAGGAAAAAGACTCTCACTGTCCACCCTATCTAACCCTCTGACTATCTTATATGTCTCTATTAAGTCACCTCTCAGCCTTCTCCTCTCTAACGAAAACAACCTCAATTAGAACATAGAACATAGACAGTACAGCACAGAACAGGCCCTTCAGCCCTCAATGTTGTGCCGAGCCATGATCACCCTACTTAAACCCACGTAACCCGTATACCCGTAACCTAACCCAACCCCCATTAACCTTACACTACGGGCAATTTAGCATGGCCAATCCACCTAACCCGCACATCTTTTGGACTGTGGGAGGAAACCGGAGCACCCGGAGGAAACCCACGCACACACGGGGAGGACGTGCAGACTCCACACAGACAGTGACCCAGCCGGGAATCGAACCTGGGACCCTGGAGCTGTGAAGCATTGATGCTAACCACCATGCTACCGTGAGGCCCCAAATTCCCTGAGCCTTTCCTCGTAAGACCTTCCCTCCATACCAGGCAACATCCTAGTAAATCTCCTCTGAACCCTTTCCAAAGCTTCCACATCCTTCCTATAATGTGGTGACCAGAACTGCACGCAGTACTCCAGGTGCAGCCGCACCAGAGTTATGTACAGCTGCAGCATGACCTTGTGGCTCCGAAACTCAATCCCCCTGCTTATAAAGGCTAGCACACCATATGCCTTCTTAACAGCCCTATTGACCTGGGTGGCAACTTTCAGGGATTTATGTACCTGGATGCCGAGATCTCTCTGTTCATCTACACTACCAAGAATCTTGCCATTAGCCCAGTACTCTGCATTCCTGTTACTCCTTCCAGGAATGCAGAGTACTGGGCTAATGGCAAGATTCTTGGTAGTGTAGATGAACAGAGAGATCTCGACCAATAGAATTAGGGGGAAAAAGTAAACAAAGTGAGCAGTGTTTTCATGTTGCAGTTTTATTTTTAGTATTGTGGTCATTCAGGATTAACAGAATAAAGGTATTCCTAATATTTAATTGACTTTAACACTCTAATACCAGCATGATTTATGGCATTTCAGTGTGTGAGCTGAAAACTTACACTACCAGCTGGCAGCCTGAGAGTGCCCACTATCTCAGTGTAAATTCTAATGCTGGTGCTGTTCAGCAAAGTCCTAATGTCGGAGCACTATCTTCTAGACATTGAGTGTGGGTTAACTGGGTGGTCAAACTAATCTGCTGGTCGGTTTTCATGTCGCTGAAAATAGTTGATACTCTCCGAGGGTAAAAACCCTCCAATCTGTCACTGTAGGAATTTTGTATTTGCTGAAATGACAATATTTTTATTTCCTTATTCGTTAATGGGATGTGGGCATTGCTGGCTGGGCCAACATTTGTTGCCAATCCCAGAGGACATTTAAGAGTCAACTGCATTGCTGTGGGTCTGGAGTCACATATAGGCCAGACCGGGTAAGGATGGCAGATTTCCTTCCCCAAAGGACATTAGTGAACCAGGTGGGTTTTTACAACAATCAACAATGGTTTCATGGTCATCATTAACTTTTAGTTCCCGATTTCTATTGAATTCTAATTCCACCATCTGCAGTGGTGGGATTTGTACCTGGGTCCCCAGACCATTACTCTGGATCTCTGGTTTACTAGTCCAGTGACAATGCAACTACACCATTGCCTCCCCAAAATGATAAGGAATATATGTTATGTCTGTTTTTGTTTCTATATTTTATTTGATGTCAATCTCAATAAATAGATTTTTTTTCCCCTCTCCAGAATGTTCCATTCTAAATTTAATTTCAATCTAAAATGTACCAAATTGTGTCATATATTCAATATAAATTTTGTAAACTGTAGATACAGTCCTTCTGTCCTTTATTCCATGAGTGCTTTTGAAATTATTGACATTCCAGTTGGATTTATTCTCTCTGATCTCTGTCAAAGAGTGAAATCTGTTCACACAATTGACAGAACAAAGAGACAACACTTGGAATGTTTAGAAGTTGCTGATTTATTTTGTGTTTTACTGTATTGTAACCAAGCCCATCAGTTTGAAAAATCACATTGTTAACTTCTGCAATTGATACCTCGGGGCTGAATTGTTATCTCCCAATCGGGATGGACACGGATATTTGCACCACTGCCATTTTCCCAAGAGACTGGCGGCTGCACCTACCGCTCGAGGCACTTAACGGCCTATTAAGGCGCAAGGATCGAATGTTTGGGGGATTTATTCATTGGGAAAACGTTTGCAGAGCTGAAGGAGCTAGTGGGGATGTATCAGTAGCCAGAGGGGAATGGACTCGCGTATCTGCAGGTTAGGAACTTTGTTAGGAAGGAGGTGCCGTCCTTTCCGAACTGCCGCTCACAGTGCTGCAGGATAATCCCAGAGCTGAAGGGGTTGGATTATGAGGAGAGGTTGAGTAGACTGGGACTGTACTCGTTGGAATTTAGAAGGATGAGGGGGGATCTTATAGAAACATTTAAAATTATGACGGGAATAGATAGGATAGATGCGGGCAGGTTGTTTCCACTGGCGGGTGACAGCAGAACTAGGGGACATAGCCTCAAAATAAGGGGAAGTAGATTTAGGACTGAGTTTAGGAGGAACTTCTTCACCCAAAGGGTTGTGAATCTATGGAATTCCTTGCCCAGTGAAGCAGTTGAGGCTCCTTCATTACATGTTTTTAAGGTAAAGATAGATAGTTTTTTGAGGAATAAAGGGATTAAGGGTTATGGTGTTTGGGCCGGAAAGTGGAGCTGAGTCCACAAAAGATCAGCCATGATCTCATTGAATGGCGGAGCAGGCTCGAGGGGCCAGATGGCCGACTCCTGCTCCTAGTTCTTATGTTCTTATGTTCTTATAAGCTTCTATCCGAGGATGAAATTCGGGGCGGCAGAGTGGCGGACACCTATGGGGAGTCGATTTAGAGGGAGGGCGCCTCTTTTGGTTTGCCGTTTTGTGTTTGTAAATATTTTACAATGCCTTTATTAAAATGTTTCTTTAAAAAACGGCCAATTAAGACGTAGTGTTGAAGGCCAACTTGAATTTTCCGGTATTCCTCCAGGACCCACAGGCGACAGAGGATGGCGCAGCAGCCTGGGGCAACCACCCAAGGACTGGCTAAGGGGCCACCCTCCAGGCTTGGAGACCTTCCTTGATAAAAAATGCTGGAACAATCCAGCAGATCTGGCAGCATTTCTGGAGAGATGAACAGAATTAATGTTTCAAGTCCAACATGACTCTGCTTCGGAACTGAAAAACAGTTCTGAAGGAGAGCCATATTGGACTCAACATTAACTCCAATTCTCTCTCCATGGACGCTGACAGACTGGTTGAGGTTTTAGCACTTTGTAGTTTTTATTTCAGATCTCATCTCCAACATCTGCAGTACTTTGCTTTAATGCTGATATTAGAAGCCCTCCTTCCCTGGCTGAGTTCAGCAGCAGCTCCCGGCTGCCCAGTCAAAGAATTTCCCCCACCATCGCAAACTTGTCTGTAAAGGAATCTTTTAATTTTTAATGTAAAAAACGCTGGCGAGATTAACACCTTGATCTTGCAGTACTCTCTCTCACTTGCCTGCCATGGCATCTGTGGTGATATGCATCACTGTAGATACACAAGGGGTTAATGTAAGTACACATAGACTAGCTAGACACTAGAGGGAGCACCATAGACATGACACACAGACATTCAACCAATAGGTCAGTAAGATAGGACACGACCAATGGGCATTCACGATACACACAGAGGTGACACTACCACAGGGGGGCATTACACCAACCCATATATAAGGACACAGCACACATGATCTTCCTCTTTCCAGTGGAGACACTCAGTGAATACAGACACAGGATTGATTCAACATCACACCCACCACGTGGATTGTAGCAGACTGGTTCGTCAGTCTGAGTAGCTATAGAAGGATTAACAGTAGAGTCAAATCCAAGTAGGAGAATTGTTAATAGTTCAATAAACGTGTTGAAGCTATCTCCACGTCTGAACCTTCCTTTGTCAGAGTGCACATCAAGGAAGCAGCTTATGCTACGCCAAGAGCATAACAAGACAGCATCCTGCTGGATGGACATCCTATTGGCTCCCAAGCTTCGAGAGCCCACCCACCATCCTCAATTGGACAGTGAGTCTACCCTCTGGCCATTAATTGGTCAATTGAGGGGAAAACCATAAGTGAGTGACTATTACCCATCCGTTGTTAGCTTCTAACTCTCATCTGGACCTGACAGGGGAGTCCCGAAGCCCACAAGGAAAAGTCCTGTGTTAGATGTTGCGATGGACAATACTGATCTTGTTCAACAACACGGACCAAAATTGTCAGAAGAAGCTACACTTAGTCTCAAACATTAACAGTTTAGGAACAGAGTTGAAGACTTACAGTTTAATATATTGGACAGGATTTCAGGCCGTTCACGCTGGGGGGATATTATGGTCCTGCCGACAGAGAGGGATGCATTCAACGGGAAACCCCGTTCACAGCAGCGGGATCTGAAGATCCTGCCGCCGGCCACTAACGAGCCGCTCTCCTCAACAGCTGAACACGCTGCGGCGGGGAAGGTAAATCGCGCCCACAAATGATTTTCTAAATTTAAATTAACCATAGCTTGGTACTCTGGTGCCTTGTTGACAGTATGGTGCCCATGAATTGATAACAGTTTTAGGTTTTTATCTACAAAGCAGGAAAGAATATTAGCATAAAACTTCAATGCAACGTTGAAGGATTAATTAATCACAAAATTGTCACGGTGCAAAAGGAGGCCATTTGGCCCATTGTGACAGCAATGACTCTCCAAATGAGCATCATGGCTAAAATGGTGCGATTAATTAATAAACTAATTGGAAGCTATTTTAGGCTCTCTTGTATTATTTCTGTTTCAGTATTGCTCAGTGATACGGCAGTGCTGGTTAACATTATACCTATACATTCTTTTATTTTTTTATAAATTGAGTACCCAATTCATTTTTTCCAATTAAGGGGCAATTTAGCATGGCCAATCCACCTGCACTGCACATCTTTGGGTTGTGGGGGTGAGACCCACGCAGACACGGGGAGAATATGCAAACTCCACACGGACAGTGACCCAGGGCCGGGATCGAACCTGGGACCTCGGCGCCGTGAGGCAGCAGGGCTAACTTGTACCTATACATTTTGATGTAATAGATTGCAAGTTTATAAAAAACAAAATGAGAACATTGCTTCCATTATGTGTTTGTGTAAAAATTGTTAATTCAGCAGTTCACTCATGAAGACTAAATAATTCCCGTACCGGCTTCCCTGAACAGGGGCTGGAATGTGGTGACTAGGGGCTTTTCACAGTAACTTCATTGAAGGCTCCTCGTGACAATAAGCGATTATTATTATTATTAATAGGGTGCAACTTTGTGTGGAAATCCAGCTGTAACATTGCACCAGAGAGCAGCATTTTGTTTTATTCTTTAAAATAAATCTAGAGTACTCAATTCATTTTTTTCCAATGAAGGGGCAATTTAGCGTGGCCAATCCACCCAGCCTGCACATCTTTGGGTTGTGAAGGTGAGACCCACGCAGACACGGGGAGAATGTGCAACCAGAGAGCAGCATTGCTTCTTTTCTATTGGGTGAGGCGGGTGGGTACGTCGTGGTGGGTACGGCGTGGTGGACGTGGCGTGGTGGGTACATCGTGGTGGGCGCGGCGTGGTGGGTGCATCGTGGTGGGCGCGGCGTGGTGGGTACGTCGTGGTGGACGTGGCGTGGTGGGTACGGCGTGGTGGACGTGGCGTGGTGGGTACATCGTGGTGGGCGCGGCGTGGTGGGTGCATCGTGGTGGGCGCGGCGTGGTGGGTACGGCGTGGTGGACGTGGCGTGGTGGGTGCATCGTGGTGGGCGCGGCGTGGTGGGTACGGCGTGGTGGACGTGGCGTGGTGGGTGCATCGTGGTGGGCGCGGCGTGGTGGGTACGGCGTGGTGGACGTGGCGTGGTGGGTACATCGTGGTGGGCGCGGCGTGGTGGGTGCATCGTGGTGGGCGTGGCGTGGTGGGTACATCGTGGTGGGTACGGCATGGTAGACGTAGCGTGGTGGGTACATCGTGGTGGGCGCGGCGTGGTGGGTACATCGTGGTGGACGCGGCGTGGTGGGTACATTGTGGTGGACGCGGCGTGGTGGGTACATCGTGGTGGACGCGGCGTGGTGGGTACATCGTAGTGGGTATGGCGTGGTTGGCGTGGTGGGTACGGTGTGGTGGGTATGGCATTGTGGGTATGGCGTGGTTGGCGTGGTGGGTACGGTGTGGTGGGTATGGCATTGTGGGTATGGCGTGGTGGGTACGGCATGGTGGGTATGGCATTGTGGGTGCGGCGTGGTAAGTATGGCGTGGTGGGTATGGCGTGGTGGACGCGGCGTGGTGGGTACGGCGTGGTGGGTATGGCGTGGTGGACGCGGCGTGGTGGGTACGGCGTGGTGGCTTGATACAAGGAACCAGACTTGTTCTTTGTAGCAGAGAACAAAGGTTAATGTTTTTCATCAAGTTATCGAATGGAGGATGCTGCAATGATCTCACATCTTTCAGAACACACTGCTGAAGGGTGAAATAGTGGTCTTCACTCACCACGCTGTACCCACCACGCTGTACCCACCACGCTGTACCCACCACGCTGTACCCACCACGTCGTACCCACCACGCCGTTCCCACCACGTCGTACCCACCACGCCGTACCCACCACGCCGTACCCACCACGCCTTACCCACCACGCCGTACCTACCACGCCATACTCACCACGCTGTACCCATCACGCTGCGTCCACCACGCCGTACCCACCACGCCGTACCCACCACGCCGTACCCACCACGCCGTACCCACCACGCTGCGTCCACCACGCCATACCTACCACGCCGTACCCACCACGCCGTACCAACCACGCCGTACCCACCACGCCGTACCCACCACGCCGTACCTACCACGCCGTACCCACCACGCCGTACCCACCACGCCGTACCCACCACGCCGTACCCACCACGCCGTACCCACCATGCTGTACCCACCACGCTGTACCCACCACGCCGTACCCACCATGCTGTACCCACCACGCTGTACCCACCCCACCACGCCGTACCCACCACGACGTACCCACCACGCCGTACCCACCACGCTGAACCACCACGCCGAGCCCACCACGCCGAGCCCACCATGCCGTACCCACCATGCTGTACCCACCATGCTGTACCCACCACGCCATACGAACCACACCGCGCCCACCACGCCGTACCCACCACGACGTACCCACCACGCCGTACCCACCACGCTGAACCCACCACGCCGTACCCACCACGCCGTTCCCACCACACCGTACCCACCATGCTGTACCCACCACGCCGTACACACCACGCCGTACCCACCACGCTGTACCCACCACGCCGTACCCACCACGCCGTACCCACCACGCCGTACCCACCACGCCGTACCCACCACACCGCACCCACCACGCCGTACCCACCAAATCAAACCCACCACGCCGTACCCACCACACCGTACGCACCACGCCGTACCCACCACGCCGAGCCCACCACGCCGTACTCACCACGCCGTACCCACCACGCTGTACCCACCACGCCGTACTCACCACGCCGTACCCACCACGCCAAGCCCACCACGCCGTACTCACCACGCCGTACCCACCACGCCCAGCCCACCACACCGTACGCACCACGCCATACCCACCATGCCGTACCCACCACACCGTACCCACCATGCCGTACCCACCATGCCATACCCACCATGCCGTACCCACCATGCCGTACCCACCATGCCGTACCCACCATGCCGCACCCACCACGCCGTACCCACCACGCCGTACCCACCACGCCATACTCACCATGCCGTACCCACCATGCCATACCCACCACAGCGTACCCACCACACCGTACCCACCACGCCGTACGCACCACACCGTACCCACCACAGCGTACCCACCACGCCGTACCCACTACGCCGCACCCACCACGCCGTACCCACCAGACCGTACCCACCATGCCGTACCCACTGCACCGTACCCACCGCACCGTACCCACCACGCCGTACCCACCACGCCGTACGCACCATGCCGTACGCACCACGCCGTACGCACACACCGTACCCACCACGCCGTACTCACCACACCGCGCCCACCACGCCGTACCCACCAAATCGTTCCCACCACGCCGTACCCACCACGCCGTACCCACCACGCCGTACCCACCACGCCGTACCCACCACGCCATACCCACCACGCCGTACCCACCACGCCGTACCCACCACGCCGTACTCACCATGCCGCACCCACCACGCCGTACCCACCACGCCGTACCCACCACACCATACCCACCACGCCGTACTCACCATGCCGCACCCACCACGCCGTACTCACCATGCCGCACCCACCACGCCGTACCCACCACGCCGTACCCACCACACCATACCCACCACGCCGTACCCACCACACCATACCCACCACGCCGTACCCACCACACCATACCCACCACGCCATACCCACCATGCCGTACCCACCACGCCGTACCCACCACACCATACCCACCACGCCGTACCCACCACACCGTACCCACCACGCCGTACCCACCACACCATACCCACCACGCCGTACCCACCAAGCCGTACCCACCACGCCGTACTCACCACGCCGTACCCACCAAGCCGTACCCACCACGCCGTACCCACCACGCCGTACCCACCACACCATACCCACCACGCCGTACCCACCAAGCCGTACCCACCACGCCGTACTCACCACGCCGTACCCACCAAGCCGTACCCACCACGCCGTACTCACCGTGCCGTACTCACCACGCCGTACCCACCAAGCCGTACCCACCACGCCGTACTCACAAAATCGTACCCACCACGCCGCACCCACCACGCCGTACCCACCACGCCGCACCCACCACGTCGTACCCACCACGCCGTACACACCACGCCGTACCCACCACACCGTACACACCACGCCGTACCCACCACGCTGTACCCACCACGCCATACCCACCACGCCGTACCCACCACGCTGTACCCACCGCACCGTACCCACCACGCCGTACCCACCACGGCGTATCCACCACGCCGTACCCACCATGCTGCGCCCGCCAAGCCGTACCCACCACGCCGAGCCCACCAAACTGTACTCACCATGCCATACCCACCACGCCGTACCCACCATGCAGTACCCACCATGCTGTACCCACCATGCTGTACCCACCATGCTGTACCCACCACGCCACACCCACTACGCCATACCCACCACACCGTACCCACCATGCCGTACCCTCCACGCCGTACCCACCACGCCAAGCCCACCAAACCATACTCACCATGCCGTACCCACCACGCCGTACCCACTACGCCGTACCACCACGCCGTACCCACCATGCCGTACCCACCATACCGTACCCACAATGCTGTACCCAACATGCAGTACCCACCATGCTGTACCCAACACGCAGTACCCACCACGCTGTACCCACCACGCCATACGCACCACACCACGCCCACCACGCCGCGCCCACCACGACTTACCCACCATGCTGTTCCAACCATGCCGCACCCACCATGCCGAACCCACCATGGCGCACCCACCATGCTGTACCAAACACGTCGTACCCATGCCACACGCACCACGCCGCGCCCACAAAGACACGCCCACCACTCCGTACTGCCAAGCTTTGATTTACATAACCTAATGCTATATTTCTCGTAAATGCCAAAGCAAATACGCTGTACCCACCACACCGTACCCACCACACCGTACCCACCACAGCGTACCCACCACGCCGTACCCACTACGCCGCACCCACCACACCATACCCACCACGCCGTACCCACCACGCCGTACCCACCACACCATACCCACCACGCCGTACCCACCACGCCGTACCCACCACACCGTACCCACCACGCCGTACCCACCACGCCGTACCCACCACACCATACCCACCACGCCGTACCCACCACACCATACCCACCACGCCGTACCCACCATGCCGTACTCACCGTGCCGTACCCACCACGCCGTACCCACCGCACCGTACCCACCACGCCGTACTCACCGCGCCGTACTCACCACGCCGTACCCACCAAGCCGTACCCACCACGCCGTACTCACCACGCCGTACCCACCAAGCCGTACCCACCACGCCGTACTCACCAAATCGTACCCGCCACGCCGCACCCACCACGCCGTACCCACCACGCCGCACCCACCACGCCATACCCACCGCACCGTACCCACCACGCCGTACCCACCGCACCGTACCCACCACGTCGTACCCACCGCACCGTACCCACCACGCCGTACCCACCGCACCGTACCCACCGCACCGTACCCACCACGCCGTACACACCACGCCGTACCCACCACGCCGTACCCACCACGCTGTACCCACCACGCCGTACCCACCACGCTGTACCCACCGCACCGTACCCACCACGCCGTACCCACCACGCCGTACCCACCATGCTGCGCCCGCCAAGCCGTACCCACCACGCCGAGCCCACCAAACTGTACTCACCATGCCATACCCACCACGCCACACCCACTACGCCGTACCCACCACGCAGTACCCACCACGCAGTACCCACCATGCTGTACCCACCATGCTGTACCCACCATGCCGTACCCACCACGCCGTACCCACCACGCAGTACCCACCATGCAGTACCCACCATGCTGTACCCACCATGCTGTACCCACCATGCTGTACCCACCACGCCACACCCACTACGCCATACCCACCACACCGTACCCACCATGCCGTACCCTCCACGCCGTACCCACCACGCCAAGCCCACCAAACCATACTCACCATGCCGTACCCACCACGCCGTACCCACTACGCCGTACCCACCACGCCGTACCCACCATGCCGTACCCACCATGCCGTACCCACAATGCTGTACCCAACATGCAGTACCCACCATGCTGTACCCAACACGCAGTACCCACCACGCTGTACCCACCTCGCCATACGCACCACGCCGCGCCCACCACGACTTACCCACCATGCTGTTCCCACCATGCCGCACCCACCATGCCGCACCCACCATGCCGAACCCACCATGGCGCACCCACCATGCTGTACCAAACACGTCGTACCCATGCCACACGCACCACGTGCCGCCCACAAAGACACGCCCACCACTCCGTACTGCCAAGCTTTGATTTACATAACCTAATGCTATATTTCTCGTAAATGCCAAAGCAAATACGCTGTACCCACCACACCGTACCCACCACACCGTACCCACCACAGCGTACCCACCACGCCGTACCCACTACGCCGCACCCACCACGCCGTACCCACCAGACCGTACCCACCATGCCGTACCCACCGCACCGTACCCACCGCACCGTACCCACCACGCCGTACCCACCACGCCGTACGCACCATGCCGTACGCACCACGCCGTACGCACACACCGTACCCACCACGCCGTACCCACCACGCCGTACTCACCACACCGCGCCGACCACGCCGTACCCACCAAATCGTTCCCACCACGCCGTACCCACCACGCTGTACCCACCACACCGTACCCACCACACCGTACCCACCACGCTGTACCCACCACGCCGTACCCACCAAGCCGTACCCACCACGCCGTACTCACCGCGCCGTACTCACCTCGCCGTACCCACCAAGCCGTACCCACCACGCCGTACTCACAAAATCGTACCCACCACGCCGCACCCACCACGCCGTTCCCACCACGCCGCACCCACCACGTCGTACCCACCGCACCGTACCCACCACGCCGTACCCACCGCACCGTACCCACCGCACCGTACCCACCACGCCGTACACACCACGCCGTACCCACCACACCGTACACACCACGCCATACCCACCACGCCGTACCCACCACGCTGTACCCACCGCACCGTACCCACAACGCCGTACCCACCACGGCGTATCCACCACGCCGTACCCACCATGCTGCGCCCGCCAAGCCGTACCCACCACGCCGAGCCCACCAAACTGTACTCACCATGCCATACCCACCACGCCGTACCCACCACGCCGTACTCACCAAACTGTACCCACCATGCTGTACCCACCATGCCGTACCCACCACGCAGTACCCACCACGCAGTACCCACCATGCAGTACCCACCATGCAGTACCCACCATGCAGTACCCACCATGCTGTACCCACCATGCTGTACCCACCATGCTGTACCCACCACGCCACACCCACTACGCCATACCCACCACACCGTACCCTCCACGCCGTACCCACCACGCCAAGCCCACCAAACCATACTCACCATGCCCTACCCACCACGCCGTACCCACTACGCCGTACCCACCATGCCGTACCCACCATGCCGTACCCACAATGCTGTACCCAACATGCAGTACCCACCATGCTGTACCCAACACGCAGTACTCACCACGCCGTACCCACCAAGCCGTACCCACCACGCCGTACTCACCACGCCGTACCCACCAAGCCGTACCCACCACGCCGTACTCACCAAATCGTACCCGCCACGCCGCACCCACCACGCCGTACCCACCACGCCGCACCCACCACGCCGTACCCACCGCACCGTACCCACCGCACCGTACCCACCACGCCGTACACACCACGCCGTACCCACCACGCCGTACCCACCACGCTGTACCCACCACGCCGTACCCACCACGCTGTACCCACCGCACCGTACCCACCACGCCGTACCCACCACGCCGTACCCACCATGCTGCGCCCGCCAAGCCGTACCCACCA
The DNA here is from genome assembly GCF_902713615.1 of Scyliorhinus canicula. Taxonomy (NCBI): domain Eukaryota; kingdom Metazoa; phylum Chordata; class Chondrichthyes; order Carcharhiniformes; family Scyliorhinidae; genus Scyliorhinus; species Scyliorhinus canicula. Next base: position 1,252,592 of record NC_052153.1, on the reverse strand, counting down.
CGCCGAGCCCGCCAAGCCGTACCCACCACGCCGTACCCACCACGCCGTAGCCACCACGCCGTACCCACCACGCCGTAGCCACCACGCCATACCCACCACGCCGTACCCACCACGCCGTACCCACCACGCCACACCCACTACGCCGTACCCACCATGCCGTACCCACCACGCCGTACCCACCACGCCGTACCCACCACGCAGTACCCACCACGCAGTACCCACCATGCTGTACCCACCATGCTGTACCCACCATGCCGTACCCACCACGCCGTACCCACCACGCAGTACCCACCATGCAGTACCCACCATGCTGTACCCACCATGCTGTACCCACCATGCTGTACCCACCACGCCACACCCACTACGCCATACCCACCACACCGTACCCACCATGCCGTACCCTCCACGCCGTACCCACCACGCCAAGCCCACCAAACCATACTCACCATGCCGTACCCACCACGCCGTACCCACTACGCCGTACCCACCACGCCGTACCCACAATGCTGTACCCAACATGCAGTACCCACCATGCTGTACCCAACACGCAGTACCCACCACGCTGTACCCACCTCGCCATACGCACCACGCCGCGCCCACCACGACTTACCCACCATGCTGTTCCCACCATGCCGCACCCACCATGCCGCACCCACCATGCCGAACCCACCATGGCGCACCCACCATGCTGTACCACACACGTCGTACCCATGCCACACGCACCACGTGCCGCCCACAAAGACACGCCCACCACTCCGTACTGCCAAGCTTTGATTTACATAACCTAATGCTATATTTCTCGTAAATGCCAAAGCAAATACGCTGTACCCACCACACCGTACCCACCACACCGTACCCACCACAGCGTACCCACCACGCCGTACCCACTACGCCGCACCCACCACGCCGTACCCACCAGACCGTACCCACCATGCCGTACCCACCGCACCGTACCCACCGCACCGTACCCACCACGCCGTACCCACCACGCCGTACGCACCATGCCGTACGCACCACGCCGTACGCACACACCGTACCCACCACGCCGTACCCACCACGCCGTACTCACCACACCGCGCCGACCACGCCGTACCCACCAAATCGTTCCCACCACGCCGTACCCACCACGCTGTACCCACCACACCGTACCCACCACACCGTACCCACCACGCTGTACCCACCACGCCGTACCCACCACGCCATACCCACCATGCCGTACCCACCACGCCATACCCACCACGCCGTACCCACCACACCATACCCACCACGCCGTACTCACCACGCCGCACCCACCACGCCATACCCACCACGCCGTACCCACCACACCATACCCACCACGCCGTACTCACCACACCGCGCCCACCACGCCGTACCCACCAAATCGTTCCCACCACGCCGTACCCACCACACCATACCCACCACGCCGTACCCACCACACCGTACCCACCACGCCGTACTCACCATGCCGCACCCACCACGCCGTACTCACCATGCCGTACCCACCACACCATACCCACCACGCCGTACCCACCACACCGTTCTCACCAAATCGTACCCACCACGCCGTACCCACCACACCGTACCCACCACGCCGTACCCACCACGCCGTACCCACCACACCGTACCCACCACACCGTACCCACCACACCATACCCACCACGCCGTACCCACCACACCATACCCACCACGCCGTACCCACCATGCCGTACTCACCACACCATACCCACCATGCCGTACTCACCACACCATACCCACCATGCCGTACTCACCACACCATACCCACCATGCCGTACTCACCACACCATACCCACCATGCCGTACTCACCACACCATACCCACCACACCATACCCACCACGCCGTACTCACCGCGCCGTACGCACCACACCACGCCCACCACGCCGCGCCCACCACGACTTACCCACCATGCTGTACCCACCATGCCGCACCCACCATGCCGCACCCACCATGCCGTACCCACCACGCCGTACCCACCACGCCACACCCACTACGCCGTACCCACCACGCCACACCCACTACGCCGTAACCACCATGCCGTACCCACCACGCAGTACCCACCACGCAGTACCCACCATGCTGTACCCACCATGCTGTACCCACCATGCCGTACCCACCACGCCGTACCCACCACGCAGTACCCACCACGCAGTACCCACCACGCAGTACCCACCATGCTGTACCCACCATGCTGTACCCACCATGCTGTACCTACCACGCCACACCCACTACGCCATACCCACCACACCGTACCCACCATGCCGTACCCTCCACGCCGTACCCACCACGCCAAGCCCACCAAACCATACTCACCATGCCGTACCCACCACGCCGTACCCACTACGCCGTACCACCACGCCGTACCCACCATGCTGTACCTACCACGCCACACCCACTACGCCGTACCCACCACGCCGTACCCACTACGCCGTACCCACCACGCCGTACCCACCATGCCGTACCCACCATGCCGTACCCACAATGCTGTACCCAACATGCAGTACCCACCATGCTGTACCCAACACGCAGTACCCACCACGCTGTACCCACCACGCCATACGCACCACACCACGCCCACCACACCGCGCCCACCACGACTTACCCACCATGCTGTTCCAACCATGCCGCACCCACCATGCCGAACCCACCATGGCGCACCCACCATGCTGTACCAAACACGTCGTACCCATGCCACACGCACCACGCCGCGCCCACAAAGACACGCCCACCACTCCGTACTGCCAAGCTTTGATTTACATAACCTAATGCTATATTTCTCGTAAATGCCAAAGCAAATACGCTGTACCCACCACACCGTACCCACCACACCGTACCCACCACAGCGTACCCACCACGCCGTACCCACTACACCGCACCCACCACACCATACCCACCACGCCGTACCCACCACGCCGTACCCACCACACCGTACCCACCACGCCGTACCCACCACACCGTACCCACCACGCAGTACCCACCATGCTGTACCCACCATGCTGTACCCACCATGCCGTACCCACCACGCCGTACCCACCACGCAGTACCCACCATGCAGTACCCACCATGCTGTACCCACCATGCTGTACCCACCATGCTGTACCCACCACGCCACACCCACTACGCCGTACCCACCACGCCGTACCCACTACGCCGTACCCACCACGCCGTACCCACCATGCCGTACCCACCATGCCGTACCCACAATGCTGTACCCAACATGCAGTACCCACCATGCTGTACCCAACACGCAGTACCCACCACGCTGTACCCACCACGCCATACGCACCACACCACGCCCACCACGCCGCGCCCACCACGACTTACCCACCATGCTGTTCCCACCATGCCGCACCCACCATGCCGAACCCACCATGGCGCACCCACCATGCTGTACCAAACACGTCGTACCCATGCCACACGCACCACGCCGCGCCCACAAAGACACGCCCACCACTCCGTACTGCCAAGCTTTGATTTACATAACCTAATGCTATATTTCTCGTAAATGCCAAAGCAAATACGCTGTACCCACCACACCGTACCCACCACACCGTACCCACCACAGCGTACCCACCACGCCGTACCCACTACGCCGCACCCACCACGCCGTACCCACCAGACCGTACCCACCATGCCGTACCCACCGCACCGTACCCACCGCACCGTACCCACCACGCCGTACCCACCACGCCGTACGCACCATGCCGTACGCACCACGCCGTACGCACACACCGTACCCACCACGCCGTACCCACCACGCCGTACTCACCACACCGCGCCGACCACGCCGTACCCACCAAATCGTTCCCACCACGCCGTACCCACCACGCTGTACCCACCACACCGTACCCACCACACCGTACCCACCACGCTGTACCCACCACGCCGTACCCACCACGCCATACCCACCACGCCGTACCCACCACGCCGTACTCACCATGCCGCACCCACCACGCCGTACCCACCACGCCGTACCCACCACACCATACCCACCACGCCGTACTCACCACACCGCGCCCACCACGCCGTACCCACCAAATCGTTCCCACCACGCCGTACCCACCACACCGTACCCACCACGCCGTACTCACCATGCCACACCCACCACACCATACCCACCACGCCGTACCCACCACACCGTACTCACCAAATCGTACCCACCACGCCGTACCCACCACACCGTACCCACCACGCCGTACCCACCACGCCGTACCCACCACACCGTACCCACCACGCCGTACCCACCACACCATACCCACCACGCCGTACCCACCACACCATACCCACCACGCCGTACCCACCATGCCGTACTCACCACACCATACCCACCATGCCGTACTCACCACACCATACCCACCATGCCGTACTCACCACACCACGCCCACCACGCCGCGCCCACCACGACTTACCCACCATGCTGTACCCACCATGCCGCACCCACCATGCCGCACCCACCATGCCGAACCCACCATGGTGCACCCACCATGCTGTACCAAACACGTCGTACCCATGCCACACGCACCACGCCGCGCCCACAAAGACACGCCCACCACTCCGTACTGCCAAGCTTTGATTTACATAACCTAATGCTATATTTCTCGTAAATGCCAAAGCAAATACTTTATAAAGATTCGCTAATTATGAGTAAGTTACTGTAATATTGCCCCCAAAAAGTACCGTTTAAGTTGAGATGCAAATCAGAGAAGAACAACTTGGCCACTTGACTTTCCATTATGCAAGAGCCTGTAAAATGTGTTAACTGGAGCAATCACATGGCTTTATCCTGCCATTGCCTGACATCCACACGCATGTTTCTTTCACAAATGTCAGTGAATAATAGGGGTTCTCACCTTTTTACAATTTATATCAATTACTTGGATGAAGGGACCGGAGGTATGGTTGATAAATTTTCTGACAACGCAAAGGTGGGTAGTAGAAGAGTAAAGTTAAGTTGAGATAAAACGGTAAGTTAAGAAGAGGACACAAGGAGGCTGCAAGGGGACATAGATAGTGTCATGATAGGGGAATATTAGGAACCTGGTCCAGTAATGGGGTCCAAAATGTAGCAGGCAGTTTAGAGGTTAAACAGTCTGAGGGGAAAGACTGCTAGCAGCAGGGTCAGAGGAATACACCTCAGCCTGACTTACTTTGTCGCGTTTAGACATAACCTTGTTAATGGGAATACACAGGATGCCCTAGTTCAGCCAGGATGATCCACTCAAGATACATTGTAGTTCAGGACAAACTTGTTGACCAGCCATTATCCCATCTTTTCCCATTATCCCAGCTTTGACAGTCATTTGATTTGAAACGTTAGCTCTTTTCTCTCCCTACAGATGCTGCCAGACCTGCTGAGATTTTCCAGCATTTTCTCTTTTGTTTCAGATTCCAGCATCCGCAGTAATTTGCTTTTATTCCATCACAGAGCCCGATGACCTATTTGTTTGCAAATGGAAGATTAGTTGCATATGAATGGCATAGCTCTATTCTTTTGTAGAAATGGGAGTGGGAACTCAGACAGCCAAGATCATGATAATGGATTCAAGTCTGGCCACCTCGGGAGAACCTTTGATTGAGGGCCTGAGCGAAGCTTAGAGAGAGAGGAAAATGGTGTTCTGAACAATTACAGGGATAAGGCTTTGGAAATCACCAGAGAGGCCATGAAAGTTGCCACCGAGGTAAGCTTTGGAAAACGGTTCTGAACAAATGTCCATAACAGAAGAAAAATTGCTTTGTAAATGCAAGTATTGCCATACTATCTGTGTGAGCCGCATCTTTAGTCAAAGTGGAGTTTAATGAGAACTGGTATTTTAAGGTTAAGAAACTGCATCTAATCTGTTAATGTTAACAAATTGGGGGCTCGTCCAGGATAATTTATTATGGATGCCTGGTCAGCTCTTAACAGTGGCTAAGCGATTGGACCAGATTCCGTACCTTTTTTAAGTATAAAGAAGGTATGGAAAGATCAATTTATTCTAGGAGGGACAATATAAGAAATAGGGCTGGGTTATTTTACAAACAAACTTCATTAAAACAAAAGAAAACACAACACTATTTAAGCTCTAACGTTATCATATTATTTGCAGTTTCTTAGCCTTAATCACTAGTTCCCATTAAATATCACTTTAACTAAACATGCAGCAGTCATGGTGCTGACAGAGAGGCCAAGGTAATACTTGCAATTACAAAGTAATTTTTCTTTTGTTAGGGACGTTTGTTCAGAATTCCTTCCTTTCCCCTTCCTCCTTCCCCTCCACCTCCCTTCGCCTACCCCTCCCCTTCCCCCACCCCCTTCCCCTCTTCTCTCCTCTCCTTTCTCTTCCCTTCTCTGCCCCTGTTCTCGTCTCTTTTCTCCTCCTCTCTTCTGGCAGTCTTTTCCCTCAGTCTTTTTTACCTCTAAATCGCCTACTACATCTTGGACCCAAGTTCGTAATATCTCCCAATCATGACAATAGGTTAAGTGAGTGGGCAAAGACCTGGCAAATAGATATAATGTGGGAAAATGTGAGATTGTCCATTTTGGCAAAAACAATAAAAAAGCAGCTTATCAGCTAACTGCTGAGAGGTTGCAGCGCTCGGAGATGCAGAAGGATCTGGTCATCCTTATGCATAAATCACAAAGGGTTAGCATTCAGATGAGCAACAATTGGGAAAGGTAGTAGCATGTTATTGTGAGGGGAATTGAATACAAAAGTAGGGATGTTATGGTTCAGTTGTATAGGGCATTGGTGAGATTACATCTGGAGTACTGTGGATGGTATCGATCTCCTTATTTAAGGAAGGATGTAAATGCACTGGAAGCAGTTCAGGTTTCCCAGACCAATGCCTGGATTGGGCAGGTTGTTTTTCTGAAGACATGTTGAGCAGACGAGGCTTGTATCAGTGGAGTTTAGAAGAGTAAGCGGCGACTTGATTGAAACAAATAAGACCCTGAGGGGTATTGACAGTGTGGGTGTGGAGAGGATCTTTCCTCTTGTGGGAGAATCTACAGCTCGGGGTCACATTTTAAAAATAAGGGGCCGCTCATTTAAGACAAATATGAGATCTTTTTTATTTCTGAGGTCCAGAAGCCTTTGGAAAGGCAATGGAAGCAGAGTCTTTGAATATTTTCTAAGGCAGAACTAGTTGGAGTCTTGATAAGCAAGGAAGTGAAAGATTACTGGGCGGAAATGGGAACATAAAAATTAGGAAGGAAAATACTCCCCATCACATCCATTTATTTATTTTTTTACTGCCACTAGCCTAAACCCAAATGTCACCAGAGCCTTGTTCCAGTGAATCAACGATCCTCACACGGAGCAGGGATTCCTTGTTCCTGTGAATCGACTATCCTCGCACGGAGCAGAGATTCCTTGTTCCTGTGAATCGACGATCCCCACAGGGAGCAGGGATTCCTTGTTCCTGTGAATCGACTATCCTCACATGGAGCAGGGATTCCTTGTTCCTGTGAATCGACTATCCTCGCACGGAGCAGAGATTCCTTGTTCCTGTGAATCGACGATCCTCACACGGAGCAGAGATTCCTTGTTCCTGTGAATCGACTATCCTCACAGGGAGCAGGGATTCCTTGTTCCTGTGAATCGACTATCCTCACAGGGAGCAGGGATTCCTTGTTCCTGTGAATCGACGATCCTCACATGGAGCAGGGATTCCTTGTTCCTGTGAATCAACGATCCTCACATGGAGCAGGGATTCCTTGTTCCAGTGAATCAACGATCCTCACACGGAGCAGAGATTCCTTGTTCCTGTGAATCAACGATCCTCACATGGAGCAGGGATTCCTTGTTCCAGTGAATCAACGATCCTCACACGGAGCAGGGATTCCTTGTTCCTGTGAATCGACTGTCCTCACACGGAGCAGGGATTCCTTGTTCCAGTGAATCGACTATCCTCACATGGAGCAGGGATCCCTTGTTCCTGTGAATCGACTATCCTCACAGGGAGCAGAGATTCCTTGTTCCTGTGAATCGACTATCCTCACACGGAGCAGAGATTCCTTGTTCCTGTGAATCAACGATCCTCACACGGAGCAGGGATTCCTTGTTCCTGTGAATCGACTGTCCTCACACGGAGCAGGGATTCCTTGTTCCTGTGAATCGACTATCCTCACAGGGAGCAGGGATTCCTTGTTCCTGTGAATCGACTATCCTCGCACGGAGCAGAGATTCCTTGTTCCTGTGAATCGACTATCCTCGCACGGAGCAGAGATTCCTTGTTCCTGTGAATCGACTATCCTCACAGGGAGCAGGGATTCCTTGTTCCTGTGAATCGACTATCCTCACACGGAGCAGAGATTCCTTGTTCCTGTGAATCGACTGTCCTCGCACGGAGCAGAGATTCCTTGTTCCTGTGAATCGACTGTCCTCGCACGGAGCAGGGTTTGGACCTGTCCGCTCTGAAGACCAGACCGCATCAACTATAACATCAAACCTGGATCATTCTCCTTATCCACAAAAGCTAAAGAATAAAGTAGTTCCTTACCTCTGGTATTTAATACTCCAATACTTTCAGGTGAAAATGGAAAATATATTGAACAGTCGAGCACATTTTCTCAATCGGGTACAGAGAAAGAACTCAGATGGAAATATTGCTCGAGGGGAATTAAAAACATTTTTTTAATAAACTACTCCTTTTGAAAAGGCTCCTACAGCACATATGTCTGTGCATGTACACTCACTTTCTCTCTCTCTCTCTCTCTTTCACACACTTACACTCAAACACTTTTTTTCTCACCCACTCACACGCACACACACTCACACACACAAACACTTCCTCTCACACATTCATTCACTCATATGCACACTCACACTCAAACGCACACACACACTCACCCACACTCACACGCACACACACGCACGCACACTCACACGCACACACTCACGCACACACACACGCACACGCACGCACATTCACACACACAAACACTTCCTCTCACATACTCATTCACTCATACGCACACACACGCACGCACACTCACACGCACACACTCACACGCACACACACTTCCTCTCACACACTCATTCACTCATACGCACACACACGCACACTCACACGCACACACACTCACGCACACTCACATGCACACACACACTCACGCACACACCAACACACACCAACACACACTCGTACACTGTTATAGACGCAATCTGTCATGCTGTTGCTTGCATTGTGCTGGAACATTTGTGGTTTCATGACAAAAATGGTGTTTAATCTGTTCAAAGCATATTATCAAGGCTGCACAGATATTAAGTTACTTAACAAATAAATCTAAATGCAGCATTTGGGGATTGTTTTTGTTTAATCTGTCTTTTTGTAAATTAAAGTTTTGTCAGTTTTTAATGCTGCCGATTAAGGCAGTTGTGATGAATGCCACACAACCTGGAGCCACTTGTTGTACCCACAGACTACACTTTTGTGATTTGTTTCCCAGGTCAGAAAGATCCCTCTGCTCCTCCGGGTTCTGTAATCTCTCCATTTAAATAATTTGCCGTGTTTCTCTTCTTCCTGCCAAAGTGGACAAGTTCACATTTAGCCACATTGTACTCTGCCAATTGTTTGCCCACACACTTAACTACCCATGTCCCTTTGCAGGCTCCTTATGTCATCTTCACAACTTACTTTCCTACCTATCATTAGCAAATTTAGCAACAATATATTCCTTCCTCCAAATCATTGATGGAGATTTTAAACAGTTGAAGCCCAAACATTAATCCCGGTGACACTGCACTCAACACATCCTCTGTCTTTGTTTCCTGTCAGCTATCCAATCCTCTATTTATGCAAATATGTTACCCCGACACCATGAGTTTTTACTTTGCATAGTAACCTTTGATGTGGCACCTTGTCAGATTCCTTCTTGGAATCCCAACTACACCAAATCTACGAGTTCCCTTTATACATTTTGCTTGTTACTTCCTCAAAAACTCTAATAAATTAGAGATTTAGCAATAAATTAAACTTCAGGGACATCATGAGCACTGGAATATCTATTCTCAGTTTGCACAGGTGTATATTTTTAATGATTTGTTTTGCATCTCGACATTTTTCCCTGTGACATTAGCAGAAATGGCCGGGATTCTCCCTTCTGGGGGCTAAGTCCCCATGCCGGCGGGAAAACCGGTGTCAACCACTCCGGCGCCAACCACACCGGCGCCAACCACACCGGCGCCAACCACTCCGGCGCCAACCACTCCGGCGCCAACCACACCGGCGCCAACCCCTCCGGCGCCAACCACTCCGGCGCCAACCACTCCGGCGCAAACCACTCCGGCGCCAACCACTCCGGCGCCAACCACTCCGGCGCCAGCCACTCCGGCGCCAACCACTCCGGCGCCAACCACTCCGCCGCCAACCACTCCGGCGCCAACCATTCCGCCGCCAACCACTCCGGTGTCAAGAGCCCCTGAAGGTGAGAAATTCTACGCATTTTCGTGGGCTAGGTGGACGCCGGAGGGGTTGGCGCCGCTCCAGCTGACACCAAAGGGCCAGCGCAAATTTGCGCATGCGTAGGACGGCTGGCGTGATCAGGCGCGTGCGTGGAACAGCCGGCATATTTCCGCGCATGTACATGTATTCGCGCCGGCCCTCGGGCAATATGGCGGAGCACTACAGGTGCCCTGCGCGGAAGAAAGAAGTCCCCCCTCCCCCAACAGAACAAGTCTGCCTGTAGATAAGTAAGCCCCGATCTCAGGCTTTCATATTCTGCTGCATCAACAATACTGCAATAGTTAATTTGTCTTGTATGACAGTCATTACTTATCAGGACGCTGACAGCATCCAAACGGGCATCTATAGCCAAAAACTGGACAAAAACAGAATCAAACTGTCACATATAAATCAAAACACTATCCATTATGACTAATAACAAATACCAGAGACTTTTCAGGGCTGTAATCTAATATCTGAGTTTACATAGTAGTTGTGAAGTGCTCAAGATTTAATTTTGTGGTTTACAACTTCACTGAAATCCTGCTTTACAATCAGATCCATTACTCTTCATGTAGAATTGCATAACTTTAAATATCTTGTATTCACCCAATTCCAGTTGTTTAATAATACTAAAATATCTGCTTGTCAGAAATGTTATTGATGTTTGGTGTTGGATGAGATTATATATTCTCTCCTCGAGCTGAGATCATTGAAGGGTGTTACTTCACACATTGAAGCCAAATACACCAACAACTTTCAGTTAAAAGCAACATTTGGTTTACGCAGAATTAGATATAAAAGTAAACACTAGATTTTTGCCACATTCTTGTCATCTTAATATAAATATTACATTTTTAAAAGTAAACATAATTCTGCCCTCTAAACTAAGCATGCTATTTTTTATAAACTACAGAATTTACTAAATCTAATCCAATGCTTTACTGTCAGGTTGGCTTAATCTTTTCACCATATAATGCAGAAAGACCTCAGCAGGTTACCACATTTGATATTAATCAGCCCAGGAGGAAGGTGCTGCAATGACCCTCAGTGCTCCTGGGAGAAGGAGGTAAAATCCACCAATTTCAGCCACTGGTTGATAGTCATCATCTTGGTTGGAAGTCCTTGTGTGTGGACCGAGTGAGGACAGGGAGAGGTTTGGCATTAACAACTCTGCATCAATCCACACAGTCCGAGTTTTCACATGAGAAATGTCTGCCCTGGACATTCTTATACCTTGTTAGTTGTTGTCACGACCCCCTGGGCTAGCACAGGATCAATTCCAGCCCAACTTAACCCAGAGTCGCAACACAGGTGAAATTAGACTTTATTTAAAATACCCAAGGTCCTTGACTGTGCCCAATAAACTACAGTCATCAGGTTTGTAACTTTAAAACACGAGTAACCTTTTATTATGTACAGTGTTAAAATTAAACAGACAGAAAATGTAATTGACTATCTACTTTCCCTTTCCCAACCCCTCCTTTTTCACTAGCCCCATTCTCTACACACACACAGACAAGCAACAAATAGGGGAAAGGATGGTGGAAAGGGAAAGAAACATTAATAAAAATTAAAGGATAAATATCTTCGATGCACTGTGATGACTTCCAGTCAATATTATTCTGAGATTCAGGCTCTCGTTTTGATACTTCTTCCTTCTAGTCTTGAGATGGTTTTCTCTGGCTGCAGCCTCAGCATCGTTTCAGGTTTATAACAAAGGATGTGCTGGGCACTCTGCTTTCAGAACAGTGTAGCAATCCTTTCACTTCAGCAAGCAGGAGAGAGAGAGAGAGACAGCATTCCTTTCACTTCCAAGGTCTAAACACTTCTGCTACGTTCTCTCAAAGCATCACGCAGGAACCAATCACTGACCATTGTCAGGTAGAATACTGTCCCTGGTCAACTCGCCAATTGCCAGTTAACCAATTGAACTGTGTCCCTTCAAAGCTGGTTCCTAAGGTCCACTCGGTGCTGTAGAGTCTGGCTTCTCCTTTTCAGAATACAAAACCTGGAACATAGTGTCCTGGAAAGCAAGCTGCTTACACTTTGAATCTTCTGCTTTAAGGGCACATTCCGATTATGAATCCATGGACCAAACTAACAAAAAGAAATGAAAAGAAATAGGAACAAAGGAAATACACAGGAAGGACACTTACATTGTTGAATATGATATCCTTTGTGCAGTTTTCAGTACTGCTTTTGTCTGCACTGGAGTGCTGCTTTGGGTTGCTTGTTAGGTGAATTGGACATTCTGAATTCTCCCTCTGTGTATCCGAACAGGTGCCGGAATGTGGCGACTTGGGGCTTTTCACAGTAACTTCATTGTAATGTTAATGTAAGCTTACTTGTGACACTAAAGATTATTATTATTATTAGAGTGCTTAAGTTGGAGTTTGGCGAGTGAGGGAGTTTTAAGGGTAAATTCAATAGAAAGGTTAATTTCTATCAGCGAATGGTGACCACCAGGCAGGCATAAGAAATCTAAGCAAATAGTGCGGGAGTTCCCCTGAGTGCTTGCTAATCGGTTTTCCATCTTTGACACTGGTGAGGGTGATAGTTCCTCAGGGGAATGCAGCCAGAGCCAGGTCTGTGGCACCATGGGTGGGATAGCTGCACAGGAGGGGAGGGAGTAAAGGGGGAGATAATAGTGACAGGGGACCAGACAGGCATTTCTGCTACTGTAAACGTGACTCCAGGATGCTATGTTGTCTCCCTGGTGCAAGGATCAAGGATGTCACAGAGTAGCTGTAGGACATCCTTCTGGCGAGGAAGAGGTCTCAGTCCATATTGATACCAATGACATAGGTAGGACGAGGGATGAGGTCCTGAAAGCAGATTTTAAGGATTTGGGATTGAAATTAAAAAGTAGGAGCACAGAGCAGTAATCTCAGCGTTATTGCCAGTGCCACGAGCTAGTGACCATTTCAATAGGAGGATGGAGCATGTGGCTGGAGAATTGGGGCTGGAGGGAGAGCAATACATTTCAGAGGCATTGGGACTAGTTCTGGGATCTGTACAAGCTGGGCAGGTTAACCTTTACAGGCTTGAGATTTACATCTTGGCAGGAGGATTTGCTGGTGCAGTTGGGGAGGTTTTAAATTTGCCTTTTCAGGGGGTGAAAGCTGTGCATTAGCTCCGAGATTAGTAAACTGATAGGAAAGTCAGAGTAAGGGAGAAAGTAACCAAGTCCAAATCAGAGTTATACTGTGAATGCGCTGAGTGTAGTAAATATTTTTTAAATTTAGAGTACCCAATTCATTCTTTCCAATTAAGGGGCAATTTAGCGCGGCCAATCCACCTACAGGGAGAATGTGCAAACTCCACATGGACAGTGACCCAGAGCCGGGATCGAACCTGGGACTTTGCGCTGTGAGGCAGCAATGCTAACAAGGAGTATAGTGAATATGATTAGTGAGTTACTGGCATGGAGTGTACTGTGGAATTATGATGTTGTGGCGATAACGGAAACCTGGCTCAAGGAAGGGCGGGACTGGGTGTTAAAAAGTTGACACTGCCTGATTAAATCTAGTTTTATACTTGTTGTATATATTTTACAAATTAGTTTGCTTTTGATGACCCAACATTTTGCCTGCAAACAGAAGCTGACGTTTGACCTGACGGAGTTGCAGCACCAGAACGCTGCGCTGGACAAGAGGTTGAATCAAATGGCAGAGCAACAAGCTCTTGTCACAAAGTCAGCAGATGAGAGTTTATCTGCAGCTTCCATCCATGCTTCCAACGTTCCAGTTACACCTCATAAGCTTATGGAAACAGAATTAAAACGGCTGAAGAGTAAATTGAAGGTTAGTGGACCATCTGTTCTATGTATTTTCTTCATTGTGATCATTTCAACAGGTTTCCTGTTTTTGTTATATGAGCAAAACAATTGTTGAGTGCATTTCTACCATGTTGAAACTTGATATTGGAAATAAGCAACAGTCAGTAATGCTCATTTCCTACTTCTCACTTAGGTCCTTCAGATTTGGTCCATGTTCAGGGATGGGGCAGTGTGACTGTGAATGAGGCAGGTATGGGGATGCAGGTGGTCACAATAGGAGAACCTCAGCCCCTGCAGTTGTCCAACAGTTTCAAGGTTCTTACAGCTTATGTGGCTAAGAGCAAGGACTGCAGGAAGGATAAGAAAACTGACCACGGTACCCATGGTGCAAGGAGCCATTCAAATGGGAAAAATGAAAAGGAATGTAGTTATAGTAGAGGACAGTATAGTTGGGGAGATCGGTACAGTTCTCTGCAGCTGAGAGCAAGAGTCCCAAAGACTGTATTGTCTGACAGAAGGGTACCTTTCAGGAAAGAACAAGTAGGTTTGGAAAGGTAAATTTTTTTTAAGGTGCAGTATTGTATGCCAGGGTTAAGGACATATCCTCTGGGTTGGAGAGGAATAGAGGAATTTTAAACGGGAAGGGAAAGATCTGGTTATAGTGATCCATCCAATGACGTTGGGAGAACTAAGAAGGTTCTGCTGAGGAGGAATGAGCAGCTTCGGGCTAAATTAAAAAGCAGAGTCACAAAGGTAATAATTTCTGGTTTATTACCTGAGCCACGAGCAAATTGACACAGGGTAAATAGGTTTAGAGAGACAAATGCGTGTCGCAAAGATTGGTGTGGGAGTAATGGTCTTGATTCATGGGGCATTGGCACCAGTACTGGTGAAAGTGGTAGCTGTTCCATTGGGACAGTCCCAATTTGAACCATGCTGGGACAAGTGTCCTGGTGAACTGTGTAACGAGGGGTGCAGAGAGTGTTTTAAACTAAATAGGGATGGGCGACTGGTATTTGGAAATATAAAGAGAAAGGACAGAGCAAAAGTGCATGGCTGCGATACAGATCATGATAGTCAGAGTGAGATAGGAGACAGAGCAAGACGGCACTGGCAAGTTTAGTCAGAGCAGGGGAAATCTAACAGAGCTGGAGGAGGGTTCAGATGAAGGGAGATTTAAAATTCCAAAGTCAAAGGTTGAGGCAATAGGAAAGAATACTGATTTTCAGACTTCATTACAGGCAAGAATCTTAAACTTAAACAGAATCAGTTACATAGATCTGAGGAGCGAGCTGACTAAAAGATATGCCGATAAATAACCAGTGGGAAACATTTAAAAACAAATTCAAAATGTTCACCAAAATAAATTTCATTGAGCAAAAACAACCTCAGCAAGGAAAATCCCTCTGTGCCTTACAAGGAGGTTAAGGACAGTATTAGATTAAACATAGAGCCTTATAATGTTGCAAAGAATCGTCATAGCTCTGAGGATTGGGAGTATTTTAGAAAGCAGCAAAGGGCCACTAAAAGGTTGATTAAAAAGGGAAAAAATAGAATATGAGGGTAAACTGGCTATGAATACAAAAACAGATTGTAAGAGCGCTTATCAGAATATATAAAGGAAGAGAGTAGCCAAAGCGAATGTTGGTCCGTTAGAAACAGAGACAGGAGAAATTATCACTGGCAATGAGGAAAGGGAAATGACGAACAAATATTTTGAGGGTGTCCTCACAGTTGAAGATGTGAGTCATGTACCAGAAATAAAGGTAACCTAAGGGCTAGAAAGAGTGAGAAAATTAAAGTAATTAATATCAATGGAACAAAAGTGGTGGAGAAGCTTGAGGGACTAAAATTAAACAAGTCCCCAGGACCTCTTATATAGGCTTATATAGGCTTATATAGGGCTCAAATGGTTATAGCTGCCGAGATAGTGAATATGGTTTTCCAAAATTTGCTAGATTGTGGAATGATCCCAGCAGATTGGAAGTTGGCAAATTAAACAGCTATTTAAGAAAGGAGGGAGAGAGAGAAAACCGGGAACTACAAGCCAGCCAGCCTGACATCGTCATTGGAAATATGCTGGAATCTATTGTTAAGGGAGGTCTTAAAAATGCACTTCGAAAAGCAAGTCAACACGGTTTTACCGAAGGGAAATCCTGCTTGTCAAATTTATTCAAGTCTTTTGAGGATGTAACTAGTAAGGTAGATAAAGAGGAGTCAGTAAAAGTTGTATACTTGCATTTCGAAAAGGCACTCGATAAGGTGTCAAACAAAAAAGTTGACATACAAGATAAGGATTCATGGTGTTGGGGTGATGTATCATGAATTGGTTAATGGACAGGTAACAGAGAATAGGGATAAAGTGGGTATTTTCAAGTTGGCAGGCTCTGACTAATGGAGAGCCGCAAGGATCTATGATGGGGCCTCAGCTACTTTTTAAAATAATCTTTATTGTCACAAGTAGGCTTACATTACAATGAAGTTACTGTGAAAAGCCCCTATTCACCACATTCCAGCGCCTGTTCAGAGGGAAAATTCAGGATGTCCAAATTACCTAACAGCACGTCTTTCGGGACTTGTGGGAGGAAACCGGAGCCCCCGGAGGAAACCCATGCAGACACGGGGAGAAGGTGCAGACTCCGCACAGACAGTGACCCAGCCGGGAATCGAACCTGGGACCCTGGTGCTATGAAGCCACAATACTAACCACTGTGCTACCGTGCTGCCTTATTTGTACCCATAGTAGTGATTTCAACAAAGAGACAGAGATTAATGTATATAAGTTTGTCATGATACAAAGCTAGGTGGGAATGCAAACTGTGAGAAGGACACAAAGATGCTGCAAAGAGGTATAGACAAGTTAAGTGAGTGGACAGCAAGGTGATAGCTAGGGTGTAATATGGGGGAAGTCTGAGGTTATACACTTTTGTAGAAAGAATAGAAAAGCATTTTTTTTAAGCATTTAAACTTATCAATATTGTTTTGAGAAATTTAGGTGTGTTTGTACAAGGAAGACAAGTTACTGTGAAGATAGAACAAGCAATGAGGAAAGAAAATGGCATGTTGGTCTTTTATTGCAAGGGAATTGGTGTGCAAGAATAAAAAATGTTTTGGCACGATCATAGGGGACTTTGGGACCATACCTGGAATACTGTGCACAATTTTGGTCTCCATATTTATTAAGGATATACTTGTGTTGAAGGTGGTTCAGCTTAGCATCATTAGGTTGATTCCTGGGATGACAGAGTTGCCTTATGATGTGAGGCTGAGTAAACTGGGTTTATACCAGCAGGGGCAGCACGGTAGCATTGTGGTTAGCACAATTGCTTCACAGCTCCAGGGTTTCCCATGTTCGATTCCGGCTTGGGTCACTGTGTGGAGTTTGCACATCCTCCCTGTGTCTGCGTGGGATTCCTCCGGGTTCTCCGGTTTCCTCCCACAGTCCAAAGATGTGCAGGTTAGGTGGATTGGCCATGATAAATTGCCCTTAGTGTCCAAAATTGCCCTTAGTGTTGGGTGGGGTTACTGGGTGATGGGGATAGGGTGGAGGTGTTGACATTGGGTAGGGTGCCCTTTCCAAGAGCCGGTGCAGACTCGATGGGCCAAATGGCCTCCTTCTGCACTGTAAATTCTATGATAATCTATGATACTCTCTGGAGTTTAAAGGAATGTGAGGCTCATTGAAAGATTTGAGATTATGAAGCAGTTTAATAATGCGTAATTGTTTCACCAGGCTGGGAAATCTAGAACACGGGTACACAGTTTCAGGATAAGGGGCTAATCATTTGAGACTGAAGTGAGAAATCTTTGCGCCCAGAGGGTAGTAAATCTTTGGAATTTTCTGTCACAGAGTGTTGTGGCAGTTCCAGGCTGGAATGGACAGAGGTTTGGTCTCTGAACTAATCAAGGAACAAGAGGAGCACATGGGAAAGTGGGGTTGAAGCCCAAGATGAACCATGATATTGACAGGCTGGATGGGCCTTCTGCTCCTATTTCTTATGGTCCTAACTAACAAAAGAATTGTGGCTCATTTCTTCGAAACATCCCAACACATTCACCATGGGCCATTCAGCTCTTTGATTGACAAATCTAAAGCAAATCCAGATGCCCCATGATTTCCCATATCTTCCTCCAACTTCACAGTACCAAATTATATTTATATTGCATCATTAATGTGGACAAACACCCCATGATATTTCAAATCTGAATCAATTTTCACGTACAGGTTCAGTGGGTTTTTGCCTCGACTCCTGCTACTGGACTTGTAATCAGGAGACACGAGTTAAAATCCCAACACAGCAGCTGGGGATTTAAACTAATGAAATAAATACATCCGGAATTAAAAAGCAATGATTGGGTAACGGTGCCCATGAAATTACCCGATTGTCATAAAAATCCATCTGGTTCACTACTGTACTTTAGGAAACAAACTGATGTTTTTATCTGGCCTGACCTGAATGTGATCCAGACCCACAGCAATGTGGTTGACTCTTAGATGCCCTCTGAAATGGCTGAGCAAGTCACTGAATTGACAAGAAGGCAGCTCATTGTTAATTGCATGTTAATTTTATTGTCAATGTTAAGGATACACAGGTGAAGTCATTGGTTATGTACCTTGAGCATATGTAAAGAAAGACTTGCATGTCCGAGTGACACAATTGGTGGCACCTCTGTTTGTGAGCTGTAAGATCTTGGTTTAAATTCTACTCCAGTATTTGTTGAATATGAAATAAGTGTGTATGCCACTCAAAGCAGCTTGTTTATTAGCATAAGGCAGACACATGTATTGTTGTATTCTATAAATAAACCTAGTATCAAGTCTGCTTTCCTATTTCACTTCCTGGCTTCAAAAGGAATTAACAATCATCACCACCTTCTCAATGATCGGGCAAGGATACCCACATCCTGTGAATAAAAAAACACTTCCTTTTGACATCGCTTTCTACATTCCAGCTGCAGCATAAAAACCTTTCTCGCAGCTCTCAGTGACAAACCCTTGTCACTGAGCGAACAGTCTCTCCCTATCCCAACAAAACCATGAATAATTTAAAAACTCTCCATTAAATTCCCTCTTAACCTTCTCAGTTTCAATGGGAATAATCCCAGTATCTAATGTCTCTCCCTCTAACTAATGTCACATCACTGACTTCATCCAGGTGAATCTACACTACACAATCTCTCTGGCTTTAATATCGTCCGAGATAGGAGTGCCCAGAACTACCCACAGCAATTCAACTGTAGCCTTTGTACAGGGATATCATTGCTTCTTTACTCTTGTATTCCGAGTCCTATTTATGGAACTCAAAATGCCGATGACCTTTATTGATGAATTCAGCTACTGTTGGGCATCATTTCTTCCTCCCATGGGAACACCATCATTTACAATTGAGGAACATCAGCTGCTTTCAAGATCGGCAGTAGGATAAAGCAGGTATCCTGGCACAAACTCTCCATGTTGCTATTGTGCACTGACTGACAGTGTCTGCCTGCATGCCAGAGCTGACAGCAAACCGTTCAACATGGTAATACTGCGCACAAAGACCTAAATGTATAGTCATAGAATCACAGCATCCCTACAGTGTAGAAGGAGGCCATTCTGCCCATTGAGTCTGCACCAACCCTTGGAAAGACCACCCTTCCTAAGCCCATATCCCACCTATTTCTGCAACTCCTAAAGGGCAATTTATCACGGCCCATCCACCTAACCTGCACATCTTTGGACTGTGGGAGGAAACCGGGGCACCCGGAGGAAACCCACGCAGACACGGGGAGAACATGCAAACTCCACACAGACAGTCACCCGAGGTCGGAATTGAACCTGGGTCCCTGGCACTGTGAAGCAGCAGTGCTAACCACTGTGTCGCCATGCCACCCATGCTAGTCCATGAGTTGCTGTTTGACGATGATGCTGTATTGGCATTCCATGCTGAAGTTCATCTGCAACAGGCCTGGGATCACAGAAACTTGGTTCAAAGAAGGGCTGGACTGGCAGCCCAACATCCCAGCGTATAGAGGTTTCAGGCTTGACAGAAGGGGAGGTAAAAGAGGAGGAGGAATTGTATTATTGATTGGGGAGAATATCATGGCAGTATGCTGGGATGATAGCTTTGTGGGTTCCTCAAATGAGACCATATGGGATCACATTGCCGAGAGTGTTCTTTAGGCCCCCAAGCAGACAGGGAGAGACAGAAGGGCAGATATGTAGGCAAATCTCTGAGAATTGTGAGAAAAATTGAATAATAATAATCGATGATTTCAACTTCCCCAATATTAGCTGGGATAGTCAAAGTGTGAAAGACTTGGAGGGGGCAGAATTCTTAAAATACATCCAGGAAATCTTTTTATGCAAATACATAGAAAGTCCAGCAAGGGAGAGGGCGGTGCTGATCTAATTTTAGGGAATGAAGCCGGGCAAGTGGATGAAGTTTCAGTGAGGGAGTAATTTGGACACAATAACTCAGTAAAATTTAAGGTAGTTATGGAAAGGGACAAAGATGGACTGGAAATTAATATTATTAATTGAGGAATGGTCAATTTTAATAAAATAAGAGAGATCCTTCCAAAGTTAACTGGGAGAAGATACTTGTCGGAAAATCTACATCAGAGCAGTGGGATTCATTCAGAAATGACATAGCGAGAGTACAGAGTTAATATGTTCCCGTGATAGTGAAGGGGGGAGCAATAAGTCCAGAGAACCCTGGATGTCAAGGGATATCCAGGGTTGGATAAGGACAAAAAGGGAAACTTATGGCAGATACTGAGGGCTCAAAACAGAGGAAGCCAAAGGTGAATATATAAAGTACAGGGGATTACTTAAAGAAAGTAGCGAAGAGTAGCCATGAAAAGATTCTGAGGGACAGAATTAATCTTCATTCAGAGAGGCAAAGATTAATCAAGGATAGTCAGCATGGTTTTGTCAAAGGGAGATCATGTTTTACAAATTTGAATCAGTTTTTTGAGACGGTGATGAAGTGTGTAGATGAAGGTTGTGCGGTTAATGTAGCCCACATGGACTTTAGTAAGACTTTTGATAATGTCCCACATGGGAAGCTGATGAAGAAGATAAGAGTCCATGGGATCCAGGGCAATTTGGCAAAACTGGATCCAAAACTGGCTTTGTGGCAGGAGGCAGAGGGTGATGGTTGAAGGTTGTTTTAGTGACTGGAGGCCTGTGTCCAGTGGGGTTCCGCAGGGATTGGTTCTGGGTCCCTTGTTGTTTGTAGTGTACATTAATGTGAATATAAGAGGTATGACAACTTTATAGGTGACACAAAAATTGGTGTGGTAAGTAGTGAGGAGCAAGACCTTGGATTATAGGACGATATTGACGGGCTGGTTAGATGGGCAGAAGAGAGGCAAATGGAATTTAACCGTGCAAAGTGTGAAGTGATGCATTTACATAAGAACATAAGAACTAGGAGCAGGAGTCGGCCATCTGGCCCCTCGAGCCTGCTCCGCCATTCAATGAGATCATGGCTGATCTTTTGTGGACTCAGCTCCACTTTCCGGCCCGAACACCATAACCCTTAATTACTTTATTCTTCAAAAAACTATCTATCTTTATCTTAAACACATTAAATGATGGAGCCTCAACTGCTTCACTGGGCAAGGAATTCCATAGATTCACAACCCTTTTGGTAAAGAGGTTCCTCCTAAACTCAGTCCGAAATCTACTTCCCCTTACTTTGAGGCTATGCCCCCTAGTTCTGCTTTCACCCACCAGTGGAAACAACCTACCCGCATCTATCCTATCTATTCCCTTCATAATTTTGTATGTTTCTATAAGATCCCCCCTCATCCTTCTAAATTCCAACGAGTACAGTCCCAGTCTACTCAACCTCTCCTCCTAATTCAACCCCTTCAGCTCTGGGATTAACCTAGAGAATCTCCTCTACACACCCTCCAGTGCCAGCACGTCCTTTCTCAGGTAAGGAGACCAAAACTGAACACAATACTCCAGGTGTGGCCTCACTAACACCTTATACAATTGCAGCATAACCTCCCGAGTCTTAAACTCCATCCCTCTAGCAATGAAGGACAAAATTCCATTCGCCTTCTTAATCACCTGTTGAACCTGTAAACCAACTTTTTGTGACTCATGCACTAGCACACCCAGGTCTCTCTGCACAGCAGCATGTTTTAATATTTTGCTATTTAAATAATAATCCCTTCTGCTGTTATTCCTACCAAAATGGATAACCTCACATTTGTCAACATTGTATTCTATCTGCCAGACCCTAGCCCATTCACTTAACCTATCCAAATCCCTCTGCAGACTTCCGGTATCCTCTGCACTTTTTGCTTTACCACTCATCTTAGTGTCGCCTGCAAACGTGGACACATTGCCCTTGGTCCCCAACTCCAAATCATCTATGTAAATTGTGAACAATTGTGGGCCCAACACTGATCCCTGAGGGACACCACTAGCTACTGATTGCCAACCAGAGAAATACCCATTAATCCCCACTCTTTGATTTCTATTAATTAACCAATCCTCTATCCATACTAATACTTTACCCTTAATGTCATGCATCTTTATCTTATGCAGCAACCTTTTGTGTGGCATCTTGTCAAAGGCTTTCTGGAAATCCAAATATACCACATCTATTGGCTCCACGTTATCTACTGCACTGGTAATGTCCTCAAAACATTCCACTAAATTAGTTAGGCACGACCTGCCCTTTATGAAACAATGCTGCGTCTGCCCAATGGGACAATTTCCATCCAGATGCCTCACTATTTCCTCCTTGATGATAGATTCCAGCATCTTCCCTACTACCAAAGTTAAGTTCACTGGCCTATAATTACCTGCTTTCTGCCTACCTCCTTTTTTAAACATTGGTGTCACGTTTGCTACTTTCCAATCCGCAGGGACCACCCCAGAGTCTAGTGAATTTTGGTAAATTATCAGTCGTGCATTTGCAATTTCCCTAGCCATCTCTTTTAGCACTCTGGGAAGCATTCAATCAGGGCCAGGAGACTTGTCTACCTTTAGCCCCATTAGCTTGCCCATCACTCCCTCCTTAGTGATAACAATCCTCTCAAGGTCCTCACCTGTCATAGCCTCAGTTCTATCAGTCGCTGGCATGTTATTTGGGTCTTCCACTGTGAAGACCGACCCAAAAAAACTGTTCAGTTCCTCAGCCATTTCCTCATCTCCCATTATTAAATCTCCCTTCTCATCCTCTAATGGACCAATATTTACCTTAGCCACTCTTTTTTGTTTTATATATTTGTAGAAACTTTTACTATCTGTTTTTATATTCTGAGCAAGTTTACTCTCATAATCTATCTTACTCTTCTTTATAGCTTTTTTAGTAGCTTTCTGTTGCCCCCTAAAGATTTCCCAGTCCTCTAGTCTCCCACTAATTTTTGCCACTTTGTATGCTTTTTCCTTCAATTTGATACTCTCCCTTATTTCCTTAGATATCCACGGTAGATTTTCTCTCTTTCTACCGTCCTTCCTTTTTGTTGGTATAAACCTTTGCTGAGCACTGTGAAAAATCGCTTGGAAGGTTCTCCACTGTTCCTCAACTGTTTTACCATAAAGTCTTTGCTCCCAGTCTACCTTAGCTAGTTCTTCTCTCATCCCATTGTAATCTCCTTTGTTTAAGCACAAAACACTAGTGTTTGATTTTGCCTTCTCACCCTCGATCTGTATTTTAAATTCCAGAATATGGTGATCACTCCTTCCGAGAGGATCCCTAACTGTGAGATCATTAATCAATCCTGTCTCATTACACGGGACCAGATCTAGGACCACCTGTTCCCTCGTACGTTCCATTACATACTGTTCTCGGAACTATCGCGGATACATTCTATAAACTCCTCCTCAAGGCTGCCTTGACCGACCTGGTTAAACCAATCGACATGTAGATTAAAATCCCCCATGATAACTGCTGTACCATTTCTACATGCATCAGTTATTTCTTTGTTTATTGCCCGCCCCACCATAATGTTACTATTTGGTGGCCTATAGACTACTCCTATCAGTGACTTTTTCGCCTTACTATTCCTGATTTCCACCCAAATGGATTCAACCTTATCCTCCATAGCACCGATGTCATCCCTTACTATTGCCCGGATGTCATCCTTAAATAACAGCTACACTACCTCCCTTACCATCCACTCTGCTCTTCCGAATAGTTTGATACCCTCGGATATTTAACTCCCAGTCGTGACCATCCTTTAACCATGTTTCAGTAATGGCCACTAAATCATAGTCATTCACGATGATTTGCACCATCAACTCATTTACCTTATTCCGAATACTATGAGCATTCTGGAAAAGTACACTTATGTTGGCTTTTATACCTCTGTTTGAATCTTAACACCTCAATCAGTAACCTCTCCTAAGTTATATTTCCTCTTAACTTGTCTCCTAATTTTCCTTGTCGTTGAACCCATATCTTCATGTAACAACCTGCCGTGTCATAGAACATAGAATAGAACATTACAGCGCAGTACGGGCCCTTCGGCCCTCGATGTTGCGCCGACCTGTGAAACCATCTGAAGCCTATCTCACCTACACTATTCCATTTTCATCCATACGTCTATCCAGCGACCACTCAAATGCCCTTAAAGATGGCGAGTCTACTGCTGTTGCAGGCAGGGCGTTCCACACCCCTACTACTCTCTGAGTAAAGAAACTGCCTCTGACATCTGTCCTATATCTACTACCCCTCAATTTAAAGCTATGTCCCCTCGTGTTGGTCATCACCATCCGAGGAAAGAGACTCTCACTGTCCACCCTATCTAACCCTCTGACTATCTTGTATGTCTCTATTAAGTCACCTCTCAGCCTTCTCCTCTCTAACGAAAACAACCTCAAGTCCCTGAGCCTTTCCTCGTAAGACCTTCCCTCCATACCAGGCAACATCCTAGTAAATCTCCTCTGAACCCTTTCCAAAGCTTCCACATCCTTCCTATAATGTGGTGACCAGAACTGCACGCAGTACTCCAGGAGCGGCCGCACCAGAGTTTATGTACAGCTGCAGCATGACCTTGTGGCTCCGAAACTCAATCTCCCTACAGATAAAGGCTAGCACACCATATGCCTTCTTAACAGCCATATTAACCTGGGTGGCAACTTTCAGGGATTTATGTACCTGGATGCCGAGATCTCTCTGTTCATCTACACTACCAAGAATCTTGCCATTAGCCCAGTACTGTGCATTCCTGTTACTCCTTCCAAAGTGAACCACCTCACACTTTTCCGCATTAAACTCCATCTGCCACCTCTCAGCCCAGCTCTGCAGCTTATCTATGTCCCTCTGTATCCTATAACATCCTTCAGCACTATCCACAACTCCACCGACCTTCGTGTCATCTGCAAATTTACTAACCCATCCTTCTACACCCTCTTCCAGGTCATTTATAAAAATGACAAACAGCAGTGGCCCCAAAACAGATCCTTGCGGTACACCACTAGTAACTGAACTCCAGGATGAACATTTGCCATCAACCACCACCCTCTGTCTTCTTTCAGCTAGCCAATTACTGATCCAAACCGCTAAATCATCTACAATCCCATACTTCCGTATTTTCTGCAATAGCCTACCGTGGGGAACCTTATCAAATGCCTTACTGAAATCCATATACACCACATCAACCGCTTTACCCTCATCCACCTGTTTGGTCACCTTCTCAAAAAACTCAATAAGGTTTGTGAGGCATGACCTACCCTTCACAAAACTGTGTTGACAATCGCTAATCAACTTGTTCTTTTCAAGATGATTATAAACCCTATCTCTTATAACCTTTTCCAACATTTTACCCACAACCGAAGTAAGGCTCACAGGTCTATAATTACCAGGGTTGTCTCTACTCCCCTTCTTAAACAAGGGGACAACATTTGCTATCCTCCAGTCTTCCGGCACTATTCCTGTCGACAAAGACAACATAAAGATCAAGGACAAAGGCTCTGCAATCTCCTCCCTGGCTTCCCAGAGAACCCTAGGATAAATCCCATCTGGCCCAGGGGACTTATCTATTTTTACACTTTCCAAAATTGCTAACACCTCCTCCTTGTGAACCTCAATTCTATTTAGCCTGGTCGACTGAACCTGAGTATTCTCCTCGACAACATTGTCTTTCTCCAGTGTAAACACTTCCGAAAAATATCCATTTAACGCTTCCCCTATCTCCTCTGATTCCGCACACAACTTTCCACTACTATCCTTGATTGGCCCTAATCTTACTCTAGTCATTCTTTTGTTCCTGATATACCTATAGAAAGCCTTAGGGTTTTTGTTGATTCTATCCGCCAACGACTTTTTGTGTCCTCTCCTCGCTCTTCTTAACTCTCCCTTTAGGTCCTTCCTGGCTAACTTGTAACTCTCAAGTGCCCTAACTGAGCCTTCATGTCTCATCCTAACATAAGCCTTCTTCTTCTTCTTGACAAGTGCTTCAACTTCCTTCGTAAACCACGGTTCCCTTGCTCGACAACTTCCTCCCTGCCTGACAGGTACATACTTATCAAGCACACGCAGTAGCTGTTCCTTGAAAAAGCTCCACATTTCGATTGTACCCATCCCCTGCAGTTTCCTTCCCCATCCTATACATCCTAAAGCTTGCCGAATAGCATCATAATTGCCTTTCCCCAGCTATAATTCTTGCCTTGCGGTATATACCTATCCCTGCCCATTGCTAAAGTAAACATAACCGAATTGTGATCACTATCACCAAAGTGCTCACCTATATCTAAATCTAACACCTGGCCGGGTTCATTACCCAGTACCAAATCCAATGTGGCATCGCCCCTTGTTGGCCTGTCTACATACTGTGTCGCTTACCATTTATGTTTTTACTTCCCGTTTTATTCCTTTTAGTATTACTGGGCCTATTCACTGAGCTCCCCTCAATCACTGTACCTTGTACTGTCGCCCTTTTTGATTTTTGACAATGGCTTCTCTGCCTTACGCTTTCTCCCTTACTGCCTTTTGTTTCTGTCCCTGTTTTACTACCTTCCCACTTCCTGCATCGGTTCCCATCCCCCTGTCACATTAGTTTAAACCCTCCCCAACAGCTAAAGCAAACACCTCCCTGGGACATCTGTTCCAGTCCTGCCCAGGTGCAGACCGTCCGGTTTGTACTGGTCCCACCTCCCCCAGAGGTGGTTCCAATGACCCAGGAATTTGAATCCCTCCCTCTTGCACCATCTCTCGAGCCACGCATTCATCCTATCTATCCTGACATTCCTACTCTGACTACCTCTTGGCACTGGTAGCAATCCTGAGATTACTACCTTTGAGGTCCTACTTTTTAGTTTAACGCCTAACTCCCTGAATTCAGCTTGTAGGACCTCGTCCCGTTTTTTACATATATCGTTGGTGCCTATGTGCACCACGACAGCTGGCTGTTCACCCTCCCCCCCAGAATGTCCTGCAGCCGCTCTGAGACATCCTTGGCCCTTGCACCAGGGAGGCAACATACCATCCTGGAGTCTCGATTGCGTCCACAGAACCACCTGTCTATTCCCCTTACAATTGAGTCCCCTATCACTATAGCCCTGCCATTTTTCTTCCTGCCCTCCTGCGCAGCAGAGCCAGCCACGGTGCCATGAACCTGGCTGCTGCTGCCTTCCCCTGGTGAGCCATCTCCCCCAACAGTACCCAAAGCGGTATATCTGTTTTGCAGGGAGATGACCGCAGGGGACACCTGCACTGCCTTCCTACTCTTGCTCTGTCTTTTGGTCACCCATTTTCTATCTCCCTCAGTAACTTTCACCTGCGGTGTGACCAACTCGATAAAAGTGCTATCGACGACGTCCTCAGCATCGCGGATGCTCCAAAGTGAGTCCATCCGCAGCTCCAGAGCCGTCAAGCGGTCTAACAAGAGCTGCAACTGAACACACTTCTTGCACGTGAAGGAGCCAGGGACAGTGGACGTGTCCCTGAGCTCCCACATCGCACACGAGGAGCATGACACGGTCTGGGATCTCCTGCCATGTCTTAAACCTTAGGTTAACTTACACTATTACAATTCTAAAAAACGTAAGAAAAAAAAAAATTAGACAATGAAAAGAAAAACTACTTCCCAGTCACTTACCAGGGTTAAAAAGCACCTCTTCCCCACCCAGCTTCGAATTCCCACCTAGCTTCGAATTCCCAAACTCACTCTTAGCTGTGTCTCACTCTGGCTGTGTCTCATTCTGGCTGTGACTCTGGCTCACTGGGAGACCTCACCGGGAGTGAGTTACAAGTTGCTCTTTTAAATTGGCCTGAGTTGACCCCCCCCCACCCTCCCCCACCTGCTTTTAGATCAAAGTAGATTACGGTGACTGACACTGGGAGGTGTCAAAGAGACCTTGGTGTGCACAAATCCCTGAAGACAGCAGGACAGAGGGATAATGTGATTAAGACCACCCTCGGATACTTGCCTTTATTAACCGAGGCATTGATTATAAGAGTAGGGAGGTTATTCTTGAGCTGTATAAAATGCTGGTTAGGCCCCAGCTGGAGTACTGTGTGCAGTTCTAGACACCACACTACAGAAGGGATGTGATTGCCCTGGAGAGGGTGCAGAGGAGATTCACCAGGATGGTGCCTGGGCTGGAGCGTTTCAGCTATAGAGAGAGGCTGGATAGGCTGGGGTTGTTTTCCTTGGAGCAGAGAAGGCGGAGGGGGGACCTGATTGAGGTGTATAAAATTATGAGGGACATAGTCAGGACAGATAGGAAGGTACCTTTCCCCTTAGTGAAGGGGTCAATAACCAGGGGGCATAGAATTAAGCTAATGGGCAAGAGGTTTAGAGGAGATGTGAAGAAATATATTTTCACCCAGAGGGTGGTTGGAATCTGGAACTCACTGTCTGAAAGAGGGGAAGAGACAGGGACCGTCATAAATTTTGAGAAGCCTTTAGATCAGCAGTAGAAATGCCGCAGCATTTGCTGGAAAATGGGATTTGAATAGTTAGGTTCTGGGAAGATACCAGACAGATGAGCCCAGCAGAAACAGAGCCACTTCTTCCACCCAGCCACACAAAATCCGGACAAAGGACTCGTCCATCTGCATAGAGCCAGTTGCCCTGAAGTTAAGTATAGGTTATTGTAGTTGTTAGGTGTAGTTTAACTTGTAGTGTTTTGTGTTGCATGTCGAAGTAACCCTTGAGTGTAAATAAACTGGGCGCGATTCTCCGCAAATGCGGAGAGTCGTAAAGGCTGCCGTGAAACTGGCCGTGTTTCACGGCAGCCTCCGCGCCCCTTCCCAGGACCCGATTCTCCCCCCCGGTCGGGGCTAGCAGCGCGGCCCCGTGAAGAACGGCATCGCGGGCTTAGCAACCGTCGCTAAGCCCGCGCGCCAAGCGTCACGGCGGCTGACGCGCACGATGACATCAGCCGCGCATGCGCAGGTTGGACGGTTTCACCCGCGCATGCGCGGGCCGTCATGCCCCTCAGCCGCCCCGCGGACTGATCCTGCGGGGCGGCGGAGGAACAAAGAGTGCGCGGGTATTGGACCCGCTGCCCACGATCGGTGCCCACCGATCATGGGCCCATGCCACCCTTGGCACGGCCGTGGTGCGGCCGTGCCAATTGGTGCCATGGTTGTCCCGAACGGCACTTTGCGGCCGTTTTCACGAACGGTGAGAGCAGGTGTGTTTGCGCTCGTGAAAACGGTTGTAAAGGCCTGGGAACGCGGCCCATCGGCCAGGGGAGAATCGCTGTTCGCCGTAAAAAACGGCGAGCAGCGATGCGTGTCGTGGGGCGGCCGTGGGAGGGGGAGAATAGCGGGAGGTCGGGAAAAATGTCGGGAAGGCCCTCCCGCTATTCTCCGACCCGTCGTGGGCAGCGGAGAATCGCGCCCACTATCTTTGAACTTGAACTGACTAACTGGTTGTGTGGTCCTTTGATCGATATCCGGTAAAGCCTTGTGGTGGTATCATTTGATACCTGGCGTAATTGGCAACATTATTGGCGACTCCGGTGCCGATTGGCAACAGCATGAGTTGGATCAGCGATGCCTGGTAGCCTATCCTGAAGTCAGCACCAAGGTTGCCAAGGTTGCAGCTGTCTTGTCAAAACTGAGCGTGTGGACGGACATCCAATTAACTGAAAATACAAAGTTCTCTGCATCCTCCTTTACATTAGCGAGGCATGGACAGCTTATGTAAACCGAGGTAAGCAGCTAAGGGCTTCTGCCTCTGCTGCCTCAGGCGAATATTGGGCATTCCCTGACAGTACAGAGTGACGAATATAGAAGTACACCGGGTGTGTGCGGGCCCCAAGCGTGTTTGCTGGCACAAAACCAACAGAGGATGTTCACACCAGAATTGACATATCCCTCAGACTCCGCCTTCTCCCAAAACAGAAGAAAATCATTAACAATCTACTTCACTCGTATTTTCAAGAATTATACATTTGAACCCTTACTGTGTCTTCATCCACAGCATTCAACACCTTTATATTGAATGTACATTGCCATTCCTTGTTTTCCACCAAAATGTGTAACTGCATTATTCCAGCCATCAAATCCTGTTTTCCAGATGTCTGCATCTTCCACTAACCTGGCTTCCTGGTTCGAGTCTTTTACAATGCTCCCCTCTACAAAGACAGGAGCGCCTACTCTTGTATCATCAGCAGATTACACCCAAGGCTAAATCATCCTTATCCAGCATTGATACCTGGGATACACCCATTCGCTTTCCATCTTTTTCTCCCATTTATCCTGATATTGCATCTTTA
This sequence comes from Scyliorhinus canicula, assembly GCF_902713615.1. Classification (NCBI taxonomy): domain Eukaryota; kingdom Metazoa; phylum Chordata; class Chondrichthyes; order Carcharhiniformes; family Scyliorhinidae; genus Scyliorhinus; species Scyliorhinus canicula. Next base: position 1,221,689 of record NC_052153.1, on the reverse strand, counting down.
GCCAGTTCCCTTTTTTCTCTCTCCTTTCATCTCCTCATTTCCATGGTCTGGAACTACTTTAGCCACATTGCCTGATGTTAGCATTAAAGCATCTCTGGAACTCCTCTCTCAGGTCACAGTACAAACATCAGTCACCTCAGTGAGAACAGAGAAGTGCCACGCTGTAGAAAAGTATTAATACAAATATTCACTTCAGAATTTAAACAGTATAAAGTGATGAAAAATTAACTCTACTTCACTTTTTTTTGTTTCACTTATATTTTTGTATATATTTTCTACCTGGTTTTCACAGCATAACCTGGGTATTCTATTTCCACATAAACATAGTAGAATCTACAAGTCTCATGATTAATCTGTCTCCCACACATGCACGCTATAATTTCCCAGTTCTGTTTTTACCCGATTGCCATGTGATGTGGGCATTTTGGATATTGATTCACAGAAGCTGAGTGAGTAGCAACTCCCAGATCATGATCTCTTTGTCTCGTCCTCTCTGTTTCTCACTCTTTCTGTTTCTATTGTCTCTTTTTCTGTATCTCCGCCTTTCTTTCTCCCTTTCTGTGTCACTCTCAGTCATCGTCTTTGTCTTAAATATATTTACCCTCCAGAGAAACCGGCTCCTCATTTCTGCTCTCTTAGTTTCATGAATGACAAGATAATGATTGTTTGGAAATTGCAACAGAGAAATAGACGGTTGAGCAAAACCAGTCGCTGCTTGTGTTGATCCTTCAGGTGAGCAGTATTCCACCTGTCTGCTCTGTCCCCTGTATTCCCTTTTCTTCAAACACCAATCTAATGTATTTTAAATGTTAACTTAGTCACTGCTTCAATCACTAACTCTAATGGTGCATTCCCTACTCTGACTAAAAATGTTTTTCCTGCTATCTGTCATAAATATTTCACATTTAATCTATGTCTCCTTGTTCTAGATCTCCCTGCCATTGGAAACTATCTGTTCAATCTCTCTGCTTTCTCATTCCATCATGATTTTACACAGCTCTACCAAATCTACCTTTAGTGAAAAAATTATGTGTGCTTGGATTAAATGAAAAAATAAGTAAATAAATTATGCAATCATCATCTTTTCTAGTTATACTCAAGTAGAAAAGGAAAAGACAGAGTACATAATCTAAAACATCCTATGACTACATGTACAAGAATTATAGATGGTTAAATGTAACTGGAATCTACATCTAAAAAGTAAAATGTTCACAGACATGAGCTATATAAACATTAGTTGAATATTACAAATTATTAGATCTAACATCATCATTGAAATAATTTGAATAATTTCAAAAATCACAAGGTTTATTTTTTTAAGCAGACTTTTATTTTCTTATCCCAACTAATTATTTGCTTTCCTGTTGCAGAACGCAACAAATGAGATTTCAAAGCATTTGACTGCCATCAAAACTCTGAAAGCTGAGCACCAGGAAAAAGATGAACAGATTCGGCAACTGCAGGAGAGGTAGGAATGGCTTTGTAGTTTGTTGTGTTTGGCGCAACCTAGTGGTCCCCTTGTCTAAATGAAATAGCTCTGTTTCAATAAAAGAATTATTTCTGGAGGTAAGTATTTAATTTTGGGCAGCACGGTGGCGCAGTGGGTAGCACTGCGGCCTCACAGCGCCGAGGTCCCAGATTCGATCCCGGCTCTGGGTCACTGTCCGTGTGGAGTTTGCACATTCTCCCCGTGTCTGCGTTGGTTTCGCCCCCCACAACCCAAAGATGTGCAGGGTAGGCGGATTGGCCATGCTAAATTGCCCCTTAATTGGAAAATATTAATTGGGTACTCTAAATTTGTATTAAAAAAAGGTAAGTATTTAATTTTAATTAGTTTCCAATAAAGTTAGATAAAGCTGTGTATGGAAGCACATGTGTTACGATCAACCTATTATTTTCCTTAGATATTTATAATAAACGAATGAAAATTTAGATAGCAATACCGATTAGACCAGTCACACCCTCAGTTTCATGATCAGGTAAGTAACACAGGCGTGTTGATAATGGACAAAAGAGGTAAATCTCTATCGCTATTTTAAATTAAACAAATGTTAGTATCGCTGGCAAGGCCAGTATTTATTGCCCATCCCTAGTTGATCTTTGGGGTGTTGGTAGCTGACGGCTGAAGGCACAGTCCTGTCACATAGGAAAGTTCCGGGATTTAGACCCAGTGACAATGAAGGAACGGCGGCAAATATGCAAAATGAGATGCTGTGTGAAACTTGGAGATGGTGTTCCCATGCACTTGCTCCTCTTGTCTTCCTGGAAGGGGGAGGTTGTGGGTTTGTGATGTGTTTCTGAAGAATTATTGGGGAATTGCTGCAATGAATCCTGGATATGGTACAGACTGCTACACAGTGTGTCAGTGGTGGAGGGAGTGAATGTTTAAGATGGTGGATAAAGTGCTGACCAAGCAGACTGCTCTATCCTGGGATGTGTTGAGCTTTTTGAGTGTTATTGGAGCTGCACTCATCCAGGCAAGCGCACCATATTCCTGACTTGTGCCTTGTTGGTTATGGACAAGTTTTGGGAATCAGGAGATGAGTTACTGGCTCAGAACTTGCAACCTCAGACCAGCTCTTGGAGGTTCAGCTTCTAGTCAGTGGTAATCCCAGGATGTTGATAGTTTGGAACTGGTGATAGCTTGTACATCAGGGGGAGAAATTATTGGAGTCCCTCTTGTCGTAGATGATTATTGCCTGGACCTTGTGTAGCATGCATGTCACTTATCAGCCCAAGCCTGGATGTTGTCTAGTTCTTGCTGCATGTCCCTGAGGTATTGTGAATAGTACTGAACATTGTGGGGTGTGATTTAACCAAAACATTTCCAGGTGTGGCAGTGAATGGGAACGGCTGCGAGCTTCCCGACACTCGGCCCGGCGATATCGTCACCGCTATAAAATATTAATTGGTCCATTTAACGAGACCCCCACGGGCTTCTTGCCGCAAATCATGGTCCTGCCGGCTGATTCACTGGGACCGCACTCGCTAGCCCCCTGCTAACAAGGGAGAGCAGGACTTAAACCGGTCCTGCACAGCCAGTCCCTCTCAGCTCACAGCCATGCCTCTGAGACGACCAGCCCTATGATTCGGCAATGCCGATCTGGGCAGACTACTGGAAGTGGTAGAAACTAGATGGGATGCAGTTTCCCCAAGTGTCACATAGGGTGAGCCAATTTTTCACATTATTTACAATGTCTGCATCTTTTGTTCAGATGCGGCTGATGGTAAACGCCAAGCTGCTCAAATCCCAAAAATCAAACAGCTGCCAAAACTGTTTCTGCAATTTGTACATTATGAGGAGGTTTTCTGAATCAGAAAACGACGTGTACAGCCAATTGTGATGATTTTGTTCAAGTAAACGTTTATTTAATAAACACTTAAATACGAGAATAGCTTCGCACAGTTAATAGTACTTTAAAATAGTTCCAAAAGATCTTAAACGACACCCAGATCTATCCTTCCTTTCTGCTTGTTAACAGTCCGTATAGCTTTATAAACCTATAGAATTCCAATCATTTCTACGCAACCCTTTTGCTCTTGTAATGCCCTCTGATTCTCCAGGTCTGGCTTTGCCCACACATCTTCTGGGAGATTAAACAGCCAACACACTCCCTCCTGGGAGACTAAACAGCCCACACACTCCCTCCTGGGAGATTAAACAGCCAACACACTCCCTCCTGGGAGATTAAACAGCCAACACACTCCCTCCTGGGAGACTAAACAGCCCACACACTCCCTCCTGGGAGATTAAACAGCCAACACACTCCCTCCTGGGAGACTAAACAGCCCACACACTCCCTCCTGGGAGATTAAACAGCCAACACACTCCCTCCTGGGAGACTAAACAGCCCACACACTCCCTCCTGGGAGATTAAACAGCCAACACACTTCCTCCTGGGAAATTAAACAGCCAACACACTCCCTCCTGGGAGATTAAACAGCCAACACACTCCCTCCTGGGAGATTAAACAGCCAACACACTCCCTCCTGGGAGATTAAACAGCCAACACACTCCCTCCTGGGAGATTAAACAGCCAACACACTTCCTCCTGGGAAATTAAACAGCCAACACACTCCCTCCTGGGAGACTAAACAGCCAACACACTCCCTCCTGGGAGATTAAACAGCCAACACACTCCCTCCTGGGAGATTAAACAGCCAACACACTCCCTCCTGGGAGATTAAACAGCCAACACACTTCCTCCTGGGAAATTAAACAGCCAACACACTCCCTCCTGGGAGACTAAACAGCCAACACACTCCCTCCTGGGAGATTAAACAGCCAACACACTCCCTCCTGGGAGACTAAACAGCCAACACACTCCCTCCTGGGAGATTAAACAGCCAACACACTCCCCCCTGGGAGACTAAACAGCCCACACACTCCCTCCTGGGAGATTAAACAGCCAACACACTTCCTCCTGGGAAATTAAACAGCCAACACACTCCCTCCTGGGAGACTAAATAGCCAACACACTTCCCCCTGGGAGATTAACCAGCCAACACACTCCCTCCTGGGAGATTAAACAGCCAACACACTCCCTCCTGGGAGATTAAACAACCAACACACTCCCTCCTGGGAGATTAAACAGCTACCCCTCACACAGGCCTCAGTGTTTTCTTAAATACGTTCCTTCCCTTTGATCTCTCTCTCTATCCTCTATTATCTAATCCTGTCTCCTGGAAGTGCTATTTTCCCAGACCTCAATTCCTTTCTTTACTTCAGCTCCCGGAGGGGTTTTAAGAAGTAAACTTGCCCTACCTTAGCCTCAATGATTTAAAATATTTTTACAACTTGTGTATGTCCCCCTTTGAACTAAAACAAGCCACTCCAAAACTATAATTTTATTCCCTTGTACAAGATTCTTGTTGAAATGCCTCTTGGTTCATTAATATATCAAACCCACTTCTTAGTGTTGTTTTAGATCCTTTCAGTCACTCTGTCTCTTAATCCAATCACAACAATCACGCCCCGATCAGTCTGTTATCCAGTACATGAGAAAAATGACAGTGATATTACCAAAAGAAACATTATAATTCTTCATTTTCCTGACACTTTGGCAGTTAGTGAAAACAGGAAGTGTTTAAGAAAAGCACTGAATCATTTAAGAAATATATGCTGTGTCTTCCAGTGGTGGCTATGAAGGAGTAAGTCACACATTTGGTGGCTCCCGCTCGGGTCGGACTTTTGGACTTTTTCCCCCGATTTTCTACTGGACTTGAACTGAAGACAGAGGCAAATGAGTACTGAATTCCCACATCGGTGCATGGAGAGAAGGACTAGAAGTGCTGGTAAAGGCAGAAACAGAAAGACGGAGAAGGCTTGGGCTGAAGCTGCAGGGGGAGACAGCATGGCGGAGACAGCATGGCGGAGACAGCATGGGGGAGACAGCATGGCGGAGGACCGGACCTCTGGTTTCTCGACCCAGCGGCCAATGAAGCAGCTGATGCAAGTCATTCAGGAAGGCTTCGCTAAGCAGAAACGGGACTGCTTGGACCCGATAAAAGGGTCGATTAAGCGGCTGGAGATTAGATTGGACGCCCAAGATCGGGCGATCCAGAAGGTGGAGAAGGCACTGACTGAGCAGGAGGAACATCAAACTGCAGTGGAGTTGGAGGTGGGGATGCTGAGAGACCAGCAGAAGAAGCTCTTGGAGAAGGTGGAGGACCTAGAGAATAGGTCCCGCTGGCAGAACTTGAGAAACGTTGGGCTCCCGGAATGGTCTGAAGGAGCGGACGCTGGGGCATACATTGCAGATATGTTTGAGAAGCTGCTGGGGGATGGGGAATTCTCCCGGCCCTTGGAGGTGGACAGGGATCACAGAGCATGCGTGAGGAAGCCGCGAACAGGAGACCCCCAAAGGCAATGATGGTGATAAGGAACGCATCCTACAGTGGGCCAAGCAGACACGGAGCTCTAAGTGGGACAATAGTATCCTGCGGGTCGACCAAGACCTGAGTGTGGAGGTGGCCAGGAGAAGAGCAGGCTTCAACCAGATTAGGTTGATCCTTTTTTAAAGAAAGCTGAAGTTCAGACTGTTGTATCCGGCCTGTCTCTGGGTCACGTACGAGGAAAAGCACTTTTATTTTGAGTCGCCTGAGGATGCGCTGGACTTCGTGAAAAGGAAAGGATTGGTGGTGGACAGAGGACTTTTGAATTTTGCTGCAATGTTCATGTTTTTTTTTCTTTTGGTTTCTCTGTTCTTTTTTAAAAAATGTTTCTCGTGTTATGGAAGCTGTTTGTAATGCCGTCTGTATTGATTTGGGACCAGTGGCAGAGCTGAGTGAGTTAAGGTTTTCATTTGCACTGTTGGGGGATGGAGGTGTGCTTGTTTAGATTTTGGTGTTTTTCTGTCAGGCAATTGTGTGGGGATTGTTTGATGTTGGAGTTTGTTTGTATGAGCGGGGGGCTGGGTGGGGAGGAAACAATAGGTGGGAGACTATCCGGCGCCAGGAATGGGGGCCACCAAGCTAGCTGGGTGGGCTAGCTCACGGCAGCGCAGTGTGGGGTGTGCATATGTTCGGTTTATCAAAGGGGTTGGGTTTCAGAGTGTTGTTATTGAGGGGGGAGGGGGGGAATGTTCTGCTGACGAGGAAGGGACTTGGGCCAAGGGACAGAGAGGAGGTTGGGGGCGGAGGCTGTCTGGGGGCGGGCCGGTGGAGGCGCAGAGCATGTGCTGGAGGCGGGCCCTAAAAAGGGGACGGCTGATCGGCAAAGGGGGGGGGGGCAATGAGCCCCCCTTCTAGGCTGATCACCTGGAATGTTCGAGGGTTAAATGGGCTTAGGGGATTTTGCCAGGGGTTTGCGGATGCCATGTCCACGGTGTTAAAAACAAGGGTGGCACTGAGTCCAGAGGTGGCGATTTTCGGGGTGTCGGAAGATCCGGGAATCCAGGAGGAGAAAGAGGCAGACACTCTGGCCTTTGCTTCCCTGGTAGCCCAGAGACAGATACTACTAGCTTGGAGGGACTCAAAGCCTCCCGAAGTCGGAGACCTGGCTATCGGACATGGCCAGCTTTCTCTGTCTGCAGAAAATCTAGTTCACCTCGAGAGGGTCACTGTTAGGGATCACCCGGAGGTGGCAACCGTTCGGCAACTTCTTCGCGGAAAATTAATCGTGAGCAGAAGGGGGGGGGGGGGGGGGGTAGTTTAGCTTAGAGTAGGGGGTTAATAAAGGTGGGACCTGTAAGGGGGGGAGACGGCTTTTGCACTATGTTTATAGTTTCATCTACATTGTTTATTGTGTTGTTATAATACGAAAAACACCTCAATAAAATGTTCATTAAAAAAAAAAGAAATATATACTGTGATGTAGGAATTGTATGTTTTCCTGGGTGAATAAGTTTTGGTGGGTTAAATGACTGCTTTCATCCTGAACTATATTGTAGTGGAGAGTAATTAGATAACTAATAGAGCATGCTCCGTTAACATCAACAGTGGCAAAGATGTGATAGATTTAAAGAACTGGAAAGGTTTCTAAATCCTTCTCAGAAGTTAAATATTACACTGATCATATGTTGCATTAGGGCAGCCTTTAGGAATTGGTATAAATACTTATTTACAGGAACAACATTCTGTTAACAAACCTGAACAATCTGTTAGATTAACATTTTTGATTTACCATCAAGCTCTGTGCCTTACATATCACTTAAATTAAGTATGCCCAATGTTGGAGTGTGTGGAGCTCAGATTATGTTTCAGATCTCCAACAACAACTATGTATGGGTTTGCACTGCAGCATTCATATTATATGGCGCTTCCAGAGCAGCATGCATTCTGCAAAACATACATTTATAAAACAACTGTCGGGAATCCCATCAAATAATACAGCACAAAATGCAGGGAAAGTGAGGTTAAGGTTTCAGGCAATCGTTAACTTGTGAAGTTTCTTTCCAACATTTGCTACTTTTATTCAATATTTGTGTTATATTTACTGTTTTCCTGATGACCTCAAACTGTTTTTATTTATTTATTATGATTTTATTTATAAATTATTTATAAATTACTGTCAGGTGATTAATAGAAACTAGTTAAACTGGTAAAGTTGCAGATTAAAATCTATCAACTCCACATCAATGTACAGCCATGCTTATTGGGTATAACTAATTCAGTCAAAAATTACATTTATTTTGGGAAGATTAGTAGCATATGAATAAGCATATATCATTATCATTTAATGTATTTGAATGGTTTCACATTGCACAGTGCAATCTTCAGAAAAACCTCTAATGCTAGGTTCTGGACAGATTTCAGATCACCTGTTCCCCTAAGTGTTCATGTGCTTCAGAGCTGTTGCTCTTGCTTTTCATCTCAAGAACACACTGTGAAAAGAAGAATCCAGGTATTTTAATTGATATAAAATCAGAGCAACAGGATGAAAGGTACATATTCTATTCAAACGGTAGTTTATATTGTGATCTGGAAAGTGCTGCTTTAAAGGGCAGTGGAACCAGATTCAAAGGCAACTTTCAAAAGGGAATTGGATAAATACTTGAAGCCTCTGGGGAAAGTGCAGATGCGTGAGATTACTTGGCGAGTTCTTTCAAAAAGCCTCACCAGCATAATGGACCAAATAGTCTTGTTCTGTGCTGTACATTTCTATGTAATCACTAACAACCCCTTGCAGCTTACAGCAGCCTTCAGAAAGGCTTCATTAACAAATGCAATCCAATTTTACTTGGTGCTCTCATCAATCTTAGAGAAGTTTGCCTCACTCTAAAAAGAGCAGAATATGTTAACCTGCAGTTAATTCATGAAACATACTCTTCTTTGGACCCAATTCTAGCCTCTTCAGGTGCATCAACTCATAACTAGTCTTAATCCCATAACCTGTACATCTTCCAGAGCAGATGCCACTCACTCCTCTGGAGACCCAGTTTCCTGTGGCCCACTTACTTCTCCCTCCAGTGTCATCCTCGTGGGCAGCAGATGATTCTCTTCTCCAGGCAATCAATAGCCTTGAAAAAAAAACACTAACCTGAGGATTAAGGCCTCAATTTTTGAAACTTTGCACCTGTGAATGACAAGATGCACAAAACTTTCTGTGCCCCTCTTGCTGTCTATTTTTCATTGTTTATTTTTACCTCTGATGCTGCTGTGGTCAATCCTTGTTACTCTGATCCATATGGAGATGTCATGTGACCAACACCAGAGCATCTTGAGCACTTCATATTGGCTCACACAGGGCCATTGCTTGTTCCTATAACTCTGTTTTCCAGCATGTCAGCATTTTATTCCCTTGGAACTGCATTTAGTGACAGCTGCATCCTAAAGTCTTCAATTTCACCGACATTTAATTAGTTCTGACTGGCAATAACTGCAATTGCCTGAATTGATCTGACTTTGTGAAACAGACTCTAGTTGGACGTTAGTTCAATGATGATATACTGAACTCTCTCCCTCTGGCCCAGCCAGATGGATAAAGCAATACTGATTTGTCAGGCCTGACTTTGTTACAACTTCTCGTTTGAGAGTCAGTTACATTGGCTGTTTTGTTGTGATTATTAAGTTTTCATTTAACTTTAACAGTGCTAAGAATTGAAATCACAGATCTATTTTTGTAATTGAACGTAGAAGGTCTGGGATAGCTGATTCAAATCTTTTTATTGTTTTTCTGGTTGATTAATTTGGCAGTGTTTTCTTCATTTTGCCAAAATCATGTTTTGTCGGAATGTATATTTTGGGAATTCATGTTTTTGTCCTGTCAAGTAGATATTGTGCGATAAACGCTATTGAACATCTTTCCATCGACCAGGAAGCATGTGGAAATGTTTTTGCTTACTTTTAAATTCTTATCATAGATGGTTCTTTGGTTAAACGTTCCCTCTCTTGTTCATACTCCAGAGCCAGGAGTTTTAGGATGGTGAGATTTTCCTGCCCGCCATCCGAAGAGTCAGCGGGGAACGCATTCCCACCGATACTGCCCACAGCGATTTCATGCTGCAGGCGGAATTTTCCTCCCTCACTTGGGAGGAAGTACTGCCTTGGAGAGCTGCCAGGGAGTCTGGCTGCTGGCAGCTCTCTCATCTCTGCAGCAGTGAAAGCTGCAGTGGACAAGAACTGGGACACAAAGCGATCCCCAAGGCTTAAGGGCAGAATTCTCCACTGGCAGGGTTCTCCGTTGCCCCGGCAGCGCACCCACATCCGTGGGTTTCCCGGCGGCGTGGGGTGGCCACAATGGGAAATCCCACTGGCAGGTGGCCGGAACGGAGAATCCCGCTGCCGGTGAGGGTGCGCCGTCCAGGAAACCGCAGCTGGCGGACTGGAGAATCGCCCCCAAGTCTTGGGATTTCAGGAAAAACTAAATTTTGGGGGTCCCAGGACAGGGAGGATAGGGAAGGCTGGGGAGGGGCGGACAGTGGGGATTGGGTGTCAGGGGAGAAGTTGGTGGTGGTGGTGGAGATACTGTAGTTGTCGGACCTTAAGCAGGACTACCTGAAAGGGGCTTCTGATGGAGGTGCCCCTCCCTCTTCCTGCTCGAGGCCTGAACCCTGAATTTTGGGCTTACCCTGTACCCGGGAAATCCTGCCACCAACCTAAAAATCTAGTCTGGGCAGGAAGCAGCCCTTAAGTGGTCATTAATTGGCCACTTCAGCTCCTCAGTTGGGTCACTGGCTGTCTGAGGCTCGCCCGCCCCGAGTAACATTGCAGAGGTCAAGGTGGGCAGCAACCCAGCGGAAAGCCCACTCCAGGAGTTTTACGATCACCCTCCGCCTACAAACCCAGCACAGGAGAAGTGTAAAATCCAGGCCCAAATCCAGATGACATTTAGAACATAAGAACTAGGAGCAGGAGTAGGCCAACTGGCCCCTCGAGCCTGCTCCGCCATTCAATGAGATCATGGCTGATCTTTTCTGGACTCAGCTCCACTTTCCAGCCCGAACACCATAACCCTTAATCCCTTTATTCTTCAAAAAACTATCTATCTTTATCTTAAAAACATTTAATGAAGGAGCCTCAACTGCTTCACTGGGCAAGGAATTCCATAGATTCACAACCCTTTGGGTGAAGAAGTTCCTCCTAAACTCAGTCCTAAATCTGCTTTGCCTTATTTTGAGGCTATGCCCCCTAGTTCTGCTTTCACCCGCCAGTGGAAACAACCTGCCCACATCTATACTATCTATTCCCTTCATAATTTTATATGATTCTATAAGATCCCCCCTATTCCTTCTAAATTCCAACGAGTACAGTCCCAGTTTACTCAACCTCTCCTCGTAATCCAACCCCTTCAGCTCTGGGATTAATTTAGTGAATCTCCTCTGCACACCCTCCAGCGCCAGTACGTCCTTTCTCAAGTAAGGAGACCAAAACTGAACACAATACTCCAGGTGTAGCCTCACTAACACCTTATACAATTGCAGCATAACCTCCCTAGCCTTAAACTCCATCCCTCTAGCAATGAAGGACAAAATTCCATTTGCCTTCTTAATCACCTGTTGCACCTGTAAACCAACTTTTTGCGACTCATGCACTAGCACACCCAGGTCTCTCTGCACAGCAGCATGTTTTAATATTTTATCATTTAAATAATAATCTCATTTGCTGTTATTCCTACCAAAATGGATGACCTCATTATCAACATTGTATTCCATCTGCCAGACCCTATTCACTTAACCTATCCAAATCCCTCTGCAGACTTCCGGTATCCTCTGCACTTTTCGCTATACACTCATCTTAGTGTCGTCTGCAAACTTGGACACATTGCCCGTGGTCCCCAACTCCAAATCATCTATGTAAATTGTGAACAATTGTGGGCCCAACACTAATCCCTGAGGGACACCACTAGATACTGGTTGCCAACCAGAGAAACACCCATTAATCCCCACTCTTTGCTTTCTATTAATTAACCAATCCTCTATCCATGCTACTACTTTACCCTTAATGCCATGCATCTTTATCTTATGCAGCAACCTTTTGTGTGGCACCTTGTCAAAGGCTTTCTGGAAATCCAGATATACCACATCCATTGGCTCCCCGTTATCTACTGCATTGGTAATGTCCTCAGAAATTCCACTAAATTAGTTAGGCATGACCTGCCCTTTATGAACCCATGCTGCGTCTGCCCAATGGGACAATTTCTATCCAGATGCCTCGCTACTTGGATAGGGTGGAAGTGAGGGTTTAAGTGGGTCTGTGCAGAGTCGATGGCCCGAATGGCCTCCTTCTGCACTGTATGTTCTATATCATAGAAGGATGAGGGGGGATCTTATAGAATCATATAAAATTATGAAGGGAATAGATAGGATAGATGCGGGCAGGTTGTTTCCACTGGCGGGTGAAAGCAGAACTAGGGGACATAGCCTCAAAATAAGGGGAAGTAGATTTAGGACTGAGTTTCGGAGGAACTTCTTCACCCAAAGGGTTGTGAATCTATGGAATTCCTTGCCCAGTAAAGCAGTTGAGGCTCCTTCATTACATGTTTTTAAGGTAATGATAGATAGTTTTTTGAAGAATAAAGGGATTAAGGGTTATGGTGTTCGGGCCGGAAAGTGGAGCTGAGTCCACAAAAGATCAGCCATGATCTCATTGAATGGCGGAGCAGGCTCGAGGGGCCAGCTGGCCTACTCCTGCTCCTAGTTCTTAGGCTCTTATGTAACCCAATAACCCCTCCTAACCTTTTTGGTCACTAATTTATCAGGGAAATTTATCATGGCCAATCCACCTAACCTGCACGTCTTTGTACATCAGCTTGTACATCAGGGTAATTTCTCCCCCTGATGTACAAGCTATCACCAGTTCCAAACTGTGGGAGGAAACCGGAGCACCCGGAGGAAACCCACACAGACACGGGGAGAATGTGCAGACTCCACACAGACAGTGACCCAGCGGGGAATCAAACCTGGAATCCTGGAACTGTGAAGCCACAGTGCTAGCCACTTGTGCTACTGTGCTGCCCTCTGACGTCCTTACCTGGTCTGGCCTACATGTGACTCCAGATCCACAGCAATGTGGTTGACTCTTAAATGCCCTCAGGGATGGGTAATAAATGCTGGCCCATGAGCAAATTTTTTAAAAAGTGAGTGCTTTTTACATTTTAATTTGGTGAAAAGTAATCTTAGGTAGACTACATTCAACATAATATAATTTGTTAACTAACTAATTTGTTGTTTTTTCTCTAAGTATTTTGAAGAGTACCACCCTTAAGATTATTGCTTCTCCATAGTGATCTACTATTTCATGGCCAGAATTCTCTGCCTGGGAGATTATGTACTCTTGAGTGGGGGACCTGATAGCGAGATCTGGCATTGCTTCTCTCCCCACCACGTTTTTGCTATTGAGGGTGTCCAGCGAAGGTTCCCCAGACTAATTCCCGGGATGCAGGACTGACAGATGAAGAAAGACTGGATCGACTGGGCTTGTACTCACTGGAGGTTAGAAGAATGAGAGGGGATCTCATAGAAACATATAAAATCCTGATGGGACTGGACAGGTTAGATGTGGGAAGAATGTTTCCGATGTTGGGGATGTCCAGAACTAGGGGTCACAGCCTAAGAATAGGAGGTAAGCCATTCAGGACTGAAATGAGGAAGAACGTCTTCTCTCAGAGAGTTGTGAACTTGTAGAATTTTCTACCACAGAAAGCTGTTGGGGCCAGTTTGTTGGATATATTCAAGAGGAATCTGGACTTGGCTCTTGTGGCTAAAGGGATCAAAGGGTATGGAGAGAAAGTGGGAGTGGGATACTGAATTTGCACAATCAGCCATGATCATATTGAATGGTCCTGCACCTATTTTCTGTGTTTCTATGTTTAGATGAGCCCATGTTTATACAGGGCTGGAGATGGCCAGATCATTGGAATAGTGGAGTGTGAAGGTAATGAGAGTATGAATGAGGATTTCAGCAGAAAAGGAGCTGAGGCAGAGGTGGAGATGGGCGATTTTACAGAGATGAAAGTAGGCAATCTTGGAGATTGAGAGGATATGAGGTGGGAAACTCGTATAAACGAAAGGGTCATCATCCAATAGATGCACACAGGCACACCATCTTTTAAATATTTCACATCAATATAACTCCAATCCAAGTCGTTTGGTTTCCCAGCCAGTAATGTGCATGTGTTATGTTACTCTTGAATCAAACCCCATTGCTTTAGCCAACCATTGGTAGCAATTAATTGAATCACTTCAACTCACTCTTTATTAGAAGATTTCCACATGATTCATCATGGTCATCCAGTTGCAGTCTGTTTTATCAAAAGATCTTTAAATCAAATTCTTATAAGCTATTTGCCCATTTCTTCATCATTTTCATATTGTAGTCTTCCTCAATTCTCCATTTTGAGCAATAATCTATCATTCTTCTACTTAAGTTCCTTGGTTGAGATGTTTATCAATGTACTGCATTTATTACGAAAGTTTAATTCCATTTTCATCCCCTAAGACTTAAGTCTCAATGGATAATCAGAATGTTGAATGTATCAAGAGGATGTAATATTAAAATAATTTGTCTGAAGCTTATTATACTTTTCAATCATTTTTTTGCGAAACACTATTGTCATTGTGAGGAAAGTTTGAGCTGGAGAATGGAGCAGTGTCCAGTTCAGGAACCAAGGGCTGGATTTTGAATCTAAGTGCCGGCTTGGGAACAGTGGCGTTTTACGACGCCAAAATCGGCACCGAACCCGCACCGGTGAGGGTCGAGCAACGGCGGCAACTAAAACTCTCGGCTGCCACACCAAAAACGCCAGAGAATGGCCTGCACTGTCACTGCACATGTGCACGGTGAGAACCTGCAATGGTCGCGCAATACAATGTGGCGCCAGCAGCGTGCAGACCTGACCTGCTAAATAGTGCACCCTGTACCCTCGCTACCCCCAGACCACCCCCCACCAGTCTGCCCAGCCCCTGCCAAAGCCCTCACGACTAGTGGAATGGCTCTCTTTCTCTCCCCCCCCCCCCCCCTCGCCACCCCTGGACCACCCCCACCAATCCCCCCAGCCCCCACTGATGCCCCCCTAGCCAGCAAAACGGCTCTCCCACCCCCTGACTGTGGCAGCGCTGGACACATTCCCAGTTGTCACGGAAGGTTAATGCAAACTCAGAGCGCATGTGTCCCGTGCCTTTGGGAAGCCGGCCCATCGGGGGCGGAGCATCGGGGGAGGACCTTCAGGTGACTACTGAGGCCGTCCCAACAAGGTGCGCTGTGCTCCCCGATGACGCCGTTTTGGAGGGGACGGAGCATCTGAAAAAAGGCGGCACCGCCGATTTCAGCGTCAAAAGGGATTCTCTGCCCGATTACGACATCGGCGTCGGGCAATGGCAAATCCCGCCCCAAATGTCAGTATGATGGGAAAGGGCTGGATTCTCCATTGGCGGGATCCTCCGTTTAGCCGGTAGTGCAGTCACACCCGCGGATTTCTCGATGGTATGGGGGTGCCCACAATGTGAAACCCCATTGGCCGGCTGCCGGGGTGGAGAATCCCGCTGCCGTGGGGGCGCGCGCACACCAGAAAATGGGTGTGGCGGGGTGGAAAAATCCGCTCAAGGTGTTCCAAACACTCCACATCCTGATGATAACAGTACCTACTCCCCATGTGACCACTGTGAGGAAGCTTGAAGACATTGTGAAGCCTATCTGAATGAGATTGGCAATTAGAACCAAAATTTGGGGTAGCTTTGTGCTGTTGGTCCTCGAAAAGTCTGACAGCCAGTAGTCAGAATGAGGTATTTATCAAAATAGTCCTTGCCAGTGTTTGATGTGGGTTGTAGAAAGGAATAGCCAGTGACTAATTACAAGTTAATGCAAGATATGGCAAGATATGAGCAGAACACAATTTAAAAATAGTTTAAAAACAAAACACTGCAGATGCGGGAGATCTGAAATAAAACACGTGCCAGAAAGTATGGGAGGGTCTGGCAGCATCTGTGGAGAGAGTTAACGTTTCCAGTCCAGAATCACTCTTTTTCAGAGCGAGATGCTGTCAGACCAGCTGAGGCTTTCTGGCATTTTATGTTTTTATTTAAAATAATTGTTCTTGTGGAATTGGTTTAGTTTAATTGGTCTCCAACAATGTGTGTATCCATGGGCACCTCACCATCCTCAACATTATGGAAATACAGATACTGCAACTTTCATTAATGTTGGGGTGTCTTCATATCTTACCTGCCCCTATTTTGCATAATACTAATTTTACATGGACTCTTTATCCTATTTATGACTGGTTCTTTGACTAGCAGCCCTTATGGTAAAAAGATTTATTGGATTATAAATTTGAACACATTAAAAAATGTAAAACTTAATGAAATATATTTCCTTTCCCTAAGAGATAGCATCAATTTAAACCGAACTTGAGCCATTAAATGCTGCCAGGGTTAAACCCTGTACATTTCACGTGGCTCATTTTTACAATCAACAGTCTTTGTCAGACAGCAAGGAGATTTTTGTTCAAAATCTGACCAATACCCCTTTTCCACTCCCGATTTCTAACTACCCCCACTCTCTAAATACACACACACACATACACACAGAGATAAACAACACAGAGGGGAAAAGGGTAATTGAGAGGTAAAGAAAATATTAAGAAAAATAAACGGATATTTGCACTCGAATGGCTTCCAGTTAATCTCTTTCTGGAGTTCAAGCTTTTGTGTTGGTACTTCTTCCTTCTAGCTTTGAGATGGTTTTCTCTGGCAAGCCTGTCTAGATTCAGGGTTAGTTCAAGTTTACAACAGAGATGTACCAAATATTCTGGTTTTAGAACAATAAAGCAGAGTGTACTTTTTAAAAAATAAATTTAGA
This sequence comes from Scyliorhinus canicula, assembly GCF_902713615.1. NCBI lineage: Eukaryota > Metazoa > Chordata > Chondrichthyes > Carcharhiniformes > Scyliorhinidae > Scyliorhinus > Scyliorhinus canicula. The sequence goes on along the minus strand of NC_052153.1, from coordinate 1,204,952 downwards.
GTACCCAATTATTTTTTCCAATTAAGGGGCAATTTAGTGTGGCCAATCCACTTCACCTGCACATCCTTTGGGTTGTGGGGGTGAAACCCACGCAGACACGGGGAGAACGTGCAAACTCATCACAGACAGTGACCCAGGGCCGGGATTCGAACCCGGGTCCTCAGAGCCATAGGCGGCAATGCTAACCACTGCGCCACCGTGCTTCCCTAAAGCAGAGTGTACTTAACCAGCAAGAAAGAGAGACTGACCCTTTAATTTCCAAGGTCTAATCACTTCTGCACTATTTTCTGAAAAGCTTTGCACAGAAACCAATCACTGACTGTTGTCAGGACGAACACTGTCCCTGGCCAAACCACAGGTTTGCACCCAACCAATTGGACTAACCTCCTCCAAAGCTGGTTCTTAGGATTCACTCGGCGCCAACGAGATTGTTTCTCCTCTCATAAGAACTAGGAGCAGGAGTAGGCCATCTGGCCCCTCGAGCCTGCTCCGCCATTCAATGAGATCATGGCTGATCTTTTGTGGACTCAGCTCCACACTTACAAAACCAATGAACACAATGTCTTGACAAGCAGGTTGCATCAACTTGAGTCCTCATCTTAAAGACACATTTCGAATATGGGTCCACGGAACAAAAATAATATAAAATGCAAACAAAGGAAATAAACAGGAAGGACTCTTACAATAAAATGAAAGATACTGTACTCAGAGATGCAACGGCAAAATGCTGCAGGTACTGGAAATATGAAATTAAAACAAAAACTGGTGGAAATACTCAGCAGGTAAGGCTAAAGTATGGCGTGCTCTCCAGGTTCAATATAAATGTTAATTTTTTTATATCAATATTTTTCTGCAAACTATCGGTCAGTGTTACGTGAGCTTGTAGTTGAGTGGTAAATTGGATTTAATCTTTGGTGTATTTCCCTGCAGGATTGGGCGGTTGGAGAGGGATGTCACTATGAAGCGACAACTCGTGGAAGATCTGAAATCAAAACTCAAAACAAACCAGGAAAATGATCAAATGTACAAGGGATTATTAGAGGAGATGGAAAATAAGGTAATTGTTTTCATCACATTTCGTAAAGAACTGACTTACGACTGCATTGGCAAAAGAGGTAGTATTGTGGTTTTGTAAGTTCAGAAGCCTTTTTCCATAGTCTTTCACCATGAATTCAGAGGAATGAGAAATGGTCTTTAGTGAAACATAGAATTGTTGAGGTGTTTGACAGGATCGATGGAGGGGGAATTCCCCTTCACTGGGGTGTCATAGTCTCTGAATAAGGGGCCAGCCATTGAAGACTGAAATGAAATGCAATTTCTTCACTCAAAGGGTTGTGAATCTTTGGAATTCTTTCATCAGAGTGAACTGTAACTGCTCAATTGTTGAGTGTATTCAAGTTAGAGATTGATAGATATTTGAATCTTGGGGCACAGGGTGCGGGGTGGTGAGGAGGGATTAAGGGTAGTGAGGGATTGAAGGTAGTGAGGGATTGAGGGTAGTGAGGGATTGAGGGTAGTGAGGGATTGAGGGTAGTGAGGGATTGAGGGTAGTGAGGGATTGAGGGTAGTGAAGGATTGAGGGTAGTGAAGGATTGAAGGTAGTGAGGGATTGAGGGTAGTGAGGGATTGAGGGTAGTGAGGGATTGAGGGTAGTGAGGGATTGAGGGTAGTGAAGGATTGAGGGTAGTGAGGGATTGAGGGTAGTGAGGGATTGAGGGTAGTGAGGGATTGAGGGTAGTGAGGGATTGAGGGTAGTGAGGGATTGAGGGTAGTGAGGGATTGAGGGTAGTGAAGGATTGAGGGTAGTGAAGGATTGAGGGTAGTGAGGGATTGAGGGTAGTGAGGGATTGAGGGTAGTGAAGGATTGAGGGTAGTGAGGGATTGAGGGTAGTGAGGGATTGAGGGTAGTGAGGGATTGAGGGTAGTGAGGGATTGAGGGTAGTGAGGGATTGAGGGTAGTGAGGGATTGAGGGTAGTGAGGGATTGAGGGTAGTGAAGGATTGAGGGTAGTGAGGGATTGAGGGTAGTGAAGGATTGAGGGTAGTGAAGGATTGAGGGTAGTGAAGGATTGAGGGTAGTGAAGGATTGAGGGTAGTGAGGGATTGAGGGTAGTGAGGGATTGAGGGTAGTGAGGGATTGAGGGTAGTGAGGGATTGAGGGTAGTGAGGGATTGAGGGTAGTGAGGGATTGAGGGTAGTGAGGGATTGAGGGTAGTGAGGGATTGAGGGTAGTGAGGGATTGAGGGTAGTGAGGGATTGAGGGTAGTGAGGGATTGAGGGTAGTGAGGGATTGAGGGTAGTGAGGGATTGAGGGTAGTGAGGGATTGAGGGTAGTGAGGGATTGAGGGTAGTGAGGGATTGAGGGTAGTGAGGGATTGAGGGTAGTGAGGGATTGAGGGTAGTGAGGGATTGAGGGTAGTGAGGGATTGAGGGTAGTGAGGGATTGAGGGTAGTGAGGGATTGAGGGTAGTGAGGGATTGAGGGTAGTGAGGGATTGAGGGTAGTGAGGGATTGAGGGTAGTGAGGGATTGAGGGTAGTGAGGGATTGAGGGTAGTGAGGGATTGAGGGTAGTGAGGGATTGAGGGTAGTGAGGGATTGAGGGTAGTGAGGGATTGAGGGTAGTGAGGGATTGAGGGTAGTGAGGGATTGAGGGTAGTGAGGGATTGAGGGTAGTGCAGTTTAGCTGAGTTAGAAGATCAGCAATGATCTGAGTAAATGGTTGAACATGTTCAAAGGGTCAGGTGACCTACATTGTTCCTATTTCTTATGTCGTTACATATTGTGATACATGCCATTTAGACAGCACAGCCAATAGATGGAAAGCAAGATAATGCAGACTTATAGCAGTTCAGCTAGGGGATAGTAAACTTTTCTGCATAATATAAAAAATAAAAGGTTTCAGACTGTCACTGGACCTAAAAATTATAAATGCTATCGGTTTGAAGCAGAATTTCAACCAAGTTGCCTTCCTACATATCATTCAATCAGTGAAGCTGGGAAATCAGATTACTGCCTTGTATCTCAAGGATGTGTACATCCGTATTGGAATCAGGGAAGTCCATAAGAACCTCAGGTTCAATATTGATATTCATTACTAATACATGCCACCTCACAAGATAGATACTCTATTTTTGAACCTTAAGCTGCTGTACTGAAAGACTATATTGCTCTCACCCTATTTGGATTCAGAGTTAGTGGGTATATGTCTACATGATAGATATTCTATCTTACTGTGATCTCTGCACATCCTAGATTTCTAACTAAAGTAGTATCAGAATTCTGTTCAACTCAGCACTACTGTTTAACCCTGCCCCATAGAAGTTTAATGTTTCACTGATGTTAATCAGATACACTTTGTGTGTCCGACTATTATTCCAGTCTGTGGTCCTGAGCCGAAAACCAAGGCAGGCATCCAGTGCTTAAACCAAGACATTCTACATGTTACTTCAGATAAAACACATACAAACTTCAGTTCGGCAACATTCAAAGATAACTGGAGTGCAGCTGCCTGGGGTTATCCACATGCACATCTTCACCATTCCAGATGAAAGAGCTGCAGGTCTTTCAGATATGCCCCCCCCCCCCTCCCTAATTTCAGTTGTTTTACATCAAATGTATAAGAAATCTACTATGAATGTATATCTTTTATTTGATAAGTAATCCATAAGATAGTATGTAATGACGATAGTTTGTTAATGGCCGATGATAACTGCCTCCAGTTAGTGCACGTTGCGGATTCCCAATTACCTGCACTAGGTACAGTGGGTGGCAGACTAACCCGGGGACTGATCTTTCCTTCATTTCCTTCAGGGTATCCTTTTTTCAGTCAATTGGGTAGAGGACTTGCTTCCAGCTTTGTCATGCCATCGTGAACCAACGTTTGCTACTTTTCCTTGTCACGGGCATTGTGCCATGAAGCAATATCTGGATTTGTCCCTTTCCTGTAATTGTGACACTGTGCTTCATACTCAATCATTTGTATGATGGTGAAAATGCAAATATTCTGGCTCTTCAGTAATTCACAACATGTCAGAGGTGTTATGTGTTTGAATTTTGTAAAGGTGAGGATACTGACTGAAGAAGGTTCCACCAGAAAGGCACTTACAGAGTCACTGAAGCAAAGACTTCATGTTGCAACAAAAGAGAAATCAGCGTATGAGGAAATGCACCGGAAGGCAACCGGAGAACTGGATAGAAAGGTTAGCGTGGGTGCCCACTTTTCTAGCAGATTGGGACATGTCACCAAGATGCAAATGTGAAATTTGAGAACAAGGATGTACATTTTCACATCTTTCTATGATGAATTTGCAGGCTGGGATATAAAGTATTGCAGTGAAATTCTCTGCCGTAAATCCTTGTTTGATTTGTAAATATCTACTTGTATGAGTCAGATCTGATTTGTTATTCCTGAAACACCTTTGCATTTAACTGAATTAAATACTCAGCCTGAAGTTGCTTTGTTTTTCACACTAAGGTAAAGGCAGATTGAATAATTTACAAAACCAAAACAAACCTTAATTTTGTTTCTTAAGGTTACTCATCAATCTGACACCACAAGACCTACATAAATCCTCAAATAGGCCTCAATACTGCAGGTGGAACCCACTGCAAAATTGCTCAGCCCAGCTGGCTCCAGGATTTTCTAAGCAGCCCAATAAGGGCTTGTGCAACCTCCGCTCTCCCTGCGCAAGGCAAATAGTGGTGTGGGAGCCCATGGGTGAAGACTTCCCGTGCAGGAAGTTGCTATTTCTCATTTATTTGTGGCTTGGTGTGGGACAAGAGGTCATCAGACTGAGCAAGATGAGGAATATGGGCCTTCAGATGGGCAGCAGTGAATATAAGATGGTATGGGGGTAGGAAAGAAGCCCAAGCGTGGACCCTTAGAATGGGTTTGTGGAGATTGTGGAGGGGCCTTCAAAGATGTCCCTGCTCCACTGGAATCATCCAACAAACCCTTCATCTGGCATCACTACAATCTCTCCTTAATTCATCCTTAATGTCTCTCCCAATTCTCCTTATTTATTTCCCGATTGTATTTTCCTATTCATGCTGCTCCATTGGCTGCCTGGACTGAAGAATTTGGTGCTGTTTAGGATAAACATGTTACTCCACTGGGTTCCCCCTGATTTCTGAGAAAGGCCCATGATACATTTTGCGTGTACAACACACTTATTCATTCACAGATTGCATTGCCACAGTATGCTGAATCAGTCCATATGAATATGTTGGAATAATAGAATTTACCATTAATATGATGCACGGCACTCTTCCGGTGGTGGCCGTGGAGTGAGTGGTCGCACATTTGGTGGCTCCCGCTGGAGGTGGATCTTTTCGGTCCTTCCCCACCCGAATTGTGTGGTGTTGGATGGCTGGCACAGGGGCACGAGCACTGAGGAGGGTAAAACTCCTCTGGTGGGACTGGTTTATGGCTCATCGGACGAGGAGTGTAACGAGAAAGAGACGGCAACTTGAACAAGAAGGTATTTGTGGTGTGACACAGGAGAAGATGGCAGAAAGCAGGGGGCATCGCTGCCCACTCCCCACTGGTCTACTCTGCACCTGGTGCAATTACTCAGCAGCAAGTTCCTGCAGCAGAGGAAGGAGGCCTCAGAGGACCTGGCTAAGGTAGTGGAGCCGCTTAGGGCGACGATTAAGCTCGTAGAGCAGAGGCAAGAGACCCAGGGCCTGGCGACCCAAAAGGTGGAGGATTCGGTAGGGGAGCATGAGGATTGGTTGACCTCGCTGGAGTCAGAGATGGGGATGGTGACAAACAGCCATAAAAGGTGCTGAGGAGGAGGCCGGAGGTGAGGGAGCCGCCGAGGGCCATGGTGGTGAAGCAGAATTGTTTCCTTGACAAGGAGAAGATCTTGAGGGCGAGGCAAACCAAGATGTGCACCTGGGAGGGGAGTGAGCTGCGGATATAGCCGGACCTGCGAATGGAGTTGGCCCAGCAGAGGGCCGGGTATAACCAGATCAAGGCTGCCATCTACAAGAAGGGGGTTCTAGACCCTGCTCACTTGTGGGTTACGCACCAGAAGCAAGAGTTTTATTTTGACTTGCTGGAGGAGAGGGTGAGGGGAGACGGATGAGGGGGTGTGCGAGAGGGTGAGGAGGTGGGCAAGAGGGTGAGGGGAGCCGATGAGGGGGTGTGCGAGAGGGTGAGGGGGTGTGCGAGAGAGTAAGGGGAGCCGATGAGGGGGTGTGGGCAGAAAGACACGGGGGGAGGTCACGGCCTCCACACTGGGAGGCACTTAAGGCCATAGTCAGGGGTGTATTTATCTCGATCTGGGCGCATGGGGAGAGGGGGGTGGGGAACAAGAGGAGAGAGCGAGTCTCGTGGATGAGATTTTGAGGGTGGGGCAAAGAACAAAGAACACAGAAAATTACAGCACAGGAACAGGCCCTTCGGCCCTCCCAGCCTGAGCTGATCCAGATCCTTTATCGAAACCTGTCTCCTATTTTCCAAGGTCTACTTCCCTCTGTTCCTGCCCATTCATATACCTGTCTAGATGCTTCTTAAATGATGCTATCGTGCCCGCCTCTACCACCTCCGCTGGTAAAGCATTCCAGGCACCCACCACCCTCTGCGTAAAAAAACTTTCCACGCACATCTCCCTTAAACTTTCCCCCTCTCACTTTGAAATTGTGACCCCTTGTAACTGACACCCCCACTCTTGGGAAAAGCTTGTTGCTATTCACCCTGTCCATACCTCTCATAATTTTATAGACCTCAATCAGGTCCACCCTCAACCTCTGTCTTTCCAACGAAAACAACCCTAATCTACTCAACCTTTCTTCATAGCGCCGGAGGAGGGGCTACTAAAGAAGAGGCGGAGGTTCCAGATGGAGTTTGGGTTGGTGTCCAAGGGGAAGATGGTGGGGTAATTCTGGAGGGCGAGAGTGGCAGTCTGCGAGTATGGGAAGGGTGAGAGAGACAAGGTGGTGTTGGACCCAGAGGGGGCGAATGGCATGTTTAAGCCCTGCCACAGAAGCTTGTATGAGCCAGAACCCCCACCTGGTGTGAAAGGCTTGAGATGGTTTTTGGATGGGCTGGAGTTCCCAAGGATGGAGGAGGAGATGGTGCAGGGGTTGGGGACCTCGATTGGGCTGTGGGAGGCGGTGGACCGCGTAGGCGCGTTGCAGGTAGGGACGGCCCAGTTGCTGGATGGGTTCCCAGTTGGGTTTTACAGGAGGTTTGGTGCGGAGCTGGGACCCCTGCTGGTGGGGATATATAATGAAGCGAGGGGAAGGGGGGAAGCACCCTCCACATTGTCGTAGGCGTCCATTTTGCTGATCTTATAGAATTTACAGTGCAGACAGAGGCCATTCAGCCCATCGAGTCTGGACTGGGCACTGGAAAGAGCACTCTACTTAAGCCCACGCCTCCACCCTATCCCCCAAACCCAGTAGCCCTACCTAACATTTTACACTAAGGGGCAATTTGTCATAGCCAATCCACCTAACCTGCATATCTTTGGGCTGTGGGAGGAAACCGGAGCACCCGGAGGAAACCCACGCAAACACGGGGAGAACGTGCAAACTCCACACAGACAGTGACCTAAGCCGGGAATCGAAACTGGGACCCTGGCGCTGTGAGGCAGCAGTGCTAACCACTATGCCAGAGCGAGTCATTATCAAGCGTTCGCTGATAAAGATGAATGAGAAGTTGTTAGCGAAGATGCTGGCGTCGCTGATAGAGAACCTTGTGCCGGGAGTGATAGTGGAGGACCAGACAGGGTTTATGAAGGGACAGCAGCTGTCGGCAAATGTGTGCAGGTTGCTCAATGTTATTATGATGGTGGTGGCAATAGAAGTAGAGAAGGCTTTCGATCGGGTGGAGCAGGCATATTTGTTGGAAGTGTTGGACCGGTTAGAATTTGGCCAGGAGTTTGGGGGTTGGGTTTGGCTGCTGGACAGGGCACCGATGGCTAGTGTCCGAATGAACAGAACGAGTTTGGGTAACTTTGGGCTGGGTCGGGGAGCGAGGCAGCGGTGGCCGCTCTCCCATGCGGACGATATTCTGTTCTACATTTTGGATCCGGTGGGCAGTTTTGATAGGGTCATGGAGATCCTGAGGGAATTTGCCTGTTTTCTGGAATATAAATTGAACATTGGGAAAAGACAGGTGTTCCCGATTAATGATAGAGGGCAGGAGAGGAGGTGAGGTGAGTTAACGTTGCGGGTGGTGGGGGCAGGATTTTGGTATCTCGGGATACAGGAGGCACAGCTGGGCACAGCTGCATTATTGAATTTGGCACGACTGATGGATGGAATGAGGGGGATTTTAAGAGGTGGGATGTGTTGCCGCTGTCACTGGCTGGGAATGTGCAGACTGTGAAAATGACAGTGCTGCGCACGTTACTGTTCGTGTTCCAGAACCTGCCCATCTTTGTTCCCAAGTCCTTTTTCAGGAAGGTAAACAGAATAATTTCAGGGTTTGTGTGGGCAAGGAAGACCCCACAGGTGAGGAGGGTGTTTTTGGAGAGGGGGCGAGGTGGGGGGAGGGCTGTGGTGGGGCCAGCGTTGCTGAGTTTGGTGAAGAATTACTGGACGGTGAATATCACTTGGGTCAGGAAATGAGGAGCGGAGGAGGTGTCAGTGTGGGAGCAGGTGGAGACTGCGTCATGTCAGGGGACGGGTTATCCACGCCCTTTCCGCTCTCGCCGGTCCAGTATTCCATGAGTCCAGTCTCAGCTTTGCGAGGGTGGGCAGCAAGGCGGTGCAATGGCTAGCACTGCTGCCTCGCGGCACCAAGATCCCAGGTTCGATTCCGGCTCTGGGTCACTGTCTGTGTGGAGTTTGCACATTCTCCCCGTGTTTGCGTGGGTTTTGCCCCCACAACCCAAAGATGTGCAGGGTAGGCGGATTGGCCCCTTAATTGGAAAAAACGAATTGGGCACTCTAAATTTATTTTTTAAAAAGCTTTGCGAGGTTGGAACCAGCGCAGGCAACTTGGAGGGCAGGTCGCTGTGGCCGCCGATATGTGAAAATCGCAGGTTTGTGCCACCAGGCCTGGATGCGAGGTTTCGGGGGTGGCAGCAGGTGAGAATAGAGTATTTCAAGGACCTGATTGAACGGGACAAGTTTGCTGGCCTGGAAGAGCTGGATGAAATGGATGAGTTGCCGAAAGCGAATGGCTTCATGTACCTGCAGGTGAGGGACTTTGTGAGGAGAGACATGTCGCCTCTGGTGCTGCAAGGTGAACTGTTCTCCGAGGATGACATTGGAGAGGGGAGTGTCAGACATTTCTGGAGAGTTGTTGGATGCTCTGGTGGAGGAGATCAAGTGCAAATGGGAGGAGGAGTTGGGGTGGGGGGTGGGGGGTTGAGGGCCAGCACGTGGGAGGAAGCCTTGCAGAGGATGAATGCGTCCTCGCCACGTGCGAGGTTATGCCTCATCCAATTTAAGGTGGTGCATGGGGCCCACATAACGTTTGCAAGACTGAGTCGGTTCTTTGAGGGGGTGGAGTATAGGGTGGGTGGTGTGCAGGGAGCCCACGAATCACATCCACATGTTCTGGGCATTCCAAAATTGATGGGGTTCTGGCAGGGGTTTTATTGGAGTGGTACGGTAGCACTGTGGTTAGCACTGCTGCCTCACAGCGTCAGGGACCCGGGTTCAATTCCAGCCTTAGGTCACTGACTATGTGGAGTCTGCACGTTCTCCCCGTGTCTGCGTGGGTTTCCTCCGGGTGCTCCGGTTTTCTCCCACAGTCCAAAGATGTGTAGGTTAGATGGATTGGCCATGATAAATTGCCCTTAGTGTCCAAAAATGTTAGGTGGGGTTACTGGGTTACGGGGACAGGGTGGAGGCGTGGTCTTAAGTGAGGTGCTCTTTCCAAGGACCAGTGCAGACTCGATGGGCCGAATGGCCTCCTTCTGCACTGTAAACTCTGCGATCTATTCTATGATGTAATGTCCGAGATTCTGGGTGCTGGAGTGATCCCGAGTCCCGAGGTGGTGATATTTGGAATGTTGGAAGAGCCGGCAGTCCAGGTGGGGAGAGAGGCCGATGTTTTGGCCTTTGCCTTCCTCATGGTCCTGAAAGCAGTTTAAATTCTCCCTCCCTCTGAAACAAGCAACTCGAATACATGAAAGAAATTTGAGAAGGGAATTGGCTGAACACTGCAGAAGGACGCAGTTGCAAGATTATGGGGAATGAGCAAGAGACTGGGACTAGTTGGAGAGACTAATTTCACAGAGCCGGGACAGGTATGAGGGGCTGAATGGCCTCCTCTGCTTTGTACGATTCTGTAAACATGTGAGATTCACCACCTGTTGCTTATGACACCCTCTTGGGCCACATTTGCCAGTAAGGTAGGTTTGTGGTATCAAATGCTGGTTTTCTCTGTGCATAAAGTGTGACTAACTCTTAAGTGTGTTATATAGTCCTCCCCTGCTGGAATCAGGTAGATTGATGTTCCTTCCTGCATTTGATTCTTTCTGATTATGACATGCAAATAATTGATCAAACTTATCTTGATTTTCACACTTTGGTAACGTTTCTCTGCCAGTCTGTTGATTGTTTACTATTTTTGCAAGCAGCCACTTATCTCTCAGCGTCGTGCACCAGATCTGCACCACACCTCGCCGTTTACTTTACTTGATTATTTTCTTTCCACCAATTCTAGAATCAGAAACTGCATGATCTTAAAACCAAAGTAATTAAAGCAGAATCAGCAATGTCAGAACTGGAGACAACAGCATCGCAGCAAATGCATGGACTGGCATTGCAGAGTGAACAAACTCTGGGAGTCATTCAGAAGAAACTCTTTCTTGCTAACGGGAGAGTGGAACAATTCATTATATTCATTAAGGTAAGGTTCTGATCAATTGTCACCGACCTGAAAGGCTAACTCTGTTTCTCGCTTGACAGACACTGCCCGTCCTGCTGAGTATTTCCAGCACTTCCTGTTTTTATTTCAGGTGTCCAGCACCCGCAGTATGTGTTTTTTTGTGTTGATGTCGCTAACTGCTTCCTGGGTTGAAACCGCAATGCACAATTTTAGTGGATTGCAGGTATTTTAGAAAATTTCAATTTCCTTTGGAATTACCATAATTAGGGTTGTGTATTTTTTAAACAAATAGGAGCCTTTTAACCTATCAAGCGGGGTTTACTGACCACCCTGCCGTGTGATTTTCGGCAGGGGATGTGGCCCCGCCAGCGGGATCTACCTGTCCCGCCATTGTCAACGGTGACTGCGTCTCTCACAACCGGGAAAGCCGTGCGTCTGCGTGGGACTGGAATTTCCCGCCGGTGTGAACTGCCGGTAAATCTTGCCCATCGTCTCAATAGAGATAAAATAATTCAACAATAAAGCCAAAATTACACTCTGAATTGAAGGGGATACTTTCGTAAGAACATATTTTACCCGTAAAGGCTTGTATAGAAAGCTATTTTTCAATTTTTTTGATCTTTTACAGCCATAAATGTTGATGAGCTGTCTTAAAATGAAGTATCCATCCCTGAACACTTTTAATCACGTCAATTATTCCCCTGAATTCACTGAGATACAGAAGGCTTAGTGGCATACAAGCCATTCAGTCACATTACCAAAAGACTTATAGAATGGTTTTGATATTTATTTTTGTTTGAAGATATTCACTTCAGGTTATTGCAGAAGCCGGTTTCTACTAATGCTGTTGTTACATGAAAATAAACAGAAAGGTAATACGTTTGTAGAAAATGGAAAGAGAGCAAGTGAGTTTATTGGAGATAAATGCATGCAAGTGATCTATATGAATGCATTAAATCTGTGATGGATAGACTTAATACTCAGGAGTGTTTAATCTTCTCAAATATTGATCATGACTGGGATTTCTTAACAGCGTTGCAAGCTTTCAGTCCCCATGCTTGAATACTACAGGTTCAATCTTAATGTGTTCTTTTTAACAAACAGTATTAGCACTCATTAAAGGTTTCTGAATGCAGCTGTGCCAGAGGTAGGGATGGGTTAGTTAAAGGAAATGAGAACGAATGAATTACTAGTTTCTGCATTTCTACCTTTCTTATTACCAAAATGAGATGATAAACATCAAGAGATCTGCTCACTATGATGCTTTTCAGGAGAAATCGGAGATAAATTCAGTTAATCTCCATCAGGATTACTTTGCACCTGGGATTTGGTCAAATTGAATCTCTGCACACACAACGCAGAATTGTGGTAGTGAATATCTATTAAGTAGTAAACAGAATAATAGGCTTGGATGGCTGTTAATGAACTGGATGGCTTAGATCTTGCTGTTTGGGGACAGTCTGCTTTGTTAATAGGTAAACCTGGGACTTATTTGCCCAAAGCTACAGTTGTATCTTATTTTGTAGGTAAGAAGCAGATTCATAAACCTGAGTCAGACTGTAAATAGATTTGAGTAAAGAATAGGAATTGTTTTCTACTTGACAATTGTTGATCGTTTCAATATTGCAGGTTTTCATTTAGTTGTCTTGTGAGGAATGTTCAAGTGTACATGACACTATAGAGTGAGACATGTTTTTGTTTTGACCACCTTGTTCGGTTAGATAATGAATAAAGCAAATTTTACACTGCTGCAATAATTGATTTAACTTTCTATCTGTTCGGTATTCCTTGCTGTGCTTCTGTGACACCTACCTTTCCACACTGGTCATTGCTGTATATTTCAGAATGATAGCAGGAATACAGGAGCAGGAGGAGGCCATTCAGCCCCTCAAGCCTGTTGTGCCATTGATTCAAACCCCCCCCCCCCCCCCCCCATCCTGAATTGGAGCTATATCACTGTTTCTTCATTTTTAAAGAACTCCCTGGTGCACAAAAGCAGAATTAGAACAGCCCATCGCCAGTGCCAGGGGGCAGTGCCAGGAACACTCTTCCCCCAGCAAAGCTCCTTCAGCCGCTCTTCCCGCCAGATGCAAGCCATGGGAGAACAGTAATACACTCACCCCAACGTGAATGGATAATGTAACGGTGGGAGGGGCACATAATGGCCTGATAATTAGATACAAATTTGTGATAATGGGTTTCCCAAAGTCATTGGTGGGTCGGGACAATTGAGTCTTTAAGTCACCATAAAACCCGGTTTGGGCCTTCCGCAGGATTTTTTATTCCCATCATCATACACGCCTGATCAGAACAGGAGCAGAAAATCCCTCCCATTATGTTTTCCTCCATTGTGTATGTGGCTAATAAGTATTTCAGTGACTGTGGTATTTTGGTGAGGTAACTAGAGAGAGTTGTTGAAGGTAATGTGGTTGATGTGATGTACATGAACTTCCAAAGGACATTTAATAAAGTGCCATATAATAGGCTTGTCGACAAAGCTTCAAAGAAAAGGGACATTGGCAACTATGAAGTTGGCTGAATGACAGGTGCAATGGTGAATGGCTGTTTTTCAGACTGGAGGAAAGTATCTGATGGAATTCCTCAGGGGTCAGTTTGAGGGCCATTGCTTTTCTTGGCATGTATTAATGACCTAGACCCGGATTACAGCGCTCAATTTCAGAATTTGAAGATTATATAAAACTGGGAAGTATTGTGAACTGTGAGGAGGATGGTGATAGACTTCAGGAGGGTGTCGGCTGGTGGAATGCAGGAAAAACTGGCAGACAGAATTAGGAGAGGCAATTAAACAAAAAGAATATCATTCCAGAAGGGGGTTGGAGCTTCAGGAGCAGAGAGATTTGGAGTCTATGTGCACTAATTGTTGAGGTGGCAGAACAAGTTGAAATAAATAGTTAATAAGGTATATGAGATCCTGGATGTTATAAAGACATAGAGTATAAAAGCAGGAGTGTTGTGGTGAATCTTTGTAAAACACTGGTTTGGTCTCAATAGACTATTGTGCTAAGCTGGGGACACTGCACTTATTGGAAGGCTTCAGAGAGAGTGCAGATAATATTGATGAGAACGGTACCAGGAGGAGGAACTTCAGTTACGCAGGGTGGTTGGAGAAGTTGGGACTGTTACTCTTGGAGAAGAAAAGATTGAGAGGATTTGATAGAGGTGTTCAAAATGATGAGGGCTCCACAGACAGCCAATCGAGAGAAACAGTTTCCATTGGCAACAAGGTCAAGAACCAGAGGATACCGATTTAAGGTGACTGACGAAAGAACCAATGAAGATGAGAGAAACATTTTTACACAGCAAGTGGATCTGAATTGTGCTGTTTGAGAGCATGGTGAGGCAGATTCATTTGTGGTTTTCAAAAGGGAATTGGATAAGCACCTGAACAGAAAAGAAATCCAGGGTTATGGGGAAAGTTCAAGGGAGTGGGATTAATCAAGTTGCTCTTGCAGAGAAGTCGCACTGACTCAATGGGCTGAATGGATCCCTTCCGTGTTGTAGCCATTCTTCGATTCTATAATATATGCTTGTGGGCAGCACGGTAGCACAAGTGGATAGCACTGGGGCTTCACAACTCCAGGGTCCCAGGTTCGATTCCCCGCTGGGTCACTGTCTGTGCGGAGTCTGCACGTTCTCCCCGTGTCTGCGTGGGTTTCCTCCGGGTGCTCCGGTTTCCTCCCACAAGCCAAAGACGTGCAGGTTAGGTGGATTGTCCAAGATAAATTGCCCTTAGTGACCAAGGATAGGAGGGGTTATTGGGTTATGGGGATACGGTGGAAGTGGGTCGGTGCAGACTCGATGGGCTGAATGGCCTCCTTCTGAACTGTATGTTCTATGTCCATGTCTACACTTTTAGTTTTGTAAATTAGAGATACAAGTCCATGGATTAGTCACTCTAACAGATTTATTTAAGGATGATTTAATAATTTGGAAATGGTGTCAATGTGACATGTATCAGGTCACAGAAGAAGGACATTTGGACCATAGACTCCATGCCAGTTCAAAATGATGTGACCAGTTTATTATTTTCTATTGGCAACGGTGCAATGTTTCCTTTGAGTGTTCACACCTGAAATGTGCAACACAGAACTGTTGAGAGAATTGATCATTTTGGACTGTGAAAGTGTGAGTGAGGTTGATACATTTCCATAACCAGTGTCTCACACAGTAGCACCATTTCCATGATGTTGATGTTATATCAGTTACTTGTTTTATCTATCGGATCAACTGTCATTGTCATAGGCCAAGGAGAAGATAATTATGACATTCTGAAATATTACATAATGTTTTGTAATTCATTCTGCAATATTTTGAAGTTCATCACAAAAGTAGATTATCAAGTCAATTGCTTTACAGCAATTAGAGAATGGAGCCAACACTCTTTTGAGTTGGAGAGTCATCTGACTCAAAACATTCGCACCTTTCTCACTCCACAGATACTGTCAGACCAGCTGGGATTGTCCAGTATTCTCTGTACATTGAGAAGTAGGCAGGGTGAAGTAACCATTGAGAATGTGTGTGATCCAATTTGCTAACACATGAAGTCAGACACGGATTCGCCACATTGCAAGTTCATTAAAGGGGAAAACTGTGGGGAAGGCCCTGAGTGAAGATGGTGCAGTTTATCCGGTGGGTGGTTGGAAATCAGGTGAATCACTGCCTGCGCTGTAATGTACCTGTGGAATCTGGAGTTGAAGCAATGAATCCGATTCTCACCTCATCAGTCTGGTGAATATATGTGATCCCAGATAAGATGGAATATGTAAAGTAAGAAAAAATGAGTAAAGTCTTCCAATTGATGTCCATTTTCAAAACGAGAATAAATGTTAGAAATAGAATATGCAGATTTATGCACAAATGGATCTTTTTTCATCGTGGCCACTGTACCTGATCATTTTGTATTAAGACTCTCATGAGTCTTCGCCTTCCAGGTTATTGAGTGTTGACCTTGAATCCTTCATAATTATCAATTAAACAAGTTATAGTAATGGGCCAGAGTGCATCGTTTCGGAGGTACAGTATTTCAGATCAGGACAAGTGTAGGGAGACAGAGCAAAAGTGCAGCTGAATTGAACCTGAGGTCATTCTTGTGGCAGTGGATTGATTATCACATATCAAGACATTTAGTAGTTGCTGGCAGTTTTAGCTGATTGATTTCCGAGAAATTTATTTAAGTAGTTAACTGTTTCAAAACTAAACTTCTTGATACCAGATTTTTGTTTAACTTGTGAGGATGTTCGACAGGCTTCTGAATTTATCTCCATTATTGAAATAAATGGCCTCCAAAGTCTGCTCCTAGAAAGATAGAGATAGAGAAGCTCCCGACACTGGGGTTCCCCATCCTGCGGTATTAGCAGTTTCAAATTAAGGGCTTTATTTTCTTTGATAAAAATGTCTGGAAGATTTCTGGATTATTCCTGGACTTTGTGCAGAGCTCTGGATGCAGTGCCACCTTCTTCTCCTTGAATTTCTATTCCCCTGTGTCTACAAAATACTGTGATTACAGTATTTGCTGATTGGTCTGTGCAAGTGTTGTGCAAGCTTGTCGTCTTGCCTTTCCTTGGCCATGCACTGATGATCATCTCCAAAGCCAGGCTCTGCCTAATCTAAACGCATTCTTAAACCTTTCTTTCTCCTCCTGCTGCCCTCTCCAACTCCCCCTCAGCATCTTCCCCCTGCCATCCCCGGGTTCCAGAGTGATGACCTCTCTGCTCTTCCCCTCTACTCCTTTCCTCAGCTTCTTTGGGCAAAAGTCCTATTAAAATAAAAAGGAAAGTAAACCAAATTTGTGGGATATCTGACTTCCGCTGCCATTTAGAAAACCTGTTGCGAGAATGAAAGTTTTTCAGCTGATGGGTCAGATGCTTCAGGCTAATGTGAGAAGAACTATCCCGACAGTGGGTGTGTGTACCCTACCTGTGGGTGTGTGTACCCTACCTGTGGGTGTGTGTACCCTACCCGTGGGTGTGTACCCTACCTGTGGGTGTGTCTGCACTACCTGTGGGTGTGTGTACCCTACCCGTGAGTGTGTGTACCCTACCTGTGGGTGTGTCTGCACTACCTGTGGGTGTGTGTACCCTACCTGTGGGTGTGTACCCTACCTGTGGGTGTGTCTGCACTACCTGTGGGTGTGTGTACCCTACCCGTGAGTGTGTGTACCCTACCTGTGGGTGTGTCTGCACTACCTGTGGGTGTGTGTACCCTACCTGTGGGTGTGTGTACCCTACCTGTGGGTGTGTCTGCACTACCTGTGGGTGTGTCTGCACTACCCGTGGGTGTGTGTACCCTACCTGTGGGTGTGTGTACCCTACCTGTGGGTGTGTGTACCCTACCCATGGGTGTGTGTACCCTACCTGTGGGTGTGTGTACCCTACCCATGGGTGTGTGTACCCTACCTGTGGGTGTGTGTACCCTACCTGTGGGTGTGTGTACCCTACCTATGGGTGTGTGTACCCTACCTGTGGGTGTGTGTACCCTACCTATGGGTGTGTGTACCCTACCCGTTGGTGTGTGTACCCTACCCGTGGGTGTGTGTACCCTACCTGTGGGTGTGTGTACCCTACCTGTGGGTGTGTGTACCCTACCTATGGGTGTGTGTACCCTACCTGTGGGTGTGTGTACCCTACCTATGGGTGTGTGTACCCTACCCGTGGGTGGGTGTACCCTACCTGTGAGTGTGTGTACCCTACCTGTGGGTGTGTACCCTACCCGTGGGTGTGTCTGCACTACCTGTGGGTGTGTGTACCCTACCTGTGGGTGTGTGACCCTACCTGTGGGTGTGCCAGCACTACCCGTGGGTGTGTGTACCCTACATGTGGGTGTGTGTACCCTACCTGTGGGTGTGCCAACACTACCCGTGGGTGTGTCTACACTACCCGTGGGTGTGTGTATACTACCCGTGGGTGGGTCTATACTACCCGTGGGATGGACTATACTACCTGTGGGTGTGCCAACACTATTTGGCTACAACAGTATAAGAAAGTGGCTCATTTCCAGCTTCTTAGGGGCTCAGGGGACGGGCAATAAATACCAGCTTTGTCAGTGTTGCCCATATTCCCCGGATATATAACAAGGAAACAGCATTGATACGTGCACACAAACATATCAACGTACAAATTGGGAGCAGCAGTCACCCATTCGACCCCTCGAGCCTGCTTCATCATTGAATAAGATCGTGGCTGATCTAATTGTAACCTCAGCCACACATTCCTACCCTCCTCCGATAACCTTTTATCCCCTTGTTAATCAAGAATCTATCCAGCTCCGCCTTAAAACTATTCAAAGTCTCTGCTTCCACTGCCTTTCGAGGAAGAGAGTTCCAGAGACTCAAAACCTCGGCGTCAAAACATTTTTTCTCATCCTTGTCTTAAACAGGCCACCTTTTATTTTTAAACAGTGACCCGTTCTAACTTCTTCCACAAGAAGAAACATCCTCTCCACACCCACCCTGTCAATACCCCTCAGGATCTTATAGTTTCAATCAATTCGCCTCTGAATCCTCGAAACTCCGGCGGATACAAGCTTAACCTCTCCAACCTTTTCTCATAACCTGCCCAATCCTGCTGTTAGTTGAGTAATTTTTTTCTTAACTGCTTCTAACACACTTGAGCCTGCCCCTAAGGAGATTAATTCTATACTCTCTATTCCAGATGAGGTCTCAGCAGTGCCCAGTACCACTGAAGCATAACCTCCTACTCCTGTAATCAATTCCCCTCACAATAATTGCCCACATTCTATTAGCTTTCCGAATTACGTCCTGAACCTGGTCTTTTGTGATTCACCCAGATCCCTCTTCATCTCAGAGCTCTGCAATCTCTCACCATTTAGAGAGAGTCTCTTTTTATTCCTCCTACTAAAATGGATAATTTCACATTTGCTTACATTGTACTCCATTTGCCAGGTCTTTGCCCACTCACTTAACCTGTCTGTGACCATTTGTCATCTTGTTACGTCCTCTTCACAATTGAATTTTCTACCTATCTTTGTGTTGTCGACCAATCTAAAAACCATACTTCAGTCTTTTCATCCCAGTCATTTATAGAGATTATAATAAATTGAGGCCCAGCTCTGATCCCTGTGGCACACCATTGGTTACATCCTGTCAACCAGAAAAAGACTCATTTAAACCAACTCTCTGTTTCCTGTTCACCAACCAGTCTTCAAACCATGTCAATATGTTACCCCCTTCACCATGAGATTTATTTCCTGCAATAACCTTTGATCTGGCACCTTATCAAATGCCTTCTGTAAAACTCCATAGTCAGTCAAATTAAACTCTAATAATAAATATTACTACTGATCAGTCTGGTTTATTCTCAATCTGATTCTATTTTATTTAAAATTTCAATATGTATTACTTATTCTGATCCGTTATATAACTCAATATTACTGTGATATCTCTGATTTGAGATGCTCCTTTTAACCTATGCATAATTAATCATATTTCATCTGTTTAAGTTATTAGAAAAAAATTCATTAATCTTTGAAACCAAATATACTCTGTTAACCACTGCCGCAACATATTAACCATATTTCACACGATTCCAGCCTCTCTGTTCTGCTAATGTGGAGACAAGTGTAAAAGATAATGTGGTGGCAGGCACACATTATAACTTACAAAATAAAAAGTTTATATGGCAATCTGACACAGGAGGAAGGTGCATCACGCATTAATGCTGATGCTTTATTTTACATATCATTGATTGTGAGGTTGCCTGTGGGTTTTTTTCTATATCGATAATATATTTTAAAAAACTTATCTGCACACACTCCCTAAATGTGCCAGCGTTTTGCTGGTCATGATTTTTGTGTTGACCTTCTCCCCATTATAAATGAGTTTGACCATGTCAACCATTCCCATGTAAACGTCGCAGTGAAGCTTTTGGTGCCTGGTCACCACTGTGATCCTCGCCATGCATTTACCTTTCAGTTTGACCATTCCAATGCACTCCCCGCCACCCTCCCATCCTCTACCCTCCATAAAGTTGAGGTCATCGTCTAACTCATGCCAAATGCCATTCACCCGAAACCCCTGTGCTCGCTGACCTTCGTTGACTCTCGGTTAAGCAGTGTCTCGATTTTTTTAATATAAATTTAGAGTAACCAATTATTTTTTCCAATTAAGGGGCAATTTAGCGTGGCCAATCCGCCTACCCTGCATATCTTTGGGTTGTGGGGGTGAAACCCACGCAGACACGGGGAGAATGTGCAAACTCCACACGGACAGTGATCCAGGGCCGGGATTCGAACCCAGGTCCTCAGCGCCATAGGCAGCAATGCTAACCACTGTGCCACCATGCCCTCAAGTGTCTCGATTTTAATATTTCCATCCCTGTTTTCAATTGGCTCCATAGCATGCATCTCTGAAAATCTCCTTCAGCCTTACAACCTTCTGACATATCTATGCTCCTCCAAGTCTGGCCTCTGCTACCGCCAAGAAAGCACAACAGCACCTATACTTCCTCAGGAAACTAAGGAAATTCAGCATGTCCACATTAACTCTAACCAACTTTTACAGATGCACTATAGAGAGCATCCTATCGGGCTGCATCACAGCCTGGTATGGCAACTGCTTGGCCCAAGACTGCAAGAAACTTCAGAGAGTCGTGAATACTGCCCAGTCCATCACACGAACCTGCTTCCCATCCATTGACTCCATCTACACCTCCCGCTGCCTGGGGAAAGCGGGCAGCATAATCAAGGATCCCTCCCACCCGGCTTACTCACTCTTCCAACTTCTTCAATTGGGCAGGAGGTACAGAAGTCTGAGAACACGTACGAATAGACTCAAAAACAGCTTCTTCCCCCACTGTCACCAGACTGCTAAACGACCCTCTTTTGACTGACCTGATTAACACTACACCCCTGTATGCTTCACCTGATGCTTGTGTTATCTAGTTACATTGTGTACCTTGTGTTACCCTATTATGTATTTTTTTTTTCTTTTAATGTACTCAATGATCTGTTGAGCTGCTCACAGAAAAATACTTTTCACTGTACCTTGGTACAGATGACAATAAACGAATCCAATCCAATCTTGAACATCACAGATTTTAACTACCCCATGTTTATTGAACATCATCTCGCCTGACTGGGCCCTAAGATCTGGAATCCTCTCTCAAAATCTCTTCAACTCGCCACATCTTTCTCCTCACAATCGGTTTCTCTTCTGTTCTAATATCTCCTTATGTGGCTTGATGTTAAACTTTATTTGCTCATGTTTCTATGAAGCACCTTGGAGCATTTTATTGTATTAAAGATGCAATATAACTAAACGTTGTTGTGACATTTAAGGTGAGCTTTCAAAGGATATGCATAAAATAGATCCCGAAAGCTTGAAATTGCTTCAATTTTAATATGCAATTTAAGTAATATTAATACAATCTTAGCTTTAAGATGCTCTTTTCATAACCCTCATTCCAAAAGTCTTTAATTTATGTATTTTTATTCAGTAACATGTCACTTACAACATGTTCTCCTATTCTCTGCATCTATCACATCCCCACTAAACCTTTGTGATTATTATTTCTGTTCATCACTGACCAGTACTGGCCCTCCTTTCCCACAACTCAAATTCCAGAGTCCCCCCTCATTTGCTATAAATCACTCCATGTGCTGACCAAAGCTTTGTTTACAGGTGTCTTCCTAGAAACTGTGCGTTAGTACTGCAGCGTGAAAACTTTCTCCTTTTCAATATCCATTAACAGAGATCCTCAATTGGACATCTGAATGAAAGAGCAATTCCTTTGTGGGAAGGTTGTAGCATTGGACTAAACAAGCTCAAATCGATGGTGAATTAGTTTCAGCTCTGCAAAAATGAAGCAATGAAGCTTGCCATATTCCTTTGAAGAGTTTGCCTGGTCTCAAATATGTATTTGCAGCTCTAGTCAGAGCATTGTACTTCTTCATGGATGCTCCTCTTGGATCTGCCTGAGAATCCCATGCAGACTGTGTACAACACCTATGGTTGTTTTTGCCTGAGGAAAGGCACCTCAGGCAACTTGTGATTTGCAATGAAGAATGCATGTAGCATCAGAGGGGAAAAAGTGAAATTCTGTGATGTTTTTCAGAGGACTTGGATGTGCAAAGCAAATAAACAGCTGGAATCAGCTGGCACATTCTGGGCAGAATTTTCCCAAAAAATAGCAGAGCATGATTTAACTAAATGGGAAAAAGTTTCATAGCGAGCGTGTTTAGCCGCGTATTTGCCGGCGCGCATTGCACCGAAGAATACAACGCTATCAAACGTCACTCAGGTTATATCGGGGGCTTCGGTGAGGAATGCGGGGCTGAGGATGAACATAACTCTGTTTTCTGCACTGAAGATCTCCACTCGCCGGAACCCCTCAGTGTAGCGAGAGATCGGGACGCCATTTTCAAATCGGCCATAAGCTCCTTTGGTAGTTACTGTGTCCCTGTTACTTTTCCCTTGATTTTATGAACAAATAATCAGGCATGTGGAGTACTTCATTCCATACACTGAAGGCCGTTCTTAAACATACAGCTGAAGAACCTGAAATCTTCAGCTTGTAGATTATTGTTTTTAAATAATGATGGGATAAGATGGCAACTTGTGTGGAGCAGTTCAACATCATTTGCTATATCTTGGAGGGACTACTTAACAGCAATTTACTGTGCCCAGGGACATCACAACACGCAGCATGTATTGAAGTGCAGGTCACAATATGTTTACTCGAATGATATAATAGAAAAAATATAGCAGCAAATAGTGAATACTACAAGTTGAACAGAAACAATTAGGCATTGTGAAAGAGAGAGACACTTCACAAAACCGAATGAAAGAGCAGCTTAAAAGAAAAGACACATTGTGAGATAGAACCCCATCATCGACACATCTACCAGTGCAGGGAATTGGCTCTGCCTGGCCGCTATCATGTGGAGATGCCGGTGTTGGACTGGGGTGAGCACAGTAAGAAGACTTACAACACCAGGTTAAAGTCCAACAGGTTTGTTTTGAATCACTAGCTTTCGGGGGGCAGCTCCTTCCTCAGGTGAATGAAGAGGTGGGTTCCACAAACACGTATATGGACAAATTCAATGATGCACGATAATACTTTGAATGCGAGTCTTTGCAGGAAATTAAGTCTTTACAGGTCCAGATGGTGCAACTGGATTTAGGGATAATCACAGGTTAAAGAGGTGTGAATTGTCTCAAGCCAGGCCAGTTGGTAGGATTTTGCAAGCCCAGGCCAGATGGTGGGAGGGTGAATGTAATGCAACATGAATCACGGGCATCGCGCGACAATCGCCAGGCAGGAACGTTCCCTTCCAGTCGGGGAACGCTTCAGCAGTCAAGGGCATTCCGCCTCTGATCTCCGGGTAAGCGTTCTGCAAGGCGGCCTTCAGGCTGCGCGACAACGCAGAATCAGAAACTGATAACCTTCTGTACACATGGGTACGGCCTTGGATTCATGTCGTATTACATTCACCCCCGCCATCTGACCTGGACTTGCGAAATCCTACCAACTGTCCTGGCTTGAGACAATTCAAACCTCTTTAACCTGTGATTATCCCTCTCTCCAGTTGCACCATCTGGACGTGTAAAGACTTAATTACCTGCAAAGACTCACATTCAAAGTATCATATTGCATCTTTGACTTTGACTATATATATGTTTCTGGAACCCACCTCTTCATTCACCTGAGGAAGGAGCAGTGCTCCGAAAGCTAGTGATTCAAAACAAACCTGTTGGACTTTAACCTGGTGTTTCAGACTTCTTACTGTGGCCTCTATCCACAGTGACTCAGATATAATGGTTGCAATTAGTTCCTTTCATAGAATGAAGACTTTCTCTGATTTTAGACATATGTAAAATGGAATCTTTGATTCATAAAAAAGGCTGATCTTTCGATATGCTGAATGTTCACATTCAGATTACAAAAGTGAAACTTGCAGATTATTTGGAATTGAGCCATCACAAGAAAGTGGCACAAAAAATGCTGCTGAAATTTCTAATTTGAGAATTGGATTACAGCCAACACTGTGCATCACAGCACCCAGCATTTATTGAAATGCAAGTCACAAAATGTTTAGTCAAGTAATATGATGGTGAAAATACAGCAGAAAGTGCTGAGTACTGTACGGTGTTGGGAAACAAGCCAGCATTGTAAGAGAGAAAGAGAGTGACACTTACAAAACTGGAAGGAAAACTCTTGAAGGAGCAGCTTAAAAGAAAAGACATATTCTGAGACACTGCCCCACCACCTGAGCATCTACTTGGACAGGAAAATGGCCTCTGACCCACAATCACTCACATTTAATGGCTAATGAGAATGGTGAAGTTGTCTGCAGCTGATTGCCAAGTCTGGAAGAGGAACGTTGGCACAAGGCTTCCTTGGCGGCAGTCTGTGTCCATGGATGAAGCCAGGACCCAATTTCTCCATCCTACTACAGACGTCCCTAAAGGAGGTACATGTCCCAGAATACACAAAGTTGATAAGTAGTCCCCCAAGATATAGTTAACGGTGTTGAAGAGCTTTCCACTCAAGCTGGCATCTGCAGAATTATCCCATTATTATTTTAAAAGCAGCATGTGCGAGCTGAAGATTTCAGGCTCTTCAGCAGTGAGACATTCCCTCTAACTGGCTGGCGAGCATTGCACTCCTCCACATTTGTTATCTCTACTCAATTGAGCTCCTTGTTTTGCCCAGTGAAGTCTTTAACTGGCCCATTGTGGATGCCTTTTGGCTGTTGATTGTGAAAAATGGGGTGATTCAGGATACACGCTGCAAAAGTCTCCCGTTGGCAGGTTGTGAGAAACGTGCTTCTGGATGTTGCAGCTGATTCAGAGAAGAAAGAAAGGTGCAAGTAGCTTCATAAGGAGCACATATCACTCGTGGTATTATTAGCTAAAGGACTAACACAAGACACTAAATGTAATCTTACCCACATTGACTGCATCCTGAGGACCATGTCTAAAAAATGGTTGCATCTTCATTGAGGATTACTGAATGGTACAAAAATAAGTGAACCCTCAGCTGCCTCTGCTCCATCTCTGACCACACGCCATCTTCCCATTGCCTCTCTGTCCATGGTCGTATATCTCTGATGTTAGTGGGTGTCTTAACTGGGAGATTTAGTAACTGGGAGATGCAGTAAATCTGAATGCGGCCATTATGGCTGTACTGACAAGTGACGGTAACAAGCAAGTACATGTAGAGTACAGGGTTCAAAAACAGCTTCTTCCCCACTGTTACCAGACTCCTGAATGACCCTCTTATGGTCTGAACTGATCTCTCCACACAACTTCTCTACTGTTGTATCACTGCACTCCGTATGCCTCACCCGATGTATGTGTCTATGAATTTGTATTGTGTATTTATTGTATGTCCTATGCTTTTCATGTATGGAATGATCTGCCTGGACTGTACGCAGAACAATACTTTTCACTGTACCCCGGTCCATGGGGTAAATCTAAATCAATCAAATCAAGTGTATGTAAGAATGGAAGTGGAGAAATAATTTGAAGTGAAGACTAACGGTCGCTGTGCTTCTCGCTGGGCAATGATGATAAACCACTAAAGCACTTCAACAAACTGTGGTGGGACATGATAAGCATACTTAGTATTGTTTTACTGTCATTGTCATGTATTCTCAGAAGATGTTGCTGATTCCTCACTTCCTTACCTTGTCTAGCCTCTTGACTTTTTGTCCATCTTTTGCTGCAAATCCCTATTCGGATCTGATTACTGTTCCTGCCACAGTACCAGAACAGCCCTACCCAAAGTCACAAATTACACCCTCTGTTATTCTGACTTCAGAGTATTAATTTCCTCATCCTCCTCAACTGCTTTGCAGCTTTTCGTATAGTCAACCATGCCACCCTCCCTGTACATGTCACTTCCCTTGTCAATGTCAGTGTGTCTGCCCTTGTGTGATTTCACCCTCATCTATCTGATAAGACCCAGATTATCTCCAGCAATGCTTTATCTTTCTGCCCCACACGATTACCTCTGGAATCCTCAGGGATCTTTCCTTGACCATCTCCTTCCCTCATCCTGATGCTATCTTTTGCAACAACCATGCGCAGACATGGAATCAGCATCCATACATACACTTGTGATACCTCGCTGTCTCTCTCCACCACCTCATTTAGTTCCTGTTTGATATCCAAACTTGGATGAGCCTCAGTTTCCTCCCAGCAGACATTGGGAAGATGAAGCTTTGGTTTCCTCCACAAAGACCAGACCCTCGTCATCCATTTCCTCCCCAAAACCCAACATCAAGGCCGAATTCAACTTTTACCATTCTTCTATATTCTTTGTAAGCTTTTAAAATCATTCTGTTGATAGCAGGACAGATCTGAATTTAGATCATTCTGAATTGAAAGGGTGATTTTATTTGTTAGAAAATGCATATTTTGTAACTGATTATGATCGCCTTCCAATGGCATGTTAACGTGAATCAGTATATGCGACATATCCTTCACCAGCTCTGCCAGAAACTCTGCAGATATTTTAAATCTTAAAATCTCAAAAAAAGTACGCATTGTCTCACATACAAACTTGTAGTTGCATTTTTAGAATATGAAACTGATTAAAAGAATGCTCAAGGCCTTTCTGTAGAAACATTGACAGTTACCATAAGTGTCATTCACTGCGTTAAAGAGTTGCTTATACATGCAGAGTCCCAGCTTTGCAATGCAGCCCTTCTGTAATACTAATAACATGAATTCAATTATAAATCATTAATAACAAATGATGATTAAGATTAATTGTTGGCGTTACAATGCATTCTTTTGGGAAGGCAGACCAGCATTTAGATGCCACTGTCATCTTTAGCACAGTATTAAACTTCAGCATTTTAAAATGTGCCCTCTGGTCAAACTTTATTAGAGTTATTAGACAAGGTGGCAGTTCCTGTCAAGTGCCAGGTTTAAGTTGCTTGGGGGCAACTTGTCATCAAGCCGAGTGAACAATTCAAAATAAGGAAGCTATTTGCTTCGGGAATATCCTCTCCCTGTGAACTCTCCACAGATTAATGTATGAATGTGGTCAGATTTTAATTATAGCTGTTCCAGCATCACTTGGAAAAATTATTACATCAATCAATAAAGTGAGAGGAAGCAAGCAGACTAATGTGCTATCGGCTGTTGTAGCTATTGTTGTGGTGCTCAGTTCATACATGCTTCAAAATATGTGCCTGCTCCACCTAATGAGACAGTCTTTAGCATATTACTAGCAGTCCTGACACACCTGTTCCAGATGTTGCAACATATACATGTCTTTATGTAAATTATGGGGCGCAGTAATTACAAGCTCAAGTATTTGAAGACTAGAAAACTATGAATGAGTGTGATCCATAACCACAATTGTAATTAAACTTTAGATTATTCCTTACACTCCCTTCATCTCACAGAAAATCTTCCTCCCTCAACGGTAATGATCTTTTTTTTAATCTATCCCTGCAACCTTTAGTAACCTCTTCAATCCAATTCCTTCCTAGTTTGACACTGTTTCCTTACACCGGCATGTGAATTGCTTCGGCACAATTTTTAACATTCAAGGCACTGCACGAATCTTCCTCTGTGGTTCCTGCAATTTTTTACAGATCGTTTAGGAGGATGGATTGGCAATAAAGTTTCAATTATGTACCTTGTACGTAAGTATCCCACAGTTTGCCAATCCAAACTTTTGTTTTAAAAGGGTTCCTGCCATGCCAGCAATCTAACAGGGCAGGGACTGTCATCGCCAACTACTTTCACTTTAAAACTCAATCATTGGTCTCAATTTTCCGCATAGTAAGTACAAGTTGAATAAGTAATGAAACATTAAGGATCACCACTGATCCACAGTGACAATAATGCACCAACAGAGCTCGGGTGCAATGAACAGATTAAATTGACGAACCTCCGTTTTAAAAATCTGAAGATGTAATTGAAATACATAAAAAGTTGCTCACTTCAAATTGCAGGATAATTGGAAATGTGCATAAAAGAATTGCTGCACTGTTTTAATTCATGTATTTAATTCAAATTACTGAATAATTTATTTAAACTGGGCAAAGGATGACTTTGAATCGTCAGTCATATACCGTAAGGAAAAGGAAGTGAACAGCATAGTGGCGGACTGCCGAGTGATAGGACACAGCTTTTTGCTTTTCATTTCATTTTCATTTCATTTCATTTTGCTCCTAATCTCATCTGTACAATTGTCAGCTTGTTCCATCTAAAGGCAAAAGATCTCTCACACTGAGAGTATCAGAGTGAAAGCACCTCTGTCTCAGCTCCTCCGTTGTTGAACCTCTCGTCCATGCCTTTGTTATCTTTTAGGTTTGATTATTCTGATGCACTTCTGGTCGGCCAAAACCCAAATCCCTTCACATCCTCGCCCCTTCCAGTTTCACCTCTTCCAAACTTTCCGGGCAGCACGGTAGCATTGTGGATAGCACAATCGCTTCACAGCACCAGGGTCCCAGGTTCGATTCCCGGCTTGGGTCACTGTCTGTGCGGAGTCTGCACATCCTCCCCGTGTGTGCGTGGGTTTCCTCCGGGTGCTCCGCTTTCCTCCCACAGTCCAAAGATGTGCAGGTTAGGTGGATTGGCCATGCTAAATTGCCCTTAGTGTTGGGTGGGGTTACTGGGTTATGGGGCTAGGGTGGAGGTGTTGACCTTGGGTAGGGTGCTCTTTCCAAGAGCCGGTGCAGACTCGATGGGCCGAATGGCCTCCTTCTGCACTGTAAATTCTATCTATGAAACTTGCAACTCTCCAAGATATCTGTGCTCCACCAATTCTAGCGCCTTGAGCCTCCCCAATTTTAATCCTTCAAACTTTGGTGTAATCAGCCACCAGCGCCCTAATCTCTGGAATTCCCTTCCTACAACTTTCCAGCTCTTCATCTTTGTTCTCTTTCAAAGATGTCTTTGAAAGGTCCATCTTTGATCAAGCCTGACATTATGTGGCTTGGTGTTAAATGTTGTTTGATGATGCTTCCTGCAGTATTTTGGGACATTTTACTACATTAAAGGTGCTATATGAATGCACATTGTTGCTGGATTAATTTCCTATTTTCGAGCAGTTCTATTCAGTGGAAGGTTGAAAGCAGGTCACCATTCTACATTCTTCCATGGTTACGGTGCTGTTAGCGATAAAGATGAAAAGGATGATCTTAAGATATTCATCAATTTGTTCCTTATTTTAAGCTTATGAAACATTTAGTTGTTTGAAACGTATCCATTTTAGGAGATTTTTTCCACTGAGTTTTATTCGTTAATTAAACCTAAGGTTTTAAATAAGATGTATAGATAATGCAAACATCAGAACCTGTTTATAACATTATGAAAGATCCTGGCTCCATATGGAGCTTCTTCAGTTGGTGATGGGTCCATTCTCCACAGAAACTGCATCTCCTATTGCCTTTCTCACCAATGGCACATTGTTATCCACACTGTTTAGACTTTCACAGTTTCTTGTACTGAACTCCTCACCTGTCCATTTTGTGGCCTCTTGTTGCTTCCCATTCCTCTCCAAAGCCAAACTTTTCCCAGCACCATGGCTGTTTCCTGCTTCACAAAGCTGCCTGACATCGTCAGCAGAGCTCTTTACATACTAAAGACAGACTCTTCCTCTTCTCCTCTACCTCTTACCCTTCTCCCTTTCATGTCCTTTCATTCTTTGCCTTCCTCTCTCTATTGCCATCTTCTCTTATCTTCCTCACCATTCTCCACTGCCTCCTTCCCCTTTCTCCCACCCATCTCTCTTCACCACCCCAATTCTTCCCCTTTCTTCTTTTTTCATTCTTCCTCATTCTTTTCCTATCCCTGACTCTCTTCTACTCTCCCAACCACATCCCTCCTATTCTCCTCTTTCTGTTTTCCTTCCCCTTTTCACCTTCCTTTCTCTCATTGCTGCCATCTCCCTCATTCTCTCCTGATCCTTTTCCCCTTCTCTCCCTAATTCCTGCATCCCATTACTCCTCTTTCTCCCGCCTTATCTCATTCACCTTTTTCCCCCTCCCACCTTCACCTCTCTCTTCCTTCACCTCTTCCCTTAAATCTTTTCTACCTCATCCGACCTTTCTCCTTCCTCGTTCGATCTGTAGCTCGCTCTTTCCACCCCTGCCTCCTTGTCAAAAATGTATAATTACAACATGACACCTTTACTTGGGCAATTTCCATGATCTATGTGACTGCAGGAATTTACAGCAGCAACATAAGCAGAAGGACAAAGGTCATAACTCTGAAGTGAGGACAGAATTATATCTTTGTGTGCTGGTCCAGTTATCCCCAAAGTTCTTTCAAAGAGGAAACTTGGTATTGACTCCTTGTGAATAACATCCCGGGACATTGAGTAGCAATGTAATGGAAATATAGAAGCAATTCTACTTTTCTGGTTAATTTGTTAATAGACCAAATCTGACACACAGAAAAATGTGTATTTGTAAAACACCTTGCTTTGCCTAATGACACAAACATTAACTAATTGATATAATATTTAGTGTGAGGCTTTAATTACATAGAATTAAAATTATATTGAATGTACAGAAACAGGCCATTTAGCCCCTCTGCTCAATGTTGGTACCTATCTCCCACATGAGCCTTCTCCCACTCAATTTGTTTAATCTCACACTGCTAACTTAACCTGTTAGTTTCTGCCTCAAGTGTTTATCTACGTTTCTTTAAAAGCATCTGTGTTATTTGCCGCAACTACTCTGTGGCCTCAAGTTCCACGTTCTAACCATTCTCATCAATGCCCCCACATCTGGTACTCCCTCCCTAAACCCCTCTACATCTCCAGCTCTCCTCCACCTTTTAAGACCCTCCTTAAAAGCCACCTCTTTGACCATATTTTGGTCTCCCCTTGGAGTATCTCCTTTAGCTGAGCCTCGATATTTTCTCATGCCTCTGTGAAGCACCTTAACCTATTTTTATTCCCCCCCCAAAAGGCTCAGTTTAAATGCAATCACTCAGATTTGTGCATTCCTGTATTAATGACTTGATTCTTTATGACAGGCCCTAGCCACAGAGATATGCAAAGAAATACAAAGCAGAAGAACTCAACTGAAAAGGACAAAGATGAAGGAGATAAATCATGAAGGTCTTTCAAAAGAGTCAATTAATAGAGCTCAGTCCATGGCTGCAACTATTTTGAATATTTCACAAAGTGATCTGCAAGATATATTGGATCTTGAGGATGAGATGGTAAGAAATATTTGCATATATCTTCAAGTTATTTGCATTAAAAAGAAGTAAATAATAACTTGAGGGAAATGGTGATTTAAGGACAGTTTCCCTGATGAACTATTTGTAAGATTCAGAACAGTAGTGTGAATGAAAAGTTCAGATCTACATTCAATCAATAAGGTTATATGACTTTGAATTTAGGTCACTGTTATTTCATTTTGAGAAATTGTAGCTAATCTTTTGTTATTTTCTATTTGATAATCTTGAACTATTTGACAAAGTCCCGCATAAGAGATTAGTGCATGGGATTAGGGGTAGTGTATTGAGATGGATAGAAAACCGGTTTGCAGACAAGAAACAAAGAGTCGGAATTAACGGGTCTTTTTCATATTGGGAGGCAGTGACTAGTGGGGTATCGCAGGGATCGGTGCTGGGACCCCAGCTAGTGACATTATATATTAATGATTTAGATGATGGAACAAAATGTAATATCTCCAAATTTGTAGATGATACAAAGCTGGGTGGGAGGGTGAGCTGTGAGGAGGATGCCGAGATCCTTCAGTCTGATTTGGACAAGTTGAGTGTGTGGGCAAATGAATGGCAGATGCAGTTTAATTTGTAGAAATACGAGGATATCCACTTTGGTAGCAAAAAAGAAAAGTCAGACTATAATCTGAATGGCCATAAATTAGGAGAGGGGAACGTGCAACAAGACCTGGGTGTCCCGTACACCAGACACTGAAGGTACAGCAGGCGGTAAAGAAGGCAGGTGGTATTTTGGCCTTCATTGCGAGAGGATTCGAGTACAGGAGCAGGGGTGTCTTGCTGCAATTATACAGGAGCCTTGGTGAGGCCTCACCTGGAATATTGTGTGCAGTTTTGGTCTCCTTATCTGAGGAAGGGTGTTCTTGCTGTAGAGGAAGATTTACCAGACTGATTCCTGGGATGGTGGAACTGATGTATGAGGAGAGATTGAATTCGCTGGAGTTCAGAAGAATGAGAGGGGATCTTGTAGAAACCTATAAAATTCTTACAGGACTGAGCAGGAAGGATGTTCCCGATGGTGGGTGTGTCCAGAACCAGGGGTCACAGTCTGAGGATACGGGGTAGACCATTTAGGACAGAGATGAGGAGAAATTTCTTCACCCAGAGAGTGGTTGGCCTGTGGAATTTGTCACCACAGGAAGTAGTTGAGTACAAAACATTATATGTTTTCAAGAAGCAGTTAGATATCGCACTTGGGGCGAAGGGGATCAAAGGTATGGGGGAAAGCGGGATCAGGATACTGAGTTGGATGATTAGCCATGATCATAATGAATGGCGGAGCAGACTCGAAGGGCCGAATGGCCTCCTCCTCCTATTTTCTATGTTTCCACGTTTCTATGTTGGGGTCTGCTCCGGTATCCTAACAGGATTGAAGGTCACATTGCAGCTGGTAAATAGCAAGTGCAAGTCGACATGGCACTCGATAGAATGAACATCAACAGAGCATCAGTACAAGAGACCAGCTGGGTCACTGAAAGCGAAACATTAAACATTCACCTGGCAGGGAAAGAATTAGAGGAAATGTGGAGCGAGGTTTAAGCTCCATTGTACGGAACTTACTACTCTAGATGCTAGAACCCTCCACAAATAGTTCAGAACATGTTCACTCCAACTGCCTCTCAGCTCAAACAGGGCCAGTTAACCTTGTGAATATCTGTGTTCTAATTGTGTGCTCCATTACAAAGGTGAAAGGCCAGTTCTATGAGAGGCTTGACAACAGGATCCGTAGGTCAGAATATCTTTACCTATTGGGGTATTTCAATGCAAGAGTGGCCACCAGGCCATGAGACATGGCACTCCTGCCTCAGGCATCATGGATTGGCACAGATCAATGAGAAAAGGACAGAGTCTCCTTGAGTTTTGCTGCAATCATGGGCTTTGTGTACTTAACACATTTCAGAATAAAACGTTCCACAAAACGCCCTGGTGACATCTAAGATCCGGGTAATAGCACCAGCTGGGTCTGACCATCGGGGACTGCCTGACCATCGGGGACTGCCTGACCATCGGGGACTGCCTGAGGGGACTGCCTGACCATCGGGGACTGCCTGACCATCGGGCACTGCCTGACCATCGGGCACTGCCTGACCATCGGGGACTGCCTGACCATCGGGGATTGCCTGACCATCGGGGACCGCCTGAGGGGACAGCCTGACCATCGGG
Organism: Scyliorhinus canicula; assembly: GCF_902713615.1. Classification (NCBI taxonomy): domain Eukaryota; kingdom Metazoa; phylum Chordata; class Chondrichthyes; order Carcharhiniformes; family Scyliorhinidae; genus Scyliorhinus; species Scyliorhinus canicula. The sequence goes on along the minus strand of NC_052153.1, from coordinate 1,171,788 downwards.
GACTGCCTGACCATCGGGGACTGCCTGACCATCGGGGACTGCCTGGCCATCGGGGACTGCCTGAGGGGACTGCCTGACCATCGGGGACAGCCTGACCATCGGGGACTGCCTGGCCATCGGGGACTGCCTGAGGGGACAGCCTGACCATCGGGGACCGCCTGACCATCGGGGACCGCCTGACCATCGGGGACAGCCTGACCATCGGGGACTGCCTGACCATCGGGGACAGCCTGACCATCGGGGACTGCCTGAGGGGACTGCCTGACCATCGGGCACTGCCTGACCATCGGGGACAGCCTGACCATCGGGGACTGCCTGACCATCGGGGACAGCCTGACCATCGGGGGCTGCCTGACCATCGGGGACAGCCTGACCATCGGGGACTGCCTGACCATCGGGGACTGCCTGAGGGGACTGCCTGACCATCGGGGACTGCCTGAGGGGACTGCCTGACCATCGGGGACAGCCTGACCATCGGGGACTGCCTGACCATCGGGGACTGCCTGAGGGGACTGCCTACCATCGGGGACTGCCTGACCATCGGGGACTGCCTGAGGGGACTGCCTGACCATCGGGGACTGCCTGAGGGGACTGCCTGACCATCGGGGACTGCCTGAGGGGACTGCCTGACCATCGGGGACTGCCTGACCATCGGGGACTGCCTGACCATCGGGGACAGCCTGACCATCGGGGACTGCCTGAGGGGACTGCCTGACCATCGGGGACTGCCTGACCATCGGGGACTGCCTGAGGGGACTGCCTGACCATCGGGGACTGCCTGACCATCGGGGACTGCCTGAGGGGACTGCCTGACCATCGGGCACTGCCTGAGGGGACTGCCTGACCATCGGGGACTGCCTGACCATCGGGGACAGCCTGACCATCGGGGACTGCCTGACCATCGGGGACAGCCTGACCATCGGGGACAGCCTGACCATCGGGGACTGCCTGACCATCGGGGACCGCCTGAATAGCGGGGACTGCCTGAGGGGACAGCCTGACCATCGGGGACAGCCTGACCATCGGGGACTGCCTGACCATCGGGGACTGCCTGAGGGGACTGCCTGACCATCGGGGACTGCCTGAGGGGACTGCCTGACCATCGGGGACTGCCTGACCATCGGGGACTGCCTGAGGGGACTGCCTGACCATCGGGCACTGCCTGACCATCGGGGACTGCCTGAACAGCACACACTGCTACCACATTGCTGACTGTGATATAGTTTACACCCTGGTGAGCATCACTCTGATGGAACGTGTCATTGAGGCCAAGTGATCCGCTCTCATTAATTACATAAGGAATCCGAGCGAGAAAACACGGAATGCAATAAGAGTCACTCAAAATAAAGTCCACTAGACTGCAGGGCCATGAGCCAATGATTACTGGTTACAACTTTGCCAGAATATCCAGGTATCCTTTGACACAGAATGATTCGAACATTATGAAGGGATCGAAAAGGCAACAGATCCATCAGCAAAGAAAAAGGCTCCATTGAAAAGGTTATTACTGTAGAACATAGAACATAGAACATAGAACGATACAGCGCAGTACAGGCCCTTCGGCCCTCGATGTTGCAACGACATGGAAAAAAAATCTAAAGGCCATCTAACCTACACTATGCCCTTATCATCCATATGCTTATCCAATAAATTTTTAAATGCCCTCAATGTTGGCGAGTTCACTACTGTTGCAGGTAGGGCATTCCACAGCCTCACCACTCTTTGCGTAAAAAACCCACCTCTGACCTCTGTCCTATATCTATTACCCCTCAATTTAAGGCTATGTCCCCTCGTGCTAGCCACCTCCATCCGCGGGAGAAGGCTCTCGCTGTCCACCCTATCTAACCCTCTGATCATTTTGTATGCCTCTATTAAGTCACCTCTTAACCTTCTTCTCTCTAACGAAAACAACCTCAAGTCCATCAGCCTTTCCTCATAAGATTTTCCCTCCATACCAGGCAACATCCTGGTAAATCTCCTCTGCACCCGTTCCAAAGCTTCCACGTCCTTCCTATAATGAGGCGACCAGAACTGTACGCAATACTCCAAATGCGGCCGTACTAGAGTTTTGTACAACTGCAACATGACCTCATGGCTCCGGAACTCAATCCCTCTACCAATAAAGGCCAACACACCATAGGCCTTCTTCACAACCCTATCAACCTGGGTGGCAACTTTCAGGGATCTATGTACATGGACACCGAGATCCCTCTGCTCATCCCCACTGCCAAGAATTTTACCATTAGCCAAATATTCCACATTTCTGTTATTCTTTCCAAAGTGAATCACCTCACACTTCTCCACATTAAACTCCATTTGCCACCTCTCAGCCCAGCTCTGCAGCTTATCTATGTCCCTCTGTAACCTGCAACATCCTTCCGCACTGTCTACAACTCCACCGACTTTAGTGTCGTCTGCAAATTTACTCACCCATCCTTCTGCGCCCTCCTCTAGGTCATTTATAAAAATGACAAACAGCAACGGCCCCAGAACAGATCCTTGTGGTACGCCACTCGTAACTGAACTCCATTCTGAACATTTCCCATCAACTACCACTCTCTGTCTTCTTTCAACTAGCCAATTTCTGATCCACATCTCTAAATCACCCTCAATCCCCAGCCTTCGTATTTTCTGCAATAGCCGACCGTGGGGAACCTTATCAAATGCTTTACTGAAATCCATATACACCACATCAACTGCTCTACCCTCGTCTACCTGTTCAGTCACCTTCTCAAAGAACTCGATAAGGTTTGTGAGGCATGACCTACCCTTCACAAAACCATGCTGACTGTCCCTAATCATATTATTCCTATCTAGATGATTATAAATTGTATCTTTTATAATCCTCTCCAAGACTTTACCCACCACAGACGTTAGGCTCACCGGCCTATAGTTACCGGGGTTATCTCTACTCCCCTTCTTGAACAAAGGGACCACATTTGCTATCCTCCAGTCCTCTGGCACTATTCCTGTAGCCAATGATGACCTAAAAATCAAAGCCAAAGGCTCAGCAATCTCTTCCCTGGCTTCCCAGAGAATCCTAGGATAAATCCCATCCGGCCCCGGGGACTTATCTATTTTCACCTTGTCCAGAATTGCCAACACTTCTTCCCAAAGCACCTCAATGCCATCTATTCTAATAGCCTGGGTCTCAGCATTCTCCTCCACAATATTATCTTTTTCTTGAGTGAATACTGACGAAAAGTATTCATTTAGTATCTCGCTTATCTCCTCAGCCTCCACACACAACTTCCCACCACTGTCCTTGACTGGCCCTACTCTTACCCTAGTCATTCTTTTATTCCTGACATACCTATAGAAAGCTTTTGGGTTTTCCTTGATCCTACCTGCCAAAGACTTCTCATGTCCCCTCCTTGCTCATCTCAGCTCTCTCTTTAGATCCTTCCTCGCTTCCTTGTAACTATCAAGCGCCCCAACTGAAACTTCATGCCTCATCTTCACATAGGCCTCCTTCTTCCTCTTAACAAGAGATTCCACTTCTTTGGTAAACCACGGTTCCCTCGCTCGACCCCTTCCTCCCTGCCTGACTGGTACGTACTTATCAAGAACATGCAATAGCTGTTCCTTGAACAAGCTCCACATATCCAGTGTGCCCAACCCTTGCAGCCTACTTCTCCAACCAACACATCCTAAGTCATGTCTAATGGCATCATAATTGCCCTTCCCCCAGCTATAACTCTTGCCCTGCGGGGTATACTTATCCCTTTCCATCACTAACGTAAAGGTCACCGAATTGTGGTCACTCTTTCCAAAGTGCTCACCTACCTCCAGATCTAACACCTGGCCTGGTTCATTACCCAAAACCAAATCCAATGTGGCCTCGCCTCTTGTTGGCCTGTCAACATATTGTGTCAGGAAACCCTCCTGCACACATTGTACAAAGAATGACCCATCTAATGTACTCGAACTATATCTTTTCCAGTCAATATTTGGAAAGTTAAAGTCTCCCATAACAACTACCCTGTTACTTTCGCTCTTTTCCAGAATCATCTTCGCCATCCTTTCCTCTACATCCCTAGAACTATTAGGTGGCCTATAGAAAACTCCCAACAGGGTGACCTCTCCTTTCCTGTTTCTAACCTCAGCCCATACTACCTCGGAAGAAGAGTCCCCATCTAGCATCCTTTCCGCCACCGTAATACTGTCCTTGACTAGCAGCGCCACACCTCCCCCTCTTTTGCCCCCTTCTCTGAGCTTACTAAAACACCTAAACCCCGGAACCTGCAACAACCATTCCTGTCCCTGCTCTATCCATGTCTCTGAAATGGCCACAACATCGAAGTCCCAGGTACCAACCCATGCTGCCAGTTCCCCAACCTTATTTTGTATATTCCTGGCATTGAAGTAGACACACTTCAAACCACCTACCTGAACACTGGCACCCTCCTGCGAAGTCAAATCTGTGCTCCTGACCTCTATACTCTCAATCTCCCGTACCCCAAAACTACAATCCAGGTTCCCATGCCCCTGCTGAATTAGTTTAAACCCCCCCCAAAGAGCACTAACAAATCTCCCCCCCCAGGATATTGATGCCCCTCTGGTTCAGATGTAGACCATCCTGTCTATAGAGGTCCCACCTTCCCCAGAAAGAGCCCCAGTTATCCAGAAATCTGAATCCCTCCCGCCTGCACCATCCCTGTAGCCACGTGTTTAATTGCTCTCTCTCCCTATTCCTCATCTCACTATCACGTGGCACGGGCAACAACCCAGAGATAACAACTCTGTTTGTTCTCGCTCTGAGCTTCCATCCTAGCTCCCTAAAGGCCTGCCTGACATCCTTGTCCCCTTTCCTACCTATGTCGTTAGTGCCAATGTGGACTACGACTTGGGGCTGCTCCCCCTCCCCCTTAAGGACCCGGAAAACACGATCCGAGACATCACGTACCCTTGCACCTGGGAGGCAACATACCAAACGTGAGTCTCTCTCGCTCCCACAAAATCTCCTATCTGTGCCCCTGACTATTGAGTCCCCAATTACTAATGTTCTACTCCTTTCCCCCCTTCCCTTCTGAGCAACAGGGACAGACTCCGTGCCAGAGGCCCGTACCCCATGGCTTATCCCTGGTAAGTCGCCCCCCCACAAGTATCCCAAACGGTATACTTGTTACTCAGGGGAACGACCGCAGGGGGTCCCTGCACTGACTGCTTCTTCCCAGTCCCTCTTACAGTTACCCACCTATCTCCAGTCTTTGGTGTAACTACTTCCCTGAAGCTCCTATCTATGACCCCCCTCTGCCTCCCGAATGATCCGAAGTTCATCCAGCTCAAGCTCCAGGTCCCTAACACGGTTTTTGAGGAGCTGGAGTTGGGTGCACTTCCCACAGATGAAATCAGCAGGGACACTGACGGCGTCCCTCACCTCAAACATTCTGCAGGAGGAGCATTGTTCTGCCTTCCCTGACATCACCTCTAGATTTAAAAAAAAAACAAGAAAAAGAAAAAGAAAGAAGAGCTTACCTGATATTACCTCAAACCCTGCTCCCGCTGAAAGGTAAGCAAATTTAAAGGCACTCACTCACCTTCACGACAGGCCCCTGCTCCCGCTTCCCAACCACCGTGGGGTGGGGGGGTTGGTTAGAGGAGGAGGTAGGCTGGGGAACACTCACAAAGTGTTTCAGGTTCAACTGTCACTTGCCAACAGCCTCTCCACAAACCACCTTCAACTTAGGCTGACCGCACTGCACGTATGCAAATTCCCCCAGAACAGCTGATCAGTAGCTCTGCTCTGCTGCCCTCTACTGTCTCCAATAAACGTTAGGGAAATGAGTGGAACACTACCTTGAGTTGTACTCTCAGGGAAAGTCTGTTATCGAGGATGCTCTAGATACCATGGAGAGCCTGCCTGCCATGGAAGAGCTGGATATCAAACCCAGAATGGAGAAGCTTAGCAAAGTTACTGACTCGCTAGCCATGGACAAAGCTGATGCTACACTGCCTGAACTCATAGAGCAAGGGACATCGGCATACCCGCAGTATCTACACAAACCTCTCTATCTCTGCTGATGGTAGGGGCACAGGTTATGCTTGATACAAAAATAATGAGCGTGTACAGGCATGTCCCTGAAGAGCACCATTGATAAAATATTTGCCTGTGTTACCACTTTCAGACTGCAGATCCTGGCTGAACACATCTACCCTAAATCCCAGTGTGGTTTCAGAATTGGAAGATCTGAAACTGACATCATCTTCACAGTCCGGTGGCTGTGCGAGAAATGATGTAAAGAGAGGAGACCATTATACATTGCCTTCAACAATCTCACAAAGGAATTTGACCATTTGAGCAGAGGCAGCCTAATGAAGCTTGTGTAATGATTCCTGATTGATTGGTTGTCTGATTCCTGGGGTGGTGGGACTGTCATATGAGGAGAGACTAAGTCAGTTCGAATTATATTCATTGGAGTTTAGAAGAGTGAGAGGGGATCTCACAGAAACTTACAAAATTCTAACAGGATTAGACAGGGTAGATTCAGAAAGAATGTTCCCGATGGTGGGGGAGTCCAGAACTAGGGGTCATAGTTTGAGGATAAGGGGTAAACCTTTTAGGACTGAGGTGAGGAGAAATGCCTTCACCCAGAGAGCGGGGAATCTGTGGAATTCACTCCCACAGAAAGTATTGAGGCCAAAACATTGTGTAATTTCAAGAAGGAATTAGATTTCGCTCTTGGGGCTAAAGGGATCAAGGTATATGGGGGGAAGGCGGGATCAGGGTATTGAACTTGATGATCAGCCATGATCATAATGAATTGGGGAGCAGGCTCAAAGGGCCGAATGGCCTCCTCCTGCCTCTATTTTCTATGTTTCTATGTTAAGTTCAGCTCAGCTGGGGCAACATTGGAGCCCTTTGGGGTCAAACAGGGTTGGGTTCAGAGACCGACACTGTTGTGGGATCTTCTCTTTGCTGCTGTCATTTACCTTCAGGTCAGCTACAGAGGATGCTTACTGATATAGCAGAACTGACAGACAGCTGTTTGGTCTTGTTCTCCCGAGATCCAAGACAAAGGTGCACTAAGTATACCAAGCCTCAGGGGCTGCAGCGGTTCAAGAAGACATCTCACCATCACTTTCTCAATGACAACTAGGAATGGGCAACAAATGCTGGCCTAGCCAGCGAAGCCCACATCCTGTAAATCTTTTGAAAAGTCCTCATCAGAGATTTACTGTACACTGATAATATTCCACAATGAGGAACACCTTCAGTGACAAATGGAGAGACTCTCTCGTGCTGCAGAGAGTTGTGTTTGACCATCAGCATCAGGAAGACAAATGTAATTGGCAGGATTTTGCCATATCGCTATCTACCAGCACTGATAATGTGACACTGGAGGTTGTTGGTGGCTTCACATATCCAGGCTCCGCAGTCACCAACAATCTGTCATTTGATGCTGCAATCGACACACACACCTCACCAAAGCTGCAGCTGTTATGTCCAAATTGAGTAAGAGAGTTTGAAACAACAGTAACCTGACTGAGAACACCAAACTGTGAGTGTACCAAGCCAGTGTCCTCAGCGCACTGCTCTATAGTGTTTGGACAAGGAGAAACAAACTGCTCAATTGGTCAAGAAAAGGATCCAGAGAAATTACAGGCCAGAGAATCATGCACCTTCTCAGCACACTGTCTTCCTCTGCTGTTAATGCAGAGACTGTCCTGTCAGAGTGGGCTTCCTGGACCACTCCAGCCATTGCTTAAGACAGAGCTGCCCACCATGTTGCAGACCTTCATCTTATGAGCACAGTAAAGTCTTACACCAGGTTAAAGTCCAACATGTTTGTTTCAAATACTAGCTTTCGGAGCACTGCTCCTTCCTCAGGTGAATCAACCAATATTGAGGTTGCTACAGCATATTCTGTCACGGAACTAGAACATAGACATAGAACGATACAGCGCAGTACAGGCCCTTCGGCCCTCGATGTTGCACCGACATGGGAAGTCCAAAAACTAAAGGCCATCTAACCTACACTATCCCATTATCACCCATATGCTTATCCAATAAACTTTTAAATGCCCTCAATGTTGGCGAGTTCACTACTATAGAAAATATGCCCCTTTATTTTTGAAAATATGATTTTTCAACTTTCAGCTGACTGGAACTTTTGCAAATTGAATGGAAACAGGGCAGACTGCTTAAAATGCAAAGCCACATTCCAAGGTGAAGGTGAGAAATCAACAAATCACCCTCAGCAGAGTGTGAAGAGAAAAACATTTCTATACTCCAGACACTGATAGAACCTCAGAACTGTCTAAGGAGCAGATTAAAAATGCAAAGTACTGAATGTGAAACAATGGCTGCCACAGACAGACCCACCCAAAACCTCTGGGTAATACACAATGGGTGAAGTATTTCAAGACAAGGCTGCCCCACCACTTGGGAGAGATTGCAAATGATGCAGGCAGTGTTTCCAGAAAGTCTTCAGCAGAGGAAACAAGCTGAGGGGGCTCACTTTCTCTCCCTCTTTCTCTTTTGGAATAGTCAAGTCGCTGTTTTGACCTACCAGCGAAACAAGATCTTGTAATAATTGAAACATCTTCTTCAACTCGCCATGTCCAGAAACCAGCTAACATAAATTGGCCACATTTAAAATCAACACCTCAAGGACAATGAAAGGATATGTAACTGTAGATGTGTGTGTCTGTCTGTGTATATATATAATATATGTGTGTATGTGTCTGTACATGTGTGTCTGTATATGTGTGTGTGTGTCTATATATATATATGTGTGTGTCTGTATATGTATGTGTCTGGATATGTGTATGTCTGTGTATATATATATGTGTGTGTGTCTGTGTGTGTCTGTGTGTGTGTGTGTCCGTGTATCTGTGTGTCTGTATATGTGTGTGTATGTGTGTGTGCCTGTATATGTGTGTGCCTGTGTGGTGTGTGTCTGTATATGTGTGTGTATGTATATGTGTGTATGTGTCTGTATATGTGTGTGTGTCTGTATATGTGTGTGTCTTTATATGTGTGTGTCTGTATATGTGTGTGTGTCTGTATATGTGTGTGTCTGTATATGTGTGTGTGTCTGTATATGTGTGTCTGTATATGTGTGTGTCTGTATATGTGTGTGTGTCTGTGTGTGTGTGTATATGTGTGTGTGTGTCTGTATATGTGTGTGTGTCTGTATATGTGTGTGTCTGTATATGTGTGTGTCTGTATATGTGTGTGTGTCTGTGTGTGTGTGTGTATATGTGTGTGTGTGTCTGTATATGTGTGTGTATCTGTATATGTATATGTGTGTGTATGTGTGTGTGTGTGTGTATATGTGTGTCTGTATATGTGTGTGCCTGTACATGTGTGTATGTGTCTGTATATGTGTGTGTCTGTGTGTGTGTGTATATGTGTGTGTCTGTATATGTGTGTGTCTGTGTGTGTCTGTATATGTGTGTGTCTGTGTGTGTCTGTATATGTGTGTGTCTATATGTATATGTGTGTGTGTGTATATGTGTGTGTCTGTGTAGTGTGTGTCTGTGTAGTGTGTGTCTGTGTGGTGTGTGTCTATATGTGTGTGTGTCTGTATATGTATATCTGTGTGTGTCTGTATATGTGTGTGTCTGTATATGTGTGTGTCTGTGTGTGTGTATATGTGTGTCTGTGTGAGTATGTATGTGTGTGTGTGTGTGTATATGTGTGTGTCGGTGTGTGTCTGTATATGTGTGTGTCTGTGTATATGTGTGTCTGTGTATATGTATATGTGTGTGTGTATATATGTGTGTGTCTGTGTAGTGTGTGTCTGTGTAGTGTGTGTCTGTGTGGTGTGTGTCTATATGTGTGTGTGTCTGTATATGTGTGTGTGTCTGTATATGTATATCTGTGTGTGTCTGTATATGTGTGTGTCTGTGTGTGTCTGTATATGTGTGTGTCTGTGTGAGTATGTATATGTGTGTGTGTGTATATGTATATGTGTGTGTCTGTGTGTGTGTGTGTATATGTGTGTGTCTGTGTGAGTATGTATATGTGTGTGTGTGTATATGTATATGTGTGTGTGTGTATATGTGTGTGTCTGTGTGGTGTGTGTATCAAGGTGACTTCATGAGGGCGAAATGCTTGACACTGGGGCCGATTTTCCGGTAGCGTTGTGCCCGGCGCAGTCTGTGTCAGGAGAATTCCGGGAGAAGCCTGAGATGGGATTTGTACTGGGCAGCAATCAGTTATGATGTTTCTGGGCCCTCCCAGCAGGGCAGATTCAGCTTCTCGCCCAGCGAGATGGATTTTAATATTCAAAATTGGCTTAATGTCGAATCAGGTACCCACCCACTGAAGTGACATGGCGCCAATGGGAATCATTACTGGTCTCCACGAACGGAGACCAGACGCGATGACACACCGGGAGTCTCGGAGACCATTTGCAGCCCCTGGAGGATCTCGTTGGGAAAGCTGCCTGTTTCTCTGGGGGGAAACACGCCGGGTTTCTGACTGAACCTGACACTTTGCCATTTTGTTTGGTGATTTCTGCCCTGTATTTCTATTATTTTTCTCTGGTTTAATGGTTAAAAAATCTGATCTTTCTTTGACTTGCGAAAACCTGGTTTGATTGTCTCCTCGTTGCTCACAGCTTAAATAGTTAAATACAGCCTGATTCGGAAGAGGCATATCCTCGTCAAAAAGAAACTGAAACTTTGTTGTGATGAACCGTGGACATTGAAGAGAGGGGGAGCCAGTTCTCTCCTGGTCAGAACCATTCTACGTGTATTGTTACGTGCTGAGTGGTTATTTAAATCAGACAACTGCTGGTCCTTTCTAACCATACCACTTTCTACTGTTATATATATATCCACAAACAGCGTGAAGCACATTGTCCCTCTGCCAGCTCCTCATCTATAGCCAATATCTGATCAATAAGGATCTGTATCTCACACTGTTCCTTTCCTCAACCTTGTGAGGATATTCTTCACGGCGAGTTCATCTGATTGTATCTGATTGAAATGCTGATTATGTTTGTGCTGTGGTAAGTACTGTTCTTTAGGTGTACCTGCTAGAGCACTGGGTTCCCTTTGCGCTGTGAAAGACAGATGGAGCATTTTGATTGCATAAGCACTCTTGACCATCTGTCCCACAGTCAGATCCCAACTTGAGATCCCAAGACAGGAAAAGAGAAAGAAAATAATTTTTTTGCAAAGGGGCCTTCTGTAAAACAGCACACAAAACCTTTTTACTTGTGAAATAACTGCTGTAATGCGCTCAGCAATAATCAGTCGGCTTAATGTGAGCGTATTTTCATTTCCTGTTGTGACTTTTTTATCGTAATATAATTTCAGGTTTTCAAGTCAGTAATTATTCTTTCATTATTTTCCACATAAAATCATTGACAAGGCGATATCAGAATTGAGATATTACAGCTACAGTATGAGGAAAGGTTGAAAACGTTGCAGCATTCTCCTCTCAGAAAGGGAAGTGACCTGACAGAGGTTTTGAAAATTAGGAATGGGTGGGTAGGGTGGGTATGGAGAGGAGGGGCTGAACCTTAACTTCCCAAAGCAGGAATGTTGGCATTGTGTATGACATTAAAATACAAACAATCTGAAACAACGTTGGTTGCCAGTATGAATGGGTGCAAGACAAGGGGCAGACACTAATCTGCTCAGGCTTGGTCATTTCAAGATTAGAATGAAGATTCCTGCCTTCATTTTTAAAGATGCCAAATTTTTATCGCCCGTCAGCCAGGTTTCCCAGGCCACAGAAGGAATCCTGCAAGTGAGATAGCACTAGACCTGCACTGCAGCAACATTCAAGTTACTAATAAACCCACAGAGTATCAAGGAGAAATATCTTTACCGAGAGTGGTTAGAATGTAGAACTTGCTCCCACAGGAAGTGGTTGAGGCAGATAGCTGAGATTCAAACGGAAGGTAGCCGGGTATGCCGAGGAAGGGCTGGAATGTGGGAGATGGAATGGGAGGAAATTCACGCAGTATAAACTCGCTGGGCTAAGTGACCTAATTATGTGATGTGGGTTATGTAATTCTATACAACTATGAATTAAATAAATAAGACTTATTTTAATAAAGCCGAAGGAGCTTCTTAACATCATGTCACCTTTTATTTACCTGTAGGAAGCAGAAAAAGGTAATAAAGCTTTAGAGCAAGATGAGAGCTGGCTGGCTGAAATACAGAGGATTCTGCAAGATCAGGTATTCAGCATCTTGTGTCTTCATATTTTGTAGCTTTGTATAGCCCAAATGTAGAAGAAAGCAAGTGCACCTAGGTTTATTATATGAAAAAATAAATACGTTAAAATAGTTGTAGAAATTCAAATGGTAATTACTTAAACATAAAAGTATTTATAAATCACTCTTATACTTTTACTTTACTCAGTAAATTACTTCAGTGCCATTTCTCAGTTCAGTTTTTGAATGACCAGCCTGCAGTGTTTCTTATTGTTTTGATGTGAAATGGCTTCCATGCTGCATTTAGTTAAACTAATACTTCAACGTACCGATATTTCACTGATGTAACCAATTTGGAGCTGAGAAAGATCTGAATTATTTATCGAAATTAAAACCACACTTTATGAAGTTAAAACATAGATTTCATCATTGCTATTTGCTGTTAGAATGCCAAGTCTGCTTGGGAATAAGAACAGAATAGTACAGCGGTGTGATGGCAAGGTAAATCAAACGAGGCAAGGCTGTTACTTCCAAAAGGTCTATTGCATCAAAAAAACTGGTCCACACAGAAAGCTGTAGAAACAGGTCTATCCCCAATGGCAACAGAAAGAGAACTGAATGCAGAGGCAAAGGTAGTGATGTGTTTCAGAGCAGCAAAGCTCACCACAGGCAAGCCAAGCAATTTTACATTCATTGATCTGTACAGATCTTTCCCTGCCATTGGGGATAGGAAGGCAACCAGAAACGCAAGTTGTGAATGAATTATGTGATTGTGAAACCTTGTCTTTGTACTGTTGTTTTTGTTCCGTTCCACAGCACATGAGATCCTAATGCACAAATGCACAATTGTTTCAGAAGTCATCCAGCAATATCAGTACAACACTGCAGATCATTTAATGTACTTTCTTAGGGCAGTGTTTTCTGTAATTCATGTTGCTATGGAGATGGGCTTTGAGAGATGTCTCTGAGATATTGCTGACACTGGCAGATACACTCTGCCAGGATCTGTAAGTGAGGGAGTGTCGAGAGGCCAAAAGTCTGTATGGTTCACTGTGCAGGAATGTGGGTGGGAACATGCACCCCGATTGAAAAGACCAGATTCCTGAGGATTTGAAAAGAGGCCGGAAGAGTTGCCAAGCTTGCACTGGAGGGGGAACCACCAGGAAAAACCCTCGCCATGAAGGACAGTTCTGGGTTAAATGCTGCCAGGTTGCGAAAGGGAAAGAACAGGGGAAACACATGGAAGCCAAGAATGACTTTGGACTGAGTCTGGGAAATTGAATGGCACTGTTATTTGTTTCATATATATATATGTATATAAATGATTTGAGAATCATGGGGCGCGATTCTCCGCTCTTATGCCGGTTCGGAGAATAGCGGGCCGTGCAATATTTTCACGGCAACGCCGGTCCGACGCCCTCCCGCTATTCTCCGAACCCCGCACAAACTACACGTCGGCATTCCCGGCAAAGGCCTCGAAAGACCCCTCGACACGACCAGAAGCCCGACTTATTGGCCCCCCGCTATTCTCCGGCCCGGATGGGCCGAAGTCCCGACGTCCTCACGCCATGTTTTCACGCCGGCCAACACACCTGCTTTTGAAGTTCGTCAACCAGTCGTGCTGGCTGACGAGAGCTTCGAGGAGGTGAGCGCACCGCTCAGCGCACTGCTGGAGTCTGGCCACAACGGGGAAGGCATCCCCGAGAACGGGAGGGGGGTCCAGAGCGGGAGGGGGAGGGGAGTGGGGGAGACGTAGGGGGGAGTGGGGGAGACGGAGGGGGGAGTGGGGGAGATGGAGGGGGGAGTGGGGGAGACTGAGGGGGGAGTGGGGGAGACGGAGGGGGGAGTGGGGGAGATGGAGGGGGGAGTGGGGGAGACAGGGGGGGAGTGGGGGAGACTGAGGGGGGAGTGGCGGAGACTGAGGGGGGAGTGGGGGAGACGGAGGAGGGAGTGGGGGAGACTGAAGGGGGAGTAGGGGGAGTGGGGGAGACGGAGGGGGGAGTGGGGGAGACTGAGGGGGGAGTGGGGGAGACTGAGGGGGTAGTGGGGGAGACTGAGGGGGAGTGGGGGAGACGGAGGGGGGAGTGGGGGATACGGAGGGGGGAGACGGAGGGGGGAGTTGGGGAGACGGAGGGGGAGTGGGGGAGACGGAGGGGGGAGTGGGGGATACGGAGGGGGGAGACGGAGGGGGGAGTTGGGGAGACGGAGGGGGAGTGGGGGAGACGGAGGGGGAGGAGTGGGGGAGACGGAGGGGGGGAGTGGGGGAGTCCGAGGGGGAGGGGAGTGGGAGTGGGGGGGGTAGGGAGAGAGTGAGCGAGTGACCCGTCCAACCCCGGTTACAAAATGTCTGCCACCATGCCATGGCGTGCCGCCGGTCACGAGTACACGGCCGCTGGTTCCCCTGTGGCTTACGGACACAGGCCACTGACGCACCGGTGAAGAGGACGTAGTTAACTGCCCGTTGGATGCAGAAAGTGACCAGGGGTTAGGCTGCCCGCGTGTCAGCAGCGCGACCAGGCCACCGGGACACACAGGTATCCCGTGGCAGGCGGCTGCTGAGGTGTCGACTAACCTCCGTCTAACATGTCCCGTTTCTCTGCCCCCACCACCCTTCTGTAGGTTAGCACAATGTCTGCGACAGAACGGCTATGTTCTGCGCAGTGGTTGGGGCTGCTGCACTGCATTTGGAGATGCAGCAGCATCCACAGCCACAACCCGCAGTGGCTGCAGGGCCAGCTGCAGCAGCAGAGGGAAGGGCCGAGGAGTTGCCAGTCGTCGAGCAGCATGGGGGGGGGGGGGAGGAGGAGGAGGGGGAGGAGGAGAGAGTGAGGGTGCAGCCACGGCACCAGAGGCGACGACCAAGGCCGAGGGTGTACCATGCCCGGATCTCTTTCCTAACAATGATGGACATCACCTGCAGGAGGAGACTCCAGCTGAGTAGGCGGACGGTGATACATATCTGTCACCTCGTGGCGCACCTCGCCCCACGTGGAACGGGGGGAGGACACGCGATCCCGGTAGCCATCAAGGTGACGGTCGCTCTTAACTTCTATGCGACCGGCTCCTTCCAGTCTCCGAGCGGGGACATCTCCGGGATCTCCCAGTCATCGGTCCACAGGTGTATCCGGGATGTGACCGACGCCCTCTATGCCATCGCCAATCGCTACATCACCTTTCCCGAGGACCGAGCAACTCAAGACTCACGAGCTCGTGGATTTGCCAGCGTGGCCGGGATACCGATGGTGCAGGGGGCAATCGATTGTGTTCACGTCTCCATGCGCCCGCCTGCAGGGGACAGGGAGGTGTTCACAAACAGGAGGGAGACATACTCCATGAATATCCAGGTGGTATGCGACCCCCACATGAGGATCATGAACGTCTGTGCAAGGTTCCCAGGGAGTGTGCATGACTCCTACATACTGGCGCAGTCGTTCATCCCTGCGATGTTTGAGGGACGTCCCCCCCGGCTGAGGGGCTGGTTGCTAGGCGACAGGGGTTATCCGCTGAGGTCTTGGCTGATGACGCCTATACGGAGGCCTCAGACCAATGCGGAAACACGATACAACGAGGCCCATGCAGCAACCAGGGGTGTGGCGGAGCGCTGCCTTGGCCTCCTGAAGATGAGATTCAGGTGCCTGGACCGCTCCGGAGGGGCCCTGCAGTACCAGCCCGACAGGGTCGCTCGCATTGTAGTGGTCTGCTGTGCGCTGCACAACATCGCGATGCAGAGGGGAGATGCCCTGCTGCAGGAGGCGGAGGGAGAAGCCAGTGGCAGTGGTGCCAGCACAGAGGAGGAGGAGGAGGAGGCTGGCGGAGTGGCGGGCGCAGCACGCAGACACGACCCAGGTGCTGGTGATGTCCAGGAGGCGGCACGACAGACCCGGCGAGGACGGCGGGCACGCGACGCCTTGGTGGCAGCACGGTTCACACGTCGTATGGGACGTCCCCGCTGAACACCAAACCACCACCTGCATCGCTAGTCGTGCAGAGGGTCAACACACAACTGCCACCACCACAACCCCGCCCCCCCCACACCCTCTCAGTGTACACTGCTCCACTTAGACATCACCCTTACCACTGGGTCCAGACGGTATGGTACAACATTGATGGCTGTGTCAGCGGGTGTGATCAGTGCCATGTGGAATGATGACAGCCCGCTCTGCGATGAGCTGTGAGCTCAGAATCGTTAGAGAGAGTCTGACCCATGGCAATAGCTGAACCATCCACCTTGGTGACCGCTGAGTTCGTCACTGACACTCCATCACGTGCCCGCGTGGGCTAGCTGTGGGAGGGGGGTAGGGGGAAGGGCAGGGACTGCACACCCGGCACCGAAGTTTCACCGCTCGTCAGCCCCAGCGACACTCGGTCACCATCACGATTCCTGTGGCTGTGGAATAATCACACGGTATTACAAGTAAGGTGGAACAGTGCGTTTAATGTTAACAATTTACAGGTGCCCTAGCCCCTACAACTAAACTGTGCCCTTCACCCGTGCCAACTTACCCAGTGTCTCTCTTTGTTGCCTTACGGGCCCTACCACTACGTCTAAGTGATTCCCCAGATGATACAGCAGGAGTGGAGGAGGACTGCTGTGAATCGCCCCCTTCGACTAGTTTCTCCTTCGGCAAGCATTTCCTGGGGCGGCCCGGCTGCTCTGCGGGCGTCTCGGGTGACGTTGTGCCACCCTGCTCTGCCTGCTGCCCACCCGATGCACCAGGGATGGGACGGGGGAGGCCGAGAAATCCGGGACGTCCCGTGATGGAGTTAATGGGACGGGCCCCAAAACCTCCTCCGCCCTCGGGGAGCCCGGTGGCCCCCAGGCCTCACTTTGGGACAGAGGTGCGAGCGGGGAGGTGCCCCGTCGCGCCACCGACACCTGGCGCTGCCAGTCCTGGAGGCCTGCAACGGTATCCACCAGGATCCGAAGGTTTGCAGAGATGGAGTCCAGGGAGTTAGACATTCCCGCCAGGGACTGTGCGATCTCAACCTGTGAGTGCACGACGCCATCCAGCACATGTGTCAGGCGGTTGATGCTCTCCGCGACTGACTGCTGGGACTGTGCCATGGCGTGCTGCGACTGGGCCATGACCTGTTGAGACTCGGCCAAGGCCCGCAGCGCGCTGGCAATGTCGTGTTGGCTCTGGCGCATTGCTGCCTGTGAGAGGGCAACCCTGTCCAGGGCCGAGGATGACGCCTGCACGTGAAGCCCAACGTCTTGCATAACCTGACCCATTGCCTCCACCACTGATGCCATCCGTGCGGTGTCGGCCTGGGTTGCTGCCATGTGCGGCACCACTCCCTGCTCGTGGACGCGGATCGACTCCTCTAACAGCGTCTGCAGAGTCTGGAAGACAGCCCTCAACCCGTCATTGTGTCCCTGGGTTTCTTGATACATCGGCTGTGCGGATGGGTTGAGAAAGTCCAGGAACTCGGAAAACGTCTGGGAGCCAGCTGCATGCTCGGCCTGGCCTCCGCCAGTCCGGGCCCTCGGCTGCTCCGACCTCCACCTGCTGTACCTGCTCAACTGTGATGTGCGACCCAGACTGTGACCCAGGAGCCTCATCACTAAATAGGCCAGCCGGGGTGAGTGGCTCTGGGATGGTGGATGGTGTGGGAGATAGCTGTGCCGCAAGCTCGAAGTCGTCTTGGGTGGACGCCTCCTCTATGCCATCGGCCCGCTGAGAGGCCGCAGGGCGTTCGCGGGCCATTTCTCTCTCTTCCTCTCTCGCCGCCCTCTGGGCGTCCTGCTCCACAGATTCGGTGGGGGAGGATGGGACTCCCCGCTGATCGGGCACCCTCTGTCGTGCGGCCCCGGGTGCGGTGGGGGCAGATGCCTGTGTCCGCCTGGAGGCAGACGGCCCTGGTCGTTCGGCATCACTTCCTAGGGACGAGAATGAACGGGTTATTTAGATTCACTCGGCTGGGCGCTGGACGGTCCCAGTGGGCAGGGTGTGAAGGGACAGAGGATGGGGGAGGTGTCCCAGTGGGCAGGGTTTGTGAAGGGACAGAGGATGGGGGAGGTATCCCAGTGGGCAGGGTGTGTGAAGGGACAGAGGATGGGGGAGGTATCCCAGTGGGCAGGGTGTGTGAAGGGACAGAGGATGGGGGAGGTATCCCAGTGGGCAGGGTGTGAAGGGACAGAGGATGGGGGAGGGGGGGTGTTTGTCATGCAGGGTTGTCTCACTTGTTACAGCTCCGTCAGCCTCGCATTGCACGATCTCCCGGGTGGCAGATCCCCCAACAAGGTCCAGGGCCCTCTGCTCAAACGTGGTGAGGGGATGCAGGATGGGCGAACCCCCTCCAGTCTTGTTCCGCTCACGGGTGTTGTGAGCGGTCTTGGCCTGTTGGGGGAGGGGGGCATAGGTAGATCATTACAATATGGCAGGTATCAGCAGTCCGTTCAGATACTGGCACAGTTTGGGGGTCAAGTTGTTATTAGACGATTGCATCTCTCCACGGGGCCAGAGCGCTGGGTCTGTGACAACTTTGTGAACCACCCTCAACTCACTCTGCCCCAATCCCCCTCCACCCCCCCGTGCCTGGGGGGTTGGGGGGGGGGGGGGGGTGATTAAGTAAAGGGGGGAGAGATGGTTGTGACCCGGGGGCACCCTCTTGGCACTTACCCTGGCAGCCCTGGTGAAGTCGTGCATCTTCTTCCGACATTGCTCTGCAGAGCGAGGGGTCTGCCCCACAGCACTGACGGCAGCAGCCACCTCACGCCAGGCCTGGCGCACCGCGCTGGCAGGGTGGCGATGCCCTCTACGCGGGCAGATGATGCCCCTCCTCTGCTCGATTGATTCGAGCAGCGTCTCCACGTCAGCCTCCAAGAATCGCGGGGCCTCCACGTCGGGCAGCCTCACGTGGGCATGTTCGTGTCGTCGCCGCATTCCGGCGTCATCGCGCACGTGATTGACGCGGCCCCGTTCCTAGCCCATTTCCCGGACGTGAATACGTCGGGAACGGGGCCGTGTCGGGCCGTCGCAAAACACGCCCGTTTTCACGGCCGACTTCCCGATTTTCCGCGGGTGCGGAGAATCGCGCCTATAGAATTTACAATGCAGAAGGAGGCCATTCGGCCCATCAAGCCTGCACCGGCTCTTGGAAAGAGCACCCCGCTTAAGCCCACGCCTCCACCCTATCCCCATAACCCAGTAACCTGACCCAACCTGTTTTAGACACTAGGGGCAATTTATCATGGCCAAACCACCTAACCGGTACATCTTTAGACTGTGGGAGGAAACCGGAACACCCGGAGAAAACCCACGCAGACACGGGGAGAACGTGCAGAACTCCGCACAGACAGTGACCCAAGCTGGGAATCGAACCTGGGACTCTGGAACTGTGAAGCAACTGTGCTACCGTGCTGCATTTGGATGAAAATGTAGGTGGCATGGTTAGCAAGTTTGCAGATGACACCAAGATTGGTGGCATAGTCGATAGTGAAGAAGGTTATATAAGATTGCAACAGTATCTTGACCAATTGGGCCAGTGGGCCGATGAATGGCAGATGGAGTTTAATTTGGATAAATGTGAGGTGATGCATTTTGGTAGATCAAATCAGGGCAGGACCTAGTCAGTTAATGATAGGGAGTTGGGGGAGTTACAGAACAAAGAGATCTAGGGGTACAGGTTCATAGCTCCTTGAAGGTGGAGTGGCAGGTGGACAGGGTGGTGAAGAAGGCATTCAGCAGGCTAGGTTTCATTGGTCAGAATATTGAATACAGGAGTTGGGACGTCTTGTTAAAGTTGTACAGGACATTGGTAAGGCCACACATGGAATACTGTGTTCAGTTCTGGTCACCCTATTATAGGAAGGATATTGTTAAACTAGAAAGAGTGCAGAAGAGATTTACGAGGATGCGACAGGATTTAATAGTCTGAATTATAAGGAGAAGCTGGATAGGCTGGGACTTTTTTCCTTGGAGCGTAGGAGGCTTAGGGGTGATCTTATAGAGGTCTATAAAATAATGAGGAGCATAGATAAGGTAGATAGTCAACATCTTTTCCCGAAGGTAGAGGAGTCTAGAACTAAAGGGCACAGGTTTAAGGTGCGCTGTTGAAAACTCACCACTATTCTTAGAATTCCCCCTATACCAAAAAGGGCCGACATTCTAAATATCATTTAGAATTCTCACTCCCTGACTCCGATGCAGGCTTCGGTGGGTGCTATTCAGGTCAAACTATATTTTCAAGTTATCCCCCCGGTATAACCCATACCTTCACCGAAGATTTCATCTACTTACCGCTTAATAGCATCGATCCTGGGTCCCGCATTGCTCAATAAGTAAAGTAGACTTAGGAATAAACCACTGTTTCAGGTTAAATTAAGTTATTTTATTATTATATTTTTTTCTTTTAAAGGCTGCAATCACTTTCTTTACAGAAAGGTAAAAAGATCTTGCTTCTGGATCCTGCTGGTTGGTTGAAGGGACCTTCAGGCCCACCTTGACAATCAATCTTCTTTAAAGTCTAGTCTTCTTTAGATGTATTCTCTCGTTAGCTCGGTTGCTATATCTTATCTTTCCCATGTACTGAGCTATGAGAGCTGGCTCTGCTGGCTATCTCTGGGCTGACTTTGCCTCCTCTTTAAATTCTAGTCTTCCTTAGATGTATTAGCTGTTTTAGCTCGGCTACTATGTCTTATCTTTCCCATGACCGAGCTGGCTGTAAGCTGACTCTGCTTGCTTCTCTTGTTCCTTCTCTCTGGGTTCTGTTTCTGGTTCTGGTCTCTGGGTTTATATTCACTTTCTAACAGTTATTACGTTTTCATGACCTTATTGTAAAGTAACTATTATTCCACTTTGATTTTAAAAAGTATCTTTGATCTAAACATTCTAATACAACTAAGTATTCATTTTGACATGACGTCACTTCTCTGGTCTCTGATTGTTTCTTTGTGATGTTCAAAGTTCCTTTGTGATATTCAAAAATGCTTTGGTTTCAAGAGGTGTTACTTTTAATTCCTGTCATTTCTATAGTTTTATTTTCCAATTGTGTCCCCAGCTCATAACTTTGACTTTGATTTTGGCTCCAAATTATGTTTCTCGTAGACTGATAGTCTCCAATTTTCTTTTACTTTACTTGATATCGGCAGAATTTCACTCTTAGAATTGTTACCAAATTCAACTGAACCTCATCCTTTCCTTTCCAGCTGCTTACTAAGATAGTTACTTTCAATGAAGGTGTGAACCATTGTTTTTAGCTTCATACAAAAATCCTGTTTTGTTAAGCCTGTTTAGCTAAGGCTATCGGCATTTTATAATCCTGCTCTTTGTAGCTGCTATTAACCCTTCATGGGATCTTTCCCTGTATTCTCTCATGTTTCTCTCCGACCAGATATTGCCAGACTTCCATGTTTCAAATGACACATGTTTCCATATTTTCAATAACAGGTGAGAAGGGAGAGATACAAAAGAGACCAGAGGGGAAATGTTTTCACACAGAGAGTGGGGCACTGGTAGAGGCAGGCACAATGTTTTCCTTTAAAAAGGAGTTAGACAGTTACAGGGGCAGGGTGGGTATAGAGGGATATGGGCCAAATGCGGGCAAGTGGGATTAGCTTAGTGATAGAAACTGGGCAGCATGGACAAGCTGGGCCGAAGGGCCTGTTTCCATGCTGTAAATATCTCTGACTATGACTCTATGACTTAAGGGAAAGCATGAAGTATAACCAAGAAATGGGGTTTATAGTTGTGTTAAAAGTGAACGAAGGGAGTTCTGTTCTGTATTTTAAAGTATAATTTGCCTAAGAAGTACTGTTTATTTAACAGTGCTTTTAGTCTGTTATGGTAAGACTCATAAAACCTGAAATTGTGTCATGTCGTCCTTTCCACCATTAACTGGAAACCCCATTGACCCTCACCCTATCGACCCACACCCCATTGACCCTCACCCCATCGACCCCCACCCCATCGACCCTCACCCCATCGATCCTCACCCCATCGATCCTCATGTATGGATGGCCTCACGCCGCACGCCGTATGGACGGCCTCACGCTGTATGGATGGCCGCACGCTGTATGGATGGCCGCACGCTGTATGGACGGCCTCACGCTGTATGGATGGCCGCACGCTGTATGGATGGCCGCACGCTGTATGGATGGCCGCACGCTGTATGGACGGCCGCACGCTGTATGGATGGCCTCACGCCGCACGCTGTATGGATGGCCGCACGCTGTATGGACGGCCGCACGCTGTATGGATGGCCGCACGCTGTATGGATGGCCGCACGCTGTATGGACGGCCTCACGCTGTATGGATGGCCGCACGCTGTATGGACGGCCGCACGCTGTATGGATGGCCTCACGCCGCACGCTGTATGGATGGCCTCACGCCGCACGCTGTATGGATGGCCGCACGCTGTATGGACGGCCGCACGCTGTATGGATGGCCGCACGCTGTATGGATGGCCTCACGCCGCACGCTGTATGGATGGCCTCACGCCGCACGCTGTATGGATGGCCTCACGCTGTATGGACAGCCGCACGCTGTATGGACGGCCGCACGCTGTATGGATGGCCTCACGCTGCACGCCGTATGGATGGCCGCACGCTGTATGGACAGCCGCACGCTGTATGGACAGCCGCACGCTGTATGGACAGCCGCACGCTGTATGGATGGCCTCACGCTGTATGGACGGCCTCACGCTGTATGGACGGCCTCACGCCGCACGCTGTATGGACGGCCGCACGCTGTATGGATGGCCGCACGCTGTATGGACGGCCTCACGCTGTATGGATGGCCTCACGCTGTATGGATGGCCTCACGCCGCACGCTGTATGGACGGCCTCACGCCGCACGCTGTATGGATGGCCTCACGCTGTATGGATGGCCTCACGCTGTATGGATGGCCTCACGCTGTATGGACGGCCGCACGCTGTATGGATGGCCGCACGCTGTATGGACGGCCGCACGCTGTATGGACAGCCGCACGCTGTATGGATGGCCTCACGCTGTATGGACAGCCGCACGCTGTATGGACGGCCGCACGCTGTATGGATGGCCTCACGCTGCACGCCGTATGGATGGCCGCACGCTGTATGGACAGCCGCACGCTGTATGGACGGCCGCACGCCGCACGCTGTATGGACGGCCGCACGCCGCACGCTGTATGGATGGCCTCACGCTGTATGGACGGCCTCACGCTGTATGGATGGCCGCACGCTGTATGGATGGCCTCACGCCGCACGCTGTATGGATGGCCTCACGCCGCACGCTGTATGGATGGCCGCACGCTGTATGGACGGCCGCACGCTGTATGGACGGCCGCACGCTGTATGGATGGCCTCACGCCGCACGCTGTATGGATGGCCGCACGCTGTATGGACGGCCGCACGCTGTATGGATGGCCGCACGCTGTATGGATGGCCGCACGCTGTATGGATGGCCGCACGCTGTATGGACGGCCTCACGCCGCACGCTGTATGGACGGCCTCACGCTGTATGGACGGCCTCACGCTGTATGGACGGCCGCACGCTGTATGGATGGCCGCACGCTGTATGGACGGCCTCACGCTGTATGGACGGCCGCACGCTGTATGGATGGCCGCACGCTGTATGGATGGCCTCACGCCGCACGCTGTATGGATGGCCGCACGCTGTATGGATGGCCGCACGCTGTATGGACGGCCGCACGCTGTATGGATGGCCGCACGCTGTATGGATGGCCGCACGCTGTATGGATGGCCGCACGCTGTATGGATGGCCGCACGCTGTATGGACGGCCGAACGCTGTATGGACGGCCTCACGCTGTATGGACGGCCTCACGCTGTATGGACGGCCGCACGCTGTATGGATGGCCTCACGCTGTATGGACGGCCTCACGCTGTATGGACAGCCGCACGCTGTATGGATGGCCGCACGCTGTATGGATGGCCGCACGCTGTATGGACGGCCGCACGCTGTATGGATGGCCGCACGCTGTATGGATGGCCGCACGCTGTATGGACGGCCGCACGATGTATGGACGGCCGCACGCTGTATGGATGGCCTCACGATGTATGGACGGCCGCACGCTGTATGGATGGCCGCACGCTGTATGGATGGCCGCACGCTGTATGGACGGCCTCACGCTGTATGGATGGCCGCACGCTGTATGGACGGCCTCACGCTGTATGGATGGCCTCACGCCGCACGCTGTATGGATGGCCTCACGCCGCACGCTGTATGGACGGCCGCACGCTGTATGGATGGCCGCACGCTGTATGGACGGCCTCACGCTGTATGGATGGCCTCACGCTGTATGGACGGCCTCACGCTGTATGGATGGCCTCACGCCGCACGCTGTATGGACGGCCGCACGCTGTATGGATGGCCGCACGCTGTATGGATGGCCGCACGCTGTATGGACGGCCTCACGCTGTATGGATGGCCTCACGCCGCACGCTGTATGGATGGCCTCACGCCGCACGCTGTATGGATGGCCTCACGCCGCACGCTGTATGGATGGCCGCACGCTGTATGGACGGCCTCACGCTGTATGGATGGCCGCACGCTGTATGGACGGCCTCACGCTGTATGGATGGCCTCACGCCGCACGCTGTATGGATGGCCTCACGCCGCACGCTGTATGGACGGCCGCACGCTGTATGGATGGCCGCACGCTGTATGGACGGCCTCACGCTGTATGGATGGCCTCACGCTGTATGGACGGCCTCAC
This sequence comes from Scyliorhinus canicula, assembly GCF_902713615.1. NCBI lineage: Eukaryota > Metazoa > Chordata > Chondrichthyes > Carcharhiniformes > Scyliorhinidae > Scyliorhinus > Scyliorhinus canicula. Next base: position 1,147,008 of record NC_052153.1, on the reverse strand, counting down.
GCTGTATGGATGGCCTCACGCCGCACGCTGTATGGACGGCCGCACGCTGTATGGATGGCCGCACGCTGTATGGATGGCCGCACGCTGTATGGACGGCCTCACGCTGTATGGATGGCCTCACGCCGCACGCTGTATGGATGGCCTCACGCCGCACGCTGTATGGATGGCCTCACGCCGCACGCTGTATGGATGGCCTCACGCCGCACGCTGTATGGATGGCCTCACGCTGTATGGACGGCCGCACGCTGTATGGACGGCCGCACGCTGTATGGACGGCCGCACGCCGCACGCTGTATGGACGGCCGCACGCCGCACGCTGTATGGATGGCCTCACGCTGTATGGACGGCCTCACGCTGTATGGATGGCCGCACGCTGTATGGACGGCCGCACGCTGTATGGACGGCCTCACGCCGCACGCTGTATGGACGGCCTCACGCTGTATGGACAGCCGCACGCTGTATGGATGGCCGCACGCTGTATGGATGGCCTCACGCTGTATGGATGGCCGCACGCTGTATGGATGGCCTCACGCTGTATGGATGGCCGCACGCTGTATGGACGGCCTCACGCTGTATGGACAGCCGCACGCTGTATGGATGGCCGCACGCTGTATGGATGGCCTCACGCTGTATGGATGGCCGCACGCTGTATGGACGGCCGCACGCTGTATGGATGGCCTCACGCCGCACGCTGTATGGATGGCCTCACGCTGTATGGATGGCCTCACGCTGTATGGATGGCCTCACGCTGTATGGATGGCCTCACGCCGCACGCTGTATGGATGGCCTCACGCTGTATGGATGGCCTCACGCCGCACGCTGTATGGACAGCCGCACGCTGTATGGATGGCCGCACGCTGTATGGACAGCCGCACGCTGTATGGATGGCCTCACGCTGTATGGATGGCCTCACGCTGTATGGATGGCCTCACGCCGCACGCTGTATGGATGGCCTCACGCTGTATGGACGGCCGCACGCTGTATGGATGGCCTCACGCTGTATGGACGGCCTCACGCCGCACGCTGTATGGACGGCCTCACGCTGTATGGACGGCCTCACGCCGCACGCTGTATGGATGGCCGCACGCTGTATGGACGGCCATACGCCGCACGCTGTATGGACAGCTGCACGCTGTATGGACGGCCTCACGCCGTATGGATGGCCTCACGCTGTATGGATGGCCTCACGCTGTATGGATGGCCGCACGCTGTATGGATGGCCTCATGCCGCACGCTGTATGGATGGCCTCACGCTGTATGGATGGCCGCACGCTGTATGGACGGCCTCACGCTGTATGGACGGCCTCACGCTGTATGGATGGCCGCACGCTGTATGGATGGCCGCACGCTGTATGGATGGCCTCACGCTGCACGCTGTATGGACGGCCGCACGCTGTATGGACGGCCTCACGCTGTATGGACGGCCTCACGCCGCACGCTGTATGGATGGCCGCACGCTGTATGGATGGCCTCACGCTGTATGGACGGCCTCACGCCGCACGCTGTATGGATGGCCGCACGCTGTATGGATGGCCGCACGCCGTATGAAGCGTCTCATGATGTCACCTGAGCCCCTCCCCCCGATGGGCCGGGTTCCCGATGGCGTGGGTCACTCATGCTATTTATTTTTGTGAACCCGAGGTGGCGGCTACGGTCTGAGTCCAGAACCGCCACAGTCGGGTGGGAGCCATTCCGCGGGCAGGGGATGGCTTTGGCGGGGGCTGGGGGCACGGGTGGGGGATGGTCTGGGCGTGGCGAGCCTGGCCAAAGGGAGAATTATTTGGCAGACCAGGACCGCGCGTGGCCGCCGCCGTGCGCATGCGCAGCCACGGACCCAGTAATTCTCCGGCCATATTTGGAGCTGAAGCCGGGGGCTTTATGCTGTGTGCCTGCTAGCAGCCCAACAGACAGAGGATTGGTGCATCTCTTGTGCCGTTTTTTCAGGCGTAAAACGCCACTGTTCCCACGCCGGCATCAACACTTAGTCTTCAAATCGGAGAATCCAGCCCAATGTTTCTGATATGGCCATTTGCACCGAAATATCTCTAGATGCTTACCAGTCTTGTTACTTGTCTGTCATTTTATTTTCATCTTAAATTTACTGTTAAGCTTGTCAGATTCCCAAATTCCTAACATGAGGTGCGGAATCCTCCGCACCTAGGCTGGCGACGGAGGGATTGGCGGCGCGTCGGAGGGGTTGGCTCCCACGGCACAGGCCCGCTCGCAGATCGGTGGGCCCTGGATGCGGGCCAGGCCACCATGGGGCGCCCCCCAGGACCGAATCCCCCCATGCCCCCCCCCGGGCGAGGACTCACGTAGCCGGCCTACAAGCCAGGTCCCGCCGTGTGGGGCCATGTCCATTTCATGCCGGCGGGACTGGCTGAAAACAGGCAGCCGCTCGGCCCATCGGGTCCCGGAGAATTGCCGGGGGGGGCCCCTGCCAACGTCCCCTGACTGGCGTGGCGTGATCCCCGCCGGAGAATATGGCAGCCGACGGCGGGGCGGATTCACGCCGCCCCATGGCAATTCTCCGACCCGGCGGGTGGTCGGAGAATCCCGCCCAAGTTTTCTTTTGCAACAACACCTTGCCCATCCATTACAATTGCCCTTTTGTCCCCCAAAGTCTTGCTCCAGCTCCTGCGGCTGTTTATCCAGTCACATGCTTCACTGCTCTGAACCTGCATTACTCTTCATTTTCTGCTGCTATTCTGTGTCGCTGTTCGGATTATTGTTGGTTATCGCAAAATCCACTATGCAATCACTGAGAACGTTCTTTAAGACCTATCTTTACAGTTATATGATCACTCTCCCGTAATCTCACCCATTCCGTGCTCTGTTTCCCTTGGAAGGATCTCAGCAACGTCAAGGTGCCATGTGAATGCAAGTTGCTGTCTTTGTTATAGAATAACACTGCAGTTCTGTGAAGTGGTGCAGATATCATCCTTTCCAATACATTCTTAAATATAAGTTTTAAATAGGGAAGACGCTGAGGTGGCTGTTCTCAACGTCCTATTTTCATCAATAAAAATGGCTGTCTCTCTGGCAAGCCAATATAAAATATGTTCAGTAATGAGATAGCTGCAGTATCACAATATTATTAGTTTATATTCTGCAATAAATTAGAACACCTGAAGAGTGGTTCATAGCTTTGTGACCTTTTCTGAGGGATTCACTTGCAGTCAATTCATGTTTTCCTCACAGCTGGACAGCTGTTTATTACCATGTCTTCCTGTATTCTGCGCAATATTTTCTACAGAGACTGTGCACAGCTTGTTAGTGGGAACTGAATATTGATTTGGAATCCTGTCGATGCAGAAAGAATGAAAAAATGTTCACTAGAGACCTCTCGAACATATTCCTATTGATATTTCCGTGCTGTGTGGAAAGCTGCACACTTGATGACAAGAGTGAGACTATCTTGAATCACAGGCAAATCCACTGAGAATCATGGTGTGACCTCTGTGTTTCTTTTCTCTTATCAGTTTCCAAGTTTTTTCTTTCTTTATTAACATACTGTCTTCAGGAATACCGTGTCTGTCACAAGTGATTAAGGACAATCAATTGACATTTGGTTCCTCCAATTTGTCCGTCGTATTTGTCTCTTGATGTGAATAAGGTTTGAAGTTGGATTGAGCTAAAGCTATGCAGGATTTATTTTATCAAATGTTGACTTTCTGAGGTTTTGGGTGAGGTGAGGTCTGTATTTATGCATTTCAACACACTGCTGCCTTATTGTTTTATAACATGAGATAATCTTCACAATTACCAGAAAACCATTGATGATGCATTGTGTAGGCAGCGATAGAGTTCGGCTGAGACATGGTATATATTGAGCTTGTGTCAGTGCCTTTAAATTTTATTCCAATCCCACCATGGCTGAAATCATGGATTGAACGCTAACCTTGATTAATAGTATCAAAATTCCAAACTCTCATCATCTGTGGAATGTGGCAGTGCATTTTCATAAAGCTTTTCAAATATATTCTTCAAACTTTTAAATTCCTGCTTATTTTGCATCATATTTTAAGCAATATATTGTTTACAGCCTGAACCTAAAGAACAAATGTCCCTTCTCACATGTCCTCTAACATAGTGTCAGCTCCCACATCCGTGCTCAACTTCCTTACTCGAAATTCCATATTTGAATTCTTCTGATTAAGGTTCGGCCCTGTAATAGGACTGAAACAGTCACAAAGGGCACTCCCATGTGACTATGACAGAGGGAAACTATCCCTTCTTTTCCATCTTGACCAGTCTGTACCACATTCCCACATCCTCTCCTTTATTAGCCAAGTTGGTGGAACTGTACTTGCCTCTCTCTGTCCAGTAATAGCCGGAGAGCCATCTGCAATGGTTTCTCTTCTCTTCCTGATCCCACACCATTACTTCTGGTGTTCCCCAAGGATCTTTACTCCTATTTTTCAACTCAGCAACATCAGCCACTGATGCAGCAATAGTTTCCAAATGTATGCTACCATCGGCTAGCTCTGCTTCACCACCATTTCTCTTGGTTCCCCTTTAAACTGATTGTCCAACATGCTGTACTGATGAGCAGAAGTCTCATCCAGCTAAATATTGGGAAAGTCAAAGCCATTGCAATCAGCCCCACCATAAACTCTATGGCCCAGCTTCTGATTCCATCTGTGTCCCTGAAAACTGTCTCAGATTAAAACAGGCTGTTTGCAATCTTGGTGTTCCACTTAACTCTGAGATCAGCTCCCAAATGCATCATTAAGACACCTCTTTCTAACTCTGTAATCGTATCTGACTCCACTGCTATCTTAGCCCATCAGCTGCCAAACCCCTATCCATGCCTTTGTTACCTCAACACTTGTCTATTTCACTGTCCCCCTGGCTGGTCTTCATGGTTTTACCTTCTGGAAACTTGAGGTCATCCAAAAATGTAGCCTATGTTCTAAGTGGCATAGATAAGTTTTTCCTCATGTTGCCATGGCTTCTTTTGCCAATTACCTTCAACCTGTGTCCAATGGGAACAGTTTCTCCCTATCTACTCTCTCCAGACCCCTCATGATTTTGAACGCCTCTATCAAATTTCCTCTCAACTGTCTCTTCTCCCAAGAAAAACAGTCCCAACTTCAACTTCTCCAATCTGTCTACATAACTGAAGTTTGAGATCCCTGGACCATCCTTTTGAATCTTTTCTGCATCCTCTCGAATGCCTTCACATCTTTCTGAAAGTCTGATGTCGGAACTGGGTGCAATACTCCAGGTTTAACACAACTTCCTTGCTCTTGTACTCTGTGCCTAAAGCCTAAATGATGTATGCTTTATTAACGCTAACCCCCAACCTGTCATGCCAGACACCACTATCCACATATACATCCAGGTCACTCTGTTCCTGCTGCCCATATAGAATTAACCCGTTACTTATATTGGCCAGGATTTGCCGGCTCCACCTGTTGAAATCGGGATTTGCGATCAGGCGGAACCCAGTACATTGGCCCAAGAGCTGTCATGTGTCTCTGGTCCCAGCCCATCGGCCATAACAGGCTCCCCGCCCAGAGTGACAGCAGCCTGACCAGTGTGCCAAAACACTTTTTTACATTAACGGGCTTGAATCAGCAAGATCCAAAGTCTGGCACAGTCTCAGTGCCAAGCTGAGATACTGTACCTGTAACTGAGAGTCTTTATTCATTCTCTCTTTTCTCTTTATTTCTGATGTTTTTTATCGCTTCCTCTCTGAACCTTCTATATTCTGCCTGGTTCTCAGTTGTGTTATCCAGCTGGCATCTGTCATAATCATACTTTTTCTTCTTTATCTCAATCACTCTCTCTTTCAGGGAGCTCTGGATTTATTTGCCCTTCCTTTGCACTTTGTGGCCATACACCTGGTCTGTGCCCAAACTATCCCTTCTCTAATAGCAACCCAGTTGCCAATTTTACAATTCTCATCCTTGTTTTCAAATCCCTCCATCACCTCATTCCTCCATATCTAAATCTCCTCCAGCTCCACAACCTCCAAGATCCTTGCATTGCTCCAATCCTGGCATTTTAAGCATCCCTAATGTTAATCGCTCCACATTTGGAGGCTGTGCGCTCTGCTGCCTGGGTCATGGATTCCCTCCTGAAATCCTTCCTCCTTTAAGGCACTTTCTCAAACACATCATTTTTTCACAGCTTTTAGTCAACTGCCTTAATATCTCCTTAAGTGACTGGGTGTCATATTTTGTTTCGTTTAGGACCAGCAATCTTTCTTAATATTTTGGGGCATGGGTGATTTATTTTAAGTGCACAACCCATTCAAATTATTTTCCACATCTGTGAACAAGTTGTAAATTAAAGGGGGCAGTTTGCCCTGTTCAGTGAAACTCATTAACACAGCTTACTGGACACTGCTTCAGTCATTTAACTGTGTTAAAGGTGTACAGCTTGTTGTTGAAGAAGTGGAAACATTGGCAACCTAATATCGGGATTCTGAGATGTATAATAAGTTTATATTACACTTCTCAACAAAAGATGTAAAACATGTTAGGACAGAATCACAGAATCACAGAATCATACCTTACAGACAATGTCCCAGACATCACTATCCCCATTCTTGGGTATGTCCTGTCTCACCGGCAGCACAGACCCAGCAGAGGCGGCCGGGGGCACAGTGGGATACAGTCGGGAGGGAGTTTCCCTGGGAGTCCTCAACATCGACTCTGGACCCCATGAAGTCTCAGGGCTTCAGGTCAAACATGGGCAAGGAAACCACCTGCTGATTACCACATACCGGCCACCATCAGCTGATGAATCAGTTACTCCTCCATGTTGAACACCACTTGGAGGTGGCATGGGTGTAGAATATGCTATGGGTGGGGGTCTTCAATGTCCATCACCAAGACAGACTCAGTAATACCACCACAGACCGAGCTGGCCGGGTCCTAAAGGACAATAGCTGCTAGACTGGGACTGCAGCAGGTGGTGAGGGAACCAACAAGAGGGAAAAACATATTTGACCTCATCCTCACCAACCTGCCTGCTGCAGATGCTTCTGTCCATGACAGTATCGGTAGGAGTTATCACCAAACAAAGTCCTGTCTTCACATTGAGGATACCCTCCATCGTGTTGTGTGGCACTATCACTGTGCTAATGGGATAGACTTCGAACATATCGAGCAACTCAGTGGGGCAGCACGGTAGCATTGTGAATATCACAATCGCTTCACAGCTCCAGGGTCCCAGGTTCGATTCCGGCTTGGGTCACTGTCTGTGCGGAGTCTGCACATCCTCCCCATGTGTGCGTGGGTTTCCTCTGGGTGCTCCGGTTTCCTCCCACAGTCACAAAGATGTGCAGGTTAGGTGGATTGGCCATGATAAATTGCCCTTAATGTCCAAAATTGCCCTTAGTGTTGGGTGGGGTTACTGGGTTATGGGGATAGGGTGGAGGTGTTGACCTTGGGTAGGGTGCTCTTTCCAAGAGCCGGTGCAGACTCGATGGGCCGAATGGCCTCCTTCTGCACTGTAAATTCTATGATAATCTATGAAACTCAAGACTGGGCATCTATGAGGTGCTGTGGGCCATCAGCAGCAGAATTGTATTCAACCACAATCTGCAACCTCGTGGCCCGGCATATCCCCCACTCTACCATTACCGCCAAGCCAGGGAATCAACTCCGGTTCAATGAAGAGTGCAGGAGAGCATGCCAGGAGCAACATCAGGCATACTGAAAAATTAAGTGTCAAAATGAGGAAGCTACAACACAGGACTACATGTGTACCAAACAGCATAAGCAGCAAGTTATAGACAGAGCTAAGCGATTCCACATCAGCGAACACATCAGATCTAAGCTCCGCAGTTATGCCAGTCCAGCCGTGAATGATAGTAGGCAATTAAACAACTCACTGGAGGAGGAGGCTCCACAAATATCCCCATCCTCAATGATGGAGGAGCCCAGCACATCTGTGCAAAAGATAAGGCTGAGGCATTCGCAACAATCTTCAGCCTGAAGTGCCAAGTGGATGATCCATCTCGGTCTCCTAAGGAGGTCCACAGCATCAGAAGTCAGTCTTCAGCCAATACGATTCACTCCACGTAATGTCACGGTACGGCTGAAGGCATTGGATATTGCAAAGGCCCTCAATATTCCAGCAATAGTTCTGAAGACTTGTGCTCCAGAACTTGCCGCACCCCTAGCCAAGCTGTTCCAGTACAGCTACAACATTGATATCTACCCGGCAATGTGGGAAATTGCCCAGGTGTGTCCTGTAACAGGAAAAATCCAACCCAGCCAATTATAAACCCATCAGTCTACTCTCCATCATCAGCAAAGTGATGGAAGGAGTCATCAACAATGCTATCAAGCGGCACTCACTCAACAATAACCTGCTCACGGGACTCTCAGTTTGGGTTCCTCCAGGGTCACTCAGTTCCTGACCTCATTGCAGCCTTGGTTCAAACATGGACAAAAGAGCTGAATGCCAGAGGTGAGATGAGAGTGACCGCCCTCGACATCAAAGCAGCATTTGACCGAGTATGGCTTCAAGGAGCCCAAGCTAAACTGGAGTCAATGGGAATCAGGGAAAACTCTCCGAGTCATACCTGGTACAAAGGAAGATGGTTGTGGTGGTTGGAGGTCAATCATCTCAGCTCCATGCCATCACTGCAGAAGTTGCTCAGGATAGTGTCCTTAGCCCAACCATCTTCAGCTGCTTCATCAATGATCTACCTACCATCATAAGGTCAGAAGTGGGGATGTTTGTGGATGACTGCACAATGTTCAGCACCATTCGTGACTCCTCAGATAATGAAGCAGTTCATGTTCAAATGCAGCAAGACCTGGACAATATCCAGGCTCGGACTGACAAGTGACAAGTTACATTCATGCCACACAAGTGCCAAGCTTCACCGGAAGTTCCTGCTTCACCGGACTGTGCCCTACAACCAGAGGGCTTCTCAATCCACCGAATGGACCGTACAGCGGCCTCAGGCAAGACAAGGGGAGGTGGGGTCTGCCGCCTAATCAACACCTCCTGGTGCCCAGATACAGCAACACTGGCGAGTTTCTGCTCCCCGGACCTGGAATACCTGACGCTAAAATGCCGCCCCTTCTCCCTTCCGCGGGAGTTCAGCTCCGTTATCCTGACGGCAGTTTACATCCCACCACATGCAAATGTGAAAATCGCACTGGACGAAATATTCACCACCACAAATAGCATTGAAACGAAACATCCCGAGACCTTGTTCATTGTAGCTGGGGACTTCAATCAGGCCAAGCTCAAGAGCGTACTACCAAGTTACCATCAACACGTCACCTGTTCCACCAGAGGCCCAAACATCCTGGACCACTGCTACACAAATATCAAACATGCCTACCGCTCTATCGCCCGCCCACACTTTGGTAAATCTGTCCACAAGGCTGTGCTCCTGCTCCCAGCTGATAAGCAAAAACTGAAGCGGGAGAATCTGTCAAAGAAAGTTGTGCATTGTTGGTCTGAGGAATCGGATGATGTCCTACGGGACTGCTTAGAGTCAGTGGACTGGTCAGTATTTAAAAACTCTGTGGCCAGTCTGAACGAGTATGCCACTACAGTAACTGACTTCATTAGTAAGTGTGTAGAAGACTGTGTGCCAAAGAAGCAAATCCGCGTGTTTCCCAACCGGAAACCCTGGATGAACAGGGCTACCCCACTGCTTGCTGACGTCTAGGTCTGAGGCGTTCAAGTCAGGCGACCCTGACCGATAAAAGAAAGCCAGATATGATCTAAAGAAATCCATCAAAGATGCCAAAAGACAGTACCGGACCAAACTCGAGTCCGAGGTTAGCCACACGGATCCCCGCCTTCTATTTTTAGAACAGTACAGCACAGAACAGGCCCTTCGGCCCTCGATGTTGTGCCGAGCAATGATCACCCTACTTAAACCCACGTAACCCGTATACCCGTAACCCAACAATCCCCCCATTAACCTTACACTACGGGCAATTTAGCATGGCCAATCCACCTAACCCACACATCTTTGGACTGTGGGAGGAAACCGGAGCACCCGGGGGAAACCCACGCACACACGGGGAGGACGTGCAGACTCCACACAGACAGTGACCCAGCCGGGAATCAAACCTGGGACCCTGGAGCTGTGAAGCATTGATGCTAACCACCATGCTACCGTGAGGCCCCTAATGGCAAGGTCTGCAAGACATAACGGGCTATAAGATGAAGGCATGTAAAATCGTCGGCTCCACGCACCCCTCCCTGATGAGCTCAATGTATTCTATGCCCACTTTGAGCAAGAGGTCAGCGAGAGCGAGCCCTCCAACCCAGAAGACGCGGATGAACTTGTATCTGAGATCACCATTGCTGACGTCAGAGCAGCCTTCTCGAAGGTCAACCCACGGAAAGCCACTGGCCCGGATGGGGTACCCGGACGGGCACTCAGATATTGCGCGGATCAGCTGGCGGGGGTATTGCAGACATCTTCAACCTCTCTTTACAACAATCTGAGGTCCCTATCTGCTTCAAGAAGACGGCCATCATCCCTATACCAAAAAAAGCCAAGCAGTGTACCTTAATGACTATCGTCCAGTGGCTCTGACATCCATCATCATGAAGTGCTTCGAAAGGTTAGTCATGGCACGAATCAACTCCAGCCTTCTGGATTGCCTTGATCCACTACAGTTCGCCTACCGCTGCAACAGGTCCACAGCAGACACCATCTCCATGGCCCTGCACTCTACCCTGGAACACCTAGATAACAAAGACACCTATGCCAGTCTCGTATTTATCGACCACAGCTCAGCCTTCAACACCATTGTTCCTAAAAAACTCATCTCCAAACTCCGTGGCCTTGGCCTCGGCTCCTCCCTCTGCAACTGGATCCTGAACTTTCTAACCCACAGGCCACAATCAGTAAAGATAGGCAACAAGACCTCCTCACGATCATCCTCAACACCGGTGCCCCACAAGGCTGTGTCCTCAGCCCTCTACTATAATCCTTATACACCTATGACTGTGTGGCCAAATTCCCCTCCAACTTGATTTTCAAATTTGCTGATGACACCACCGTAGTGGGTCGGATTTCAAACAATGATGAGACAGAGTACAGGAACGAGATAGAGAATCTGGTGAACTGGTGCGACGACAATAATCTCTCCCTCAATGTCAACAAATCGAAGGAGATTATCATCGACTTCAGGAAGCGTAGTGGAGAACATGCCCATGTCTACATCAATGGGAACGAAGTAGAAAGGGTCGGGAGCTTCAAGTTTTTAGGTGTACAGATCACCAACAGCCTGTCCTGGTCCCCCCCATGCCGACACTATAGTTAAGAAAGCCCACCAACGACTCTACTTTCTCAGAAGACTAAGGAAATTTGGCATGTCAGCTATGACCCTCACCAACTTCTACAGATGTACCATAGAAAGCATTCTTTCTGGTTGTATCACAGCCTGGTATGGATCCTGCTCTACCCAAGACCGCAGGAAACTACAAAAGGTTGTGAATGTAGCCCAGTCCATCACACAAACCAGCCTCCCATCCATTGATTCTATCTATAATTCCCGCTGCCTCAGAAAGGCAGTCAGCATAATTAAGGACCTCACGCACCCCGGACATACTCTCTTTCGCCTTCTCCCATCAGGAAAAAGATACCAAAGTTTGAGGTCACGTACCAACCGACTCAAGAACAGCTTCTTCCCTACTGCCATCAGACTTTTGAATGGACCTACCTCGTATTAAGTTGATCTTTTCTCTACACCTTGCTATAACTGTAACATTATATTCTGTAGTCTCTCCTTCCTTCCCTATGTACGGTATGCATTGTTTGTACAGCATGCAAGAAACAATACTTTTCACTGTATACTAATACATGTGACAATAATAAATCAAATCAAATCAAATCAAAAAGCAATGACCATCTCCTGCAAGAGACTATCTAACTATTGCCCCTTGACATCCAATGACATTACTATCACTGAATCCCCCATAATCAACATCCTGGGGGTTACCATTGATGAGAAACCGACTGAACTAGCCACATTAATACTGTGGCTACCAGGGCAGGACAAAGGCTAGAAATCCTACGGCGAGTAACTCACCTCCTGACCTTCAAAGCCTGTCCACCATCTACAAGGCACAAGTCAGGAGTGTAATGGAATAGTCTCCACTTGCCTGGGTTAGTGCAGCTCCAACAGCACTCAAGAAGCTCAACGCCATCCAGGGCAAAGCAGCCGCTTGAGTGCTCCCCCTTCCATAAACATTCAAACCCTCCACCATCGATGAACAGTGGCAGCCGTATGTACCATCTACAAGATGCACTGCAGTATCTCACCAAGGTTCCTTTGGCAGCACCTTCCAAACCCACGACCATTACCATCTAGAAGGACAAGAGCAGCAGATACCTGGGAACCCCACCACCTGGAGGTTCCCCTCCAAGTCACTCACCACCCTGACTTGGAAATATATCATTGTTCCTTCACTACCGCTGGGGCAACTTCCTAGAACTCCATCCCTAACAGCATTGTGGGTGTACCTACACCTGAGGAACTACAGCGGTTCAAGACCACCTTCTGAAGGGCAACTAGGGATGGGCAATAAATGCCAGCTTACTCAGCGAACAGCTAACCAGCCTAACCAGCTTACCCAGCGAACAGCTAACCAGCCTAACCAGCTTACCCAGCGAACAGCTAACCAGCCTAACCAGCTTACCCAGCGAACAGCTAACCAGCCTAACCAGCTTACCCAGCGAACAGCTAACCAGCCTAACCAGCTTACCCAGCGATGTCAACATCCTGTAAATGAATTTTTAAAAACAGCCTGGAAATTAGGGCAGGCCTTATTTTCAACGTGTGGCTGCAGAAAAGGGTTAAGTGTCTGTTTTGGGTGTAGTATTTATTACATGCCAATTTCTTGGAGGGATCTCGTCTAGACCAATATGCCGGCATGCCGAATGAGCTTGGGCCAGTAAGCAATCCCCTAAAGCTGCAATCGGATGGGCTGGAAGCCATGCTCATTGCCAGCCAGGAGGCACTGCTGCCAGATTGGCAACATCAGGGCCAGTTAGTGGCCGTATTTCTCAGCCAAGGTCAAGAACAAACAATCACATCCTGTCAAGCTTGTCATCACACCTTGTTTTCCTATGAAATCTTATTCTGAGGAGGAAATATAACAAAATTCAACTGTTTCAAAGAATACAGAGTAAAATTTGTTTACAAAAATCAAAACGTTATAAAATTAGATTGTATTCTATGAAGTGCTTAATTTTCCTCTTGCTTTGTCCTCCATGTAAGTGGATGGTTTTCGGAGAGTATAATGTGAACCCTACTAACACATAGATGGCGGGTGAGTGAACAGTTAAAACGCCCATGTGTTGGTTACCTGAGCCGGGATTCTCCCCTACCCAATGGGGCGGGGGGTACCGGCGTAGCAGAGTGGCGCCAACTAATCCGGCGTCTGGCCTCCCCAAAGGTGCGGAATTCTTCTTTGGCACCCGCCGGCCGGCGTCGGGACTGGCCGAAAGGCCTTCGCCGGTCCACGCATGCGCCAGTGCGTCAGCGGCCGCTGACGTCACCACTGGCGCATGCACGGTAGGGGGGGTCTCTTCCGCCTCCGCCATGGTGGAGGCCGTGGCGGCGGCGAAAGAAGAAGAGTACCCCCACGGCACTGGCCCGCCCGCCAATTGATGGGCCCCGATCGCGGGCCAGGCCACCGTGGGGGCACTCCCCGGGGTCTGAATGCCCCGCGCCCCCCCCAGGAGCCTGGGGGCCCGCTCGCGCCGCCAATCCCGCCGGAACCAGAGGTGCTCCAATTCCCGTCTGTGCGAGAGGCCTGTCAGCGGCGGGACTTCGGCCCATCGCAAGCCGGAGAATCGCCGTGGGAGGCACGCTGATCGGCGGGGCGTGGTTCCCACTCCCGCCGATTCCCGGGTGGCGGAGAATTCCGGCCACGGCGGGGGTGGGATTTACGCCGGCCCCGGGCGATTCCCCGACCCTGTGGAGGGTCGGAGAATTCCGCCCCTGACCTGGTACCAGCGGTTGGCTGGATCCCTCTGGATACAATTTCAACCTACTCTTGTGAGCAAGTGACAGAGACACCTACCTAGAGCCAGCAGGGGCCTTTAACCGAGTGAATCAGGGCTTGATTATCTCAACTGAATCACAGTGGCATTTTAACGTTGAACTGAAGCTAGATAAGCACCTGGGGGAGAGAGGAATACAAAGTAATGCTGATCGGGTGCGATGAAAAGAGGATGTGAGAAAGGTCTTATGGAGCATAAACATCAACATGGCCATTTAGGCTGAATGGCTTGTTTTGGTGTTGTAAAACCCTTTTCAAGAGGATAAAGAGGTGAAGAGGCCCAGAAATGGATGCCCTTTTGCTTTCCTATGTGGCTCAGAGCGATCAGGAGTGCTTGTCTGGGGGACTTCAATACGGTGCTGGATCCCCCACTGGATCGTTCTAGTTCCAGGACGGGCAGGAGGCCGGCGGCGGCCAAGGTGTTGAGGGGGTTTATGGACCAGATGGGAGGGGTGCATCCCTGGAGGTTTGGGAGGTCAAGGGCTCGGGAGTACTCTTTTTTTCTCCCATGTGCACAGGGTTTATTCCTGTATTGATTTTTTTGTCCTGAGTAGGGGGCTGGTCCCGAGGGTGGTGGAGGCCGAATATTCGGCTATAAAGATTTCGGACCATGCTCCGCATTGGGGGGATCTGGAGATGGGGGAGGTGCGGGACCAGCGCCCGCTTTGGCGTCTGGACGTGGGGTTGTTGGCTGATGAGGAGGTGTGCAGGAGGGTTCGGGGATGTATTGAGAGGTACCTAGAGGTCAATGATACTGGGGAGGTCCGGGTGGGGATGGTGTGGGAGGCTCTGAAGGCAGTGATTAGGAGGGAGCTGATTTCCATCCGAGCCCATAGGGAGAGGGGGAGAGGGAGAGACTGGTGGGGGAGCTGTTGAGTGTGGCTAGGAGGTACACGGAGGCCCCGGAGGAGGGATTGTTGGGGGAGCGGCGTAGCCTGCAGGCTAAGTTTGATTTACTGACCAACAGAAAGGCGGAGACACAGTGGAGGAGGGCGCAGGGAGCGGTCTACGAGTATGGAGAGAAGCGAGCAGGATGCTGGCGCATCAGCTCCGCAAGCGGGACGCGCTAGGGAGATTGGTGGAGTGATGGATAGGGGTGGGAATGTGGTGCGGAAGGGGGTAGAGGTCAATGGGGTCTTCAGGGACTTATACAGGGAACTGTACCGGTCGGAGCCGCCGGTGGTGGGGTGGGGTTGGGGGGGGAATGGAGAGCTTTTTGAACAGCCTGCGAATTCCAAGGGTGCAGGAGGAGCAGGTGGAGGGACTGGGGGCACCGTTTGAGTTGGAGGAGCTGGTTAGAGGGATTGGCCACATGCAGTCGGGGAAGGCGCCGGGACCGGATGGGTTCCCGGTTGAATTTTATAAGAAATATGCAGACCTGTTGGGCCCACTGCTGGTTCGGACCTTTAACGAGGCATGGGAGGGGGGAGTTTTACCCCCAACGATGTCACGGGTGCTGATTTCCCTGATCCTGAAGCGAGATAAGGACCCCCTGCAGTGTGGATCATATAGGCCAATTTCACTGTTGAACGTGGACGCCAAGTTGTTGGCGAAGATCTTGGCCACTAGAATAGAGGACTGTGGGCCGGGGGTGATACATGAAGATCAGACGGGTTTTGTGAAGGGGAGGCAGCTGAACACTAACGTGCGAAGGCTGCTAAATGTGATAATGATGCCGGCGGCAGGAGGAGAGGCGGAGATTGTGGTGGCATTGGATGCGGAGAAGGCCTTTGATAGGGTTGAGTGGGGGTACTTGTGGGAGGTGTTAGAGAGGTTTGAGGAGGGGTTTATTAAGTAGGTGAGGTTGCTGTACGAGGCCCCGATGGCGAGTGTAGTGACAAACGGGAGGAGGTCCGAGTACTTCAGGCTCTACCGCGGGACAAGGCAGGGGTGCCCCCTGTCCCCCTTGCTTTTTGCGTTGGCAATTGAGCCTCTGGTCATGGCGCTAAGGGAGTCGGGGAGGTGGAGGGGTTTGGTGCGGGGTGGGGAGGAGCACCGAGTGTCACTTTATGCAGACGACTTGTTGCTGTATGTAGCAGACCCAGAGGGGGAATGCCGGAGGTGATGGAGATTCTTGCTGAGTTTGGGAGTTTCTCGGGCTATAAATTGAACCTGGGCAAGAGTGAGCTGTTTGTTGTACACCCGGGAGATCAGGAGGAGGGGATTGGTAGGCTCCCGCTAAAAAGGGCAGTGAGCAGTTTTAGGCACCTGGGGGTTCAGGTGGCTAGGAGTTGGGGGACTTTGCATAAGCTTAATTTTACTAGGTTGGTGGAGCAGATGGAGGAGAAATTTAAAAGGTGGGACATGCTGCCGGTGTCATTGGCGGGTAGAGTACAGTCCGTTAAAATGACGGTGCTCCCGAGGTTTTTGTTTTTGTTCCAGTGCCTCCCCATTCTTATTCCAAGGGCCTTTTTTAGGAGGGTGAACAGCAGCATTCTGGGATTTTTTTGGGCGCACGGGACTCCGAGGGTAAGGAGGGTCTTTTTGGAGCGGGGCAGGCATAGAGGGGGGCTGGCGCTGCCCAACCTCTCTGGGTGCTATTGGGCGGCTAATGTCTCGATGGTACGCAAGTGGGTAATGGATGGGGAGGGGGCAGCATGAAAACAGATGGAGATGGCGTCCTGTGGAGGCACGAGCCTGAAGGCACTGGTAACGGCGCCGTTGTCGCTCCCTCCAATGAGGTACACTACGAGCCCGGTGGTGGCGGCTACCCTCAAGATTTGGGGGCAGTGGAGGCAACACAGGGGGGAAGTGGGAGGTTCGGTGGAGGCCCCGCTGCGGAGGAACCACCGGTTTGTCCCAGGGAACATTGATGGCGGGTTCCTGGGGTGGCACAGGGCGGGCATACGGAAGTTGGGAGACCTGTTAATTGACGGGAGGTTTGCGAGCCTGGGTGAGCTGGAGGAGAAGGTTGAGCTCCCCCCCCCGGGGAATATGTTCAGGTACTTTCAGGTCAAGGCGTTTGCGAGGCGGCAGGTGGAGGGATTCCCATTGCTGCCCCCGGGGGGGGGTAAGGGATAGGGTGCTTTCGGGGATGGGAAGGTGTCTGACATCTACCAGGTTACGCAGGAGGTGGAGGAGGCATCGGTGGAGGAGCTGAAGGCTAAGTGGGAAGTGGAGCTGGGGGAGCAGATTGAGGAGGGGACATGGGCGGACGGCCTGGAGAGGGTGAACTCCTCCTCGTCATGTGCGAGGCTTAGCCTCATCCAGTTCAAGGTACTGCACAGGGCCCATATGTCCGGGACGAGGATGAACATGTTTTTTGGGGGTGAGGACAGGTGCATTAGGTGTTCGGGGAGCCCAGCGAACCATGCCCATATGTTTTGGGCATGCCCGGCACTGGGGGAATTCTGGCAGGGGGTGGCGAGGACGGTGTCTATGGTGGTAGGGTCCAGGGTCAAGCCAGGCTGGGGACTCGCGATATTTGGGGTCGGGGCGGAGCCGGGAGTGCAGGAGGCAAAAGAGGCCGGTGTTTTGGCCTTTGCGTCCCTAGGAGCCCGGCGGAGGATCTTGTTGCAATGGAAAGATGCGAGACCCCCAAGCGTGGAAACCTGGATCAATGACATGGCGGGATTCATTAAGCTGGAGAAGGTCGAATTCGCCCTGAGGGGGTCGGTACAAGGGTTCTTTAGGCGGTGGCAGCCTTTCCTCGACTTTCTGGCTCAACGATAGGGAACTAGGTCAGCAGCAGCAGCAACCCGGGGGGGGAGGGGGTGGGGGGGGGGGGGGTCAGGTGGGTATTGTTTATGTTAAATTTAATTTATTTATAATTTATTTTGTTGTTCATCGGGTTTGGGAGGGCTTGTTATGTGCGTTGTTACGGGTTCGGGGGGTGTTTCTTATTGTTATTATTATTTTGTTGTTATGAATTTTTCAAAAATTTCATTTTTTTTAAAAAGGAGTGCTTGTCTGGGCCCCAATAGGAAAGTCTAGCCGTGTCCCACAAGAAGAGCCATTTGCTGCTCACTCAGTTGGCGCAGTAATGATGCATGGTGGTTAAAATCGCCATGGGCAGGTGGGAAACTAACTTATTCACCATAAAAATCAACCCTGATGTGCTTAATATAAGTTAACAATATTGGCCCAGATCACAGGACACGTCAGTCAAATTATATCAGATAGCATGCAAACAGCTGTAAGCAGCATCGGAACCTGAGATCTTTCAATCCAGGGGACACAGACCCAGCTATGTTTGCCTTGTCGCATTCATTTAATTAGGATGGTGCAAATGAGATAAATTCAATAATCCAGAAAAACATCTTGGCTTTAGACGCTTGTTCAAATTATCTCAATCCTTGTATTAATCGATGGAATAAAAGCTGGAATTCCTGGTTGCAATCCGTTATTGTACAACAACTTTATTTTCTTCCTTGGTGTGAAACCGTGACAAACGCTGAGCTCCATCATGGAGCAGTGGGATTGGAACGAAAGTCAGAATACATTCTGTTTCTGGTATTTGCAGAGGAATGTCCTGCCCGAAGTGTGCTCACAACAGCTGTCTGTGTATGAACTTACCAAAAATGGAATCATTTTAAACTTGTAGTATCTGGACAAATTAACACATTAAATAGAGAAGAAATGTAATAAATTAGGTGGTCCAATGTAAGATATTAATAAAGGTGGGTTTCACAATATGATAAAAATCAGCACATCTTTATTCATGAACCTCTTGAAAAATTATTTTGCACAATTTAAACTGAAATATTTGAGTGGCTCTGGGCAACTCGTTGAGATTCATAAAGTGATGCCAAATAGATTGTTCTTTCATGTTACAGTGCATGTGCTGTAATACAGATTCAAGTTCGATTGCTGCGGCCCTTTAACAGATATTGATAAAGGGAGCTTTTATTTAAATAATCTGTACGTTCAAATAAATTTATTCTCAAGTAACTAACTGCAAAGGCCACGTGAGAAGTACAGAAGGCAGAAGCCAAAAAACATAATCCATTGTTGAACATATAAAAACACTCTGTTCTCCTTTTACCTCTCCAATTATTTTAAGTAAATCAAGACCTTGATAGAAATTGCATTAGTATGTTTGATTATGCAGTCTAAGATATAGTGTCTTTCTGTACCACTGAGTCCACAATCTCTGAGGTAATTGCCCAACACTATTGATTTAATTGCCTAGGTTTATTTGTGGAACCCTAATTATTGACTGGAGGAAATTTAATGGAGCAGTCTTTATGAAGATTGGGAAGCGCTGCTCCTGCTGTTGGACATAATGTACTGTATCATGCCCCTTTGGATCATTTTGCACCATCATTTTATACCTTATTCCACTATGACAGCACAATAACATTTTAAAAGTCCTGCTCCTCGGGCAGCACGGTGTTTTCAAAAACAGTTATTTGTCAACAATTAGGAAAAAAGGTCAGAGAACTCAAACTTTGTTATCATTCCTTATCTCAGTAGCACTGCTGCCTCACGGCGCCGAAGTCCCAGGTTCGATCCCGACTCTGGGTCACTGTCCATGTGGAGTTTGCACATTCTCCCCGTGTCTGCGTGCGTTTCGCCCCCACAACCCAAAGATGTGCAGGGTAGGTGGATTGGCCACGCTGAATTGCCCCTTAGAAAAAAATGAATTGGGTACACTAAATTTATATTTTAAAAAGTCCTGCTCCTTATTTTGTAATCGCTGATCTATCTTCCTTTACTGACAAGTTGGCCAGTTGCTCTCTTAAATGTTTATACACTGTTGCACTCAGGGAAAATTCAACCATCACAGTGAATAAGATGTCCAACCCATGCCTTATTACTGCTGGAATTAGACTTCTGAGAGCTGGAGCAGCATCTTTAACATCATTCATTTCTGCAGAAATACCCAAGTTAAAACTGTGCTCATACTCAAGAAAAAATTGCGTTACGGCATGAAAAAATACTTGGTTGGAAACTTGTTTGTGTTTTCAAAAACAGTTATTTGTCAAGAATTAGGACAAAAAGGTCAGAAAACTCAAACTTTGTCATCATTCCTTACCTCAGTCAATATAAAAAATGAGGCTGGAGACATAATTACTTGGATTTTGTCATCAGTTTACTGTTCTTTACGCTTACAACTGTCCAGAGACTTTGCATTGCAAATTCTGGGCTCTGATGTCTCTCGCTGATGTCTTGGGTCTGATTGAGTGAAGATAATCACTGTGTTTGCCCTGCCCACACACGCCCTGAATTCCCTGTGACGGGCTGCATGCTGTATCAGACCCATTATATAAAGGCTTTGGAGGGGCAACAGAAGAGATTTATTAGGATGGGACCAGAGATGAGGGATGGCAGTTACATGGATAGACTGGAAAAGCTGTGCATGTTTCCCTCCCAGCAAAGAAGGTTAAGAGGAGATTTGATAGATGGGTTTAAAATCATGAAGGGGTTTTGTAGAGTAAATGAAAATAAACTCTTCCCAGTGGCTGGAGGGCTGACAGCAGAGGGCACAGATTTCAGGTGATTCTCAAAAGAACCAAAGGCAACAGCCTGATAGGGCGGTTGGTACAGAATCAATAGTCGCCTTGAAAACGGAGGAAAAACTGTAGGGATCTGAAGAGGTTTAACCATGTTTAACTACACCTGTACAGACTCTGGAAGTTGGTGTCCGGCTCACTCCAATGATGAGCATTGATAGCCATACCATTAGTCCGAAACCAAAATCCAGGTCCATGTATTATAACTAGTAAGCATTGAGTATGTTATCACTGGTAGAATCGTAGAATTTACAGTGCAGAAGGAGGCCATTCGGCCCATCGAGTCTATACTGTCCCTTAGAAAGAGCTCCCTCCCTACCTAAGCCCACACCTCCTCCCAGTAACCCCACCCCACCTTTTTGGACATTAAAGGGCAATTTATCATGGCCAATCCACCTAACCTGCACATCTTTGGACTGTGGGAGGAAACCGGAGAACCCGGAGGAAACCCACGCAGACACGTGGTAACTGGTCAAACACACAAACATATGAATTAGGAACAGGAGAAGGCCACTCGGCCCATCGAGTTTTCTCTGCCATTCAATACGATTACGGCTGATCTGATTGTAACCTCGACCCCACATTCTTGCTGACCCCCGATAACCTTTCACCCTTTGTTAATCAGTAATCTGTCTCGCTCTGCTTTAAAAATATTCACAGATTCTGCTTCCACTGCCTTTTGAGAAAGAAACTTCCAGAGACTCCGCGCTCTCGGAGAGAAAAACATTCTCCTCATCTCTCTCTTAAATGAGTGAGCCCTTATTTTTAAAAAGTGACGCCTCGTTCTAGATTCTCCCACAAGAGGAAACATCCTCTGCACATCCACCCTGTCAACACCCCTCAGGACATTAAAGGTTTTGATCAAGTCGCCTCTGACTCTTCGAAACTCTAGTAGATACTAACCTAACCTCTCCAACTTTTCCTCATAAGCCAACCCGTCCATTCCTGCCATTCGTCTAATGGTCAGAATACTGCATCCATCATATCGACCAAAATAACATTAATTGAAGTTTCTCAGCTGTTTGCCTCAAATCTTTTGTTGGCTGGTTAGCACCTTAACATAGATAACCAACCAGATTCCTAATTTTAGATTCATAGGTATGCTGTAAATCTATATCAAAGAATGTTAACTACTGTAAAATAAGAGATAATTTGTAACTTTACTTTCTCCACACATCTGACTTGTTACTTTAGATAAACATAGTCTGACTGATTTATACAGCAAAGGAGAGATTGGAACCACATGTCTCACGCTTCAGTTGTGTGTTTCTGAAGGTCGAGGGCCGCTGATCCCTTCCTTTGGAAATTGATCACAAACGGGAGATCAATAGGGAGAAGCACTAGCTAGCTGAACGAATGAGGGGAAAGTAACAACATGACTTGGGAGTGTGGGAATTCTGCCTAAAATAAGTGTAAGCTTGATTATAGTGAAGAAATAAAACTGTCCAGAATTTTGCCAGCAGTTACTGCCAAGGAGGAACCAGCATCAGAGATAAATATAGCGTGTCACAGAACCTCGAATAAGACCAAATATATAATTCCACATCACGTGACGAGCACCTCATTGGGTTGTTTTGTGCTTATTGGGAGAATTTGTAGCCAATCGTCATCCCTGATCTTTCACCACAGACTGTGATGTGGTCACAACCACATTGCTGTCAGTGAAACTTGCTGTCACATTTTCCACAAGACAGCAGTGATTACATTTGAAAAGAACTGGATTGGTTGTGAAGTTCCTTTGAGGTATCCTGAGGAATTGAATATAAAATCAGAATGTAATTTATTTCTTTTCTATATTATTGATGATTAACATGAATCTGCTTTTAATTCATAGTTTTTGGCTAATTGAATTTCCTTGTGGTCTAACCCACAATGTTGTCTTTTCAAGCAGGTCATTTTACCTCAAACCCCCGTTTCACTGATCATTTTTGAAGCAATCGAAATAGTAATAACGGGGTGAATTCTCCATGTGGGAGAGTATTGAAGCCATCTCACTCGTGAGTTCCTCCCGCTTCGGGATGGAGTAGTGTTCCCGCATGATATTCTTATTGAGATCCTTGGGATCGATGCAGATGCACAGGTCCCCCGAAGGCTTCTTTACGCACACCATCGAGCTGACCCAGTCAGTCGGTTCAGTGACCTTTGCTATGATGCCTTTTTGCTGAAGATCCTTGGCTGTGCCTTCAGGCGCTCTCTCAGTGGAGCAGGGACACGTCGTGGTGCGTGGACCACTGGCTTGGCATCAGGTCGTAGCAGAATCTCGTATCGATACGGCAGCGTGCACATCCCATTGAACACATCTGGATACTGGGCGAGGATGTCGTTGATGCCGACCTGAAGATCCACATGGGAGGATGTCATGGTGTAGACCCTTTGAATGAGGTTCAGCTGCGTGCAGGCATGCGCACCTAGTAGGGATGGCCTGTCCGGCTTAACAATTTCAAAGCGTAACCGTGCTGGTGTGTGTCGGTTGTATACGTGCAGATGGCAGGATCCCAGTGCCGTGATGGCATTCCCGTTGTAATCCAGGAGCTTGCAGGCAGCTGGAAGGACCGTGGGAGGTGGGGGGCTTCTTAATGCGTCTGAAGTCTGCCTGTGAGAGGAGGTTGGCAGAGGCACCTGTGTCCAGCTTGGACTGGATGGGGCAATGGTTGACCTTCATCACTGCTCACCATTCGTCCTCGGAATCCACAGCTAGGATTGACTGGACTTGCGATGTGTGTGGTGTACCATATTCACACTTTGTAATAATGCCCACACGGTAGGGGTTGTCCAGGCATTCAGCATCTGGATCCGTTGCACTCCCGGGATCAGAATCCTGTAGGCATTGTTGCACACTCCGGATGCGCCGTCGATGGATTTGGGAGCGCTGGTTCCTGACTGGTGGTGCAGATCTGCACAAGGCTGCATAGTGGCCTGGCTTCCCGCAGTTTAAACAGCGTCTGCCTCTTGCAAGGCTGTGTTTCTTTAAATGGGCGGTGCCACAGTTCGAACACATCATGACGTCGGCGTCCCTGACGCTCCGTGCGTCGTTGCACATGCGCAGTGCGGTTCTCAGACGTCTGCACCTGCGCAGTGCGGGTTTCGGCCACTTTGTTGTCCCGTTCGCATCGCGCAGGCGTCAGGCCCTGGGAAGAGCGCACAAAATGGCCGTTTTCGTCAATGTTGAGGCGCTGCATCCGGCAGATGGCCTGCACATTCTCCGCCTTGTGGGAGGCTAGTTTATCATTTTCTGCCGTTTTATACTGGGAATAGCGATTTTCAGCGTGCTCATGCACTGTGCATGTTTCAATCGCGACTGGCAGGGTCAAATGCTTGATCTTCAGTAACTGCTCTCTCAGAGGATCAGAGTGAACTCCAAAAACGGTTTGGTCTCTGATCAGGGAGTCAGTGATATCACCGAAGTTGCAGGATTGCGCTAGCAGTCTAAGGTTAGTTAAATATGTGTTGAAGGATTCGTCTTTACCTTGCAATCGCTGCTTGAATATGTAGCGCTTGAAGATTTTGTTGGTGCCCACATCACAGTCGTTGTCAAACTTGTCCAGGATGGTCTGAAACTTTGTCTTGTCCTGGTCTTCGGTGAAGTGAAAGGAGTTGAATATTTACAAGGCGTGATCACCCACTGTGGTGAGGAAAAGAGGTATCTTCCGTGCATCAGACGCACCATTGAGGTCTGAGGCTTCGACGTAAAGCTGAAATTTCTGCTTGAATGTCCGCCAGTTGGCACTGAGATTGCCGGAGGTCCTGAGTTGGTGAGGAGCCGGAATCTTTTCCATTGTGCCGGTCTCCATTCGCTGGTCGTCAAGGATATTGCTGAGTTGAACTAACTAGATTGAACAGACTCCTGGTATCATGTTGTGTAATGTATTTGGAATAACACAAGCTGCCACTTGATGCAGTTTTGAGTAAAAGATGCTCCAGATTTTGAAGTGAGTTCAATGTGTTTTATTGAACTATTAGCACAGGTAGCCCAGGACAGCAGCCCTCTGCCCGAGACTCAGGACACCCCGGAGCTTGGATCGGAGGATGACAGTGATTTCCATCGCAGCTTCTCCAACACCCTCCACCACCCCAGAGACCATCACCTCTGTTGGGCACTTTAGTGAAGAGGCCCCTGGGACACTCTCTGGGGCGCATCACACAGCTGCTCCGCGCAGGTGGAGGTAGGAACCCCCGAGAGTGCGGACGGTCGGACGGCAGGCCAACGCCAGGGACTTGCTGCCGTCCAGATGGGTCTCGGGCTTCTGGAGTGGAAATTCCATCGATCGTGGAGATGCAGACACAGAGCCAGGGACTGCATGACATGTTGTCGGCGAGTATCCAGTACCTGCTGGTGCAGTTGGAGAAATCCAACCGCCTGCAGGAGCAGGAGGTGGTGCCGGCCATGTGTGCCACCCAGGCCAACACCGTACGGGTGGCGTCTGCATTGGGGGGCGACGGTTTCGGCTATGGATCAGCATGTCCAAGGTCTGGGGCATCCTGTGCAGGCGCTGGCTGAGACCCAGGCAGGGCCGCCATCTCACAGGCAGCCATGTGCCAGAGCCACCTGGACATTGCAGCATCACTCCTGAGCATGGCCCAATCACAGCAGGCCACGGCTGGGAACGTCAGTGGCATATAGGTTCTCTGTGAAGGCGCGGATGGAGCTGTGGACCGAGGTCTGTGAGATCCCAGACAGGTCCCCACGTGGGACCTGGAAGTACCCCGTGGTGTAAACGTTCAGGACGACCGTCATCTTGATGGCCACTGGGAGCGGGTGACCTTCCCCATACTCCTGCAGTGCCAGGGGCACCATCATCTGGCAGATATGCCGCACTGTCCCCCTACTCAGCCAAAGTTTTCAACAGCCAGTCCGGCAGGTCCTCGAATGCCAGGAACTGCCGGAATACACGAGGCCTCATGCAGCGTCTCCTTGGTACCTCCTCCTCCTCGCCCGGTTGGCAGCTTGCACTCGATCCTGAGCGGCTGCCTCCTGTTCTCTGCTGTCCGCTCCGCTGCTGCCTTCCCCGCTGCTGCCCACTCCGCTGCTGCCCACTCCGCTGCTGCCCACTCCGTTGCTGCCCGCTCCACTGCTGCCCACTCCACTGCTGCCCGCTCCGCTGCTGCCACTCCGCTGCTGCCACTCCGCTGCTGCCACTCCGCTGCTGCCCGCTCCACTGCTGTTCGCTCCGCTGCTGCCACTCCGCTGCTGCTCACTCTGCTGCTGCCCACTCTGCTGCTGCCCACTCCTCTGCTGCCCGCTCCGCTGCTGCTCACTCTGCTGCTGCCCACTCTGCTGCTGCCCACTCCTCTGCTGCCCGCTCCGCTGCTGCTCACTCTGCTGCTGCCCACTCTGCTGCTGCCCACTCTGCTGCTGCCCACTCTGCTGCTGCCCACTCCGCTGCTGTCCGCTCAACTGCTGCCGCTCCGCTGCTGTCCGCTCCTCTGCTGTCCGCTCCGCTGCTGCCGCTCCGCTGCTGTCCGCTCCGCTGCTGCCCGCTGCGCTGCTGCCCGCTCCGCTGCTGCTCGCTCTGCTGCTGCTCGCTCCACTGCTGCCCACTCCGCTGCTGCCCGCTCCGCTGCTGCTCGCTCTGCTGCTGCTCGCTCCACTGCTGCCCACTCCGCTGCTGCCCGCTCCACTGCTGCCCACATGAAAGGCCGACATGTTAGCATGTTGTTTCCTCTCATGCCAACCATGTCCACCGGACTACACGGTGGCCCCGTTTGACACAGCAGACGCTGCCCCCGGACCCATGGCTCTGTGGCTGCCTGGCACTGTAGGAGCCTCAGGCCCTGGTGCCTGTCCCTGATGTCAGAGGTACCATCGGCTGGGGCTGCCCCTGCCAGGGGTAGGCTCCATGGCCCCCGCCCCGTGACTCTGTAGTGGCTACCGTGGGCGTTGCCCTGGGTGGGCCGACTGCGGGAGGCGGTCTGGTTGGGGAGAGGGGTGTGGTGGGGGTGTGGGGACACCCATACCGCCGGTGTCTCTATGCAGAACCAGTCGGAGAATCGCGATTTGGTGTCAAATCGGCACCCACCGCGATTTTGGCATCGGAATCTATTCTCTGCCTAATCGCGCTTCCCGATTCCAGCGCCAGCCAAAGGAAAATCCCGCCCTATGTTCTCCTGCCAGAGGAGAATTGCAATCGATTAACAATCCCCCTGGGAGCGCAAATTGGGAAGCAATTCCGCATCCCTTGCAATGCAAATTAATGGATGGTGAGGAATACGAGGGTTCCTGAGGATATCGCGCTCTCAGGCTGCCATTCTGAGTGGGCGGCCCGAGAGCGAAGTGGTGAAGCCACCCACCCCTGCCCCCCGTACCACAAAACAGCCCCCCCCCCCCCTCACCTACAGATTGCCTGGGTGCCCCCCCTCCAAGTACAGGGGTGACCTGATCTCCCCCATCCCTAGGGGACCCCTGTAATAGAGAGACCCAGGGCAGCAAGCAGGACAGTGGTTAGCACTGCTGCCTCAAGGTGCCGAGGACTAGGGTTCGATCCCAGACCCGGGTCACTGTCTGTGTGGAGTTTGCACATTCTCCCCGTGTGTGCATGGGTCTCACTCCCACAACCCAAAGATGTGCAGGGTAGGTGGATTGGCCACGCTATACTGCCCCTTAATGCAGTAGTGAGCAGGCTGACAGCAGGGAGGACCGTAGGACAAGGGGGCTGCTATATGGGTATGGGGAGGAGGCGAGCAGCCTGCTGGAGCACCAGCTGCAGAGGCAGGCTGCATCCAGGGAAATACTGAAGATACGGACTGGGGCTGGGGATGTGGTGTCAGAGCCAGGGAAGATAAATGACGCATTTAGAGAGTATTACCAGGGACTTTATGAAGCTGACCCAGGAGGAGAGGAGGGGGACACGGGGTGGTTTCTGGACAAGCTGGAATTTCCCCAGGTGGAGGAAGCAAAGAGGCAGGCGTTGGAGGGGCCCCTGGGGCTGAGGGAGGTGCTGGATAGTATCAGGGGTATGAAGTCGGGGAAGGCCCCTGGGCCGGATGGGTACCCGGCAGAATTTTATAAGGAATCTGTGACGAACCTGGCACCACATTTTTGGGGGCGTTTAATGAGTCACTGGAGAAGTGGGAGTTGCCAGAGACTATGAAGCAAGCAGTAATCACACTAATCCCAAAAAAAGGGAAGGATCCGGTGGAATGTGGGTCGTATAGACCCATATCACTATTGAATACGGATATGAAAGTATTGGCTAAGTTGTTGGCAGGGAGGGTGGAGGATTGTGTCCCGGGGGTGGTGGCAGAAGACCAAACAGGCTTTGTGAAGGGCAGGCAGCTCGCCAGTAATATAAGACGGCTGCTGAATGTGGTGATGAATCCGTCGAGAGCTCTGGTACCAGAGGTGGTGGTGTCCATGGACGCGGAGAAAGCATTTGATCGGGTGGAGTGGCGGGACTTGTTCGAGGTTTTGGAAAGGTTTGGGTTTGGGCCGAGATTTGTGGCATGGGTGCGGTTGCTGTATGTGAGGCCAAGAGTGAGGGTGAGGATGAATGATATGAGCTCTCAATGCTTTGATTTAAACAGGGGTATGAGGCAGGGGCGACCACTGTCGCCGCTGCTCTTTGCACTGGCCATAGAGCCATTGGCGATGGCTCTCAGGGGGTCGGCGGAGTGGCAGGGGATAATGAGGGGGCAGAGGGAGCAGCGGGTGTCGCTCTATGCCGATGACCTCTTGCTGTATGTTTTGGATCCGTTGGAGAGTATAGAAAGGATTATGGACCTGCTGGGGAGGTTTGGAGGGTTCTCAGGGTACAAGCTGAAAGTAAGGAAAAGCGAGGTATTCCCGGTGAATGAGCTGGCACAGCGGGCTAATTTAGGAGGGATGCCCAAATTGCTTCATTATTATGGGCGGCGAATGTGGACAAGGTGCAGCGGTGGTGGGAAGGGGAAGGGGTAGAGTGGGTTAGGATGGAGGAGGAATCTTGTAAGGGGTCTAGTTTGAGGGCTATGGTGACGGCAGCATTGCCAATGGCTCCGAGTAGGTATTCGGGGAGCCCAGTGGTGCAGTCCACAGTGAAGATATGGAATCAGCTGAGGAGGCATTTTAGGGTGGAAGGGATGTCGGTGCTAACGCCGCTGTGTGAGAATCATGGGTTTGAGCCGGGTGGGATGGATAGTGTATACAGGAGGTGGAAGGAAGTGGGGTTGGTCAAAGTGAGGGATCTGTATTTGGAGGAAGGGTTCGCCAGTCTGGAGGAGCTAAGGGAAAGGATAGAGCTGCCGAGGTAGTGAGTTCAGGTATGTACAGGTTAGGGGCTTTACATGAAAGGTCTGGAGGGGGTTACCTAGATTGCCGGAATACATCCTGCTGGAGCGACTGCTGCTTCCGGATATGGAAGGGGAGGGAAGAATTGGGGATATATACAAGTGGCTGTGGGAGCAGGGAGGCGAGCAGGTGGTGAAGATCAAGGAGAAATGGGAAGTGGAGTTGGGAGGGGAGATCAATTGGGGAGTATGGAGTGAGGCACTGCGTAGGATAAACGGGACCTCCTCTTGTGCAAGGATGAGTCTGATACAGTTTAAGGTGATGCACAGGAGGCTAGGGAGGATCTTAAGAGGGCGAGAATGAGTGGGTTCCTTCAGGG
Source organism: Scyliorhinus canicula (assembly GCF_902713615.1). Taxonomy (NCBI): domain Eukaryota; kingdom Metazoa; phylum Chordata; class Chondrichthyes; order Carcharhiniformes; family Scyliorhinidae; genus Scyliorhinus; species Scyliorhinus canicula. Next base: position 1,117,958 of record NC_052153.1, on the reverse strand, counting down.
GATTGAGGGTCTGTTGGGCGTGGGGGAGGGGGGTGAAAAAGGGGAAAAATCTGTACAGACTGTACTGTTGATTGTTGGGAAGTATGTTTCCTGGTGTGTTTATTCACTGTAACCTGTTTTGATACATGTTTGTAATAAAATACATTTTTCAAAATGCAATAGGGAGAGCCCCCCACTGAGATCCCTGTAATAGGGAGAACAGCTGTGACCTGTGTCTAGACCCCTCCAATCTATTAGCTGCAAGGCATTCAGAACTTTCTGGTAATGGGCTGTGATTGACAGCTTCCACAAACCAGCTGCAGCCTTGATTCATTTACCTCCCTTCGTGGGTCTGTGACTTGAAGTGGTGAAACCTCAATGTTTGTAAACATTGACCACATCAAAGAGAGGTAAGTGCCTTCCAATCTCACACTTCAGGTAGTGCATTGTGTGGGGCAGAGGGTGGCTCTCGGATGAAGTTTGGTACCCCTGAGGAGTCACATGGAGCGCCGATCCCAATTTTCCCCGATTGCCGATTCTCCACCCCATTATTCGAGCTTCGCAGGACGGAGAATCCCACCCTTTTAAAATCAGTGATGTCATTCCGGTAAAATGCTTCAGATGTAAGGAGAGAGGAAATAGTCAAACTATTTCCTTCAAAGATACAGAATATTCCAACTACAGAATTATATTTCCTGAAATATTTTCATGATTATTTCTACCACGTGGCCCATAAGATTTTAAACTAGAATTCTGACAAAGGGTATTCCCCCCAAATGTTACTCAATCTTCCTCTTTTCAAATTCTGAGAGGATTTTCTTTTGCAGTCCCTTCATTTTTGTGCTGACTTTCTAGTCAAGCCTGAGATTACTGAACAATAGTTCCTGCATTTAAAATGGAAGTATTCTGTGGATTTGTGCTGTTGCCCGCTCTTGTTCCTGTTTGCTGATTCATGTCAGTGATTGTTGAAGATCGATTCTGCTGATTGGTTTGCTGTAGCGCTGCACCATGTCATTTCACACCATATTGGGATTTATCTTATAAACTGATCATCAGGAAATGCTGAAAGACTTTGATACATACACATATAAAGACCAATACAAACACGGAGGAATGCTCTTACACCAGCATTAGTTTCAAACTGAAGGTGGCAACGCAGGTCGTTGAGTGGTCAAGAAGGCATACGGCATTCTTTCCTTCATCGGAAGGGGTATTGAGTACAAGAGTTGGCAGGTCATGTTACAGTTGTATAAGACTTTGGTTCGGCCACATTTGCAATACTGTGTACAGTTCTGGTCGCCACATTACCAAAAGGATGTGGATGCTTTGGAGAAGGTGCAGAGGAGGTGCTAGCTATGAAGAGAGGTTGAGTAGATTAGGATTATTTTCATTAGAAAGACAGAGGTTGAGGGGGGACCTCATTGAGGGCTGCAAAATCATGAGAGGTATAAACAGGGTGGATAGCAAGAAGCTTTTTCCCAGAGTGGGGGACTCAGTTACTAGGGGTCACGAGTTCAAGGTGAGAGGGGAAAAGTTTAAGGGAGATATGTGTGGAAAGTTCTTAACGCAGAGGGTGGTGGGTGCCTGGAACGCATTGCCAGCGAAGGTGGTAGAGGCAGGCACGATAGCGGCATTTAAGATGTATCCAGACAGCTACATGAATGGGCAGGGAGCAGAGGGATACAGATCCTTCGAAAATAGGCGACAGTTTTAGATAGAGGATCTGGATCGGCGCAGGCCTGGAGGGCCGAAGGGCCTGTTCCTACGCTGTAATTTTTCTTTGTTCTCTGTTCAAACAAGTTTTTTGATCAAGTGCTGTTAATCCAAGGAATTTAGAAATATTCAGGAAATATTGAAAGTGAAGAAATTGTGATCACTTATAGTTGGAATTCTCCAACTTGTGGTTTGCTCCAATGGATGTATTTCAACAGCATTGTGAAGCTGTTCATGGCATTCACTGAATTAGCAAGAATTCACAAGCCTTTTGCTTTTACCCAAGTACTTCAATGCTACTCTAGTCCTGCAGCGATTGAGGATAATAAATACTCCTTTGGAATTTAATGCCATGTGATGGCCTGTTTAAAATATGCAGTATATTTTAAGAGAGTTAATTTTGTTTACACATTGCTTTCATTGTAATCGTAGGAGTAAATTTATTAAATTATTCGGTGCAAGAGAATTTCATCCAGGTCTTTTTTTTTTGCAAAGTGTACGCTCAGCGAAAGGAGGGAATTCAGCAACGTGAAGCAAAGGTTTAACTCGATGATTAGAGGGGCTTGTATGAGCTTCGAATCATTAGATGGCAAATTCCATTAGTCACCTTTGAACTAAAAATTATCCGTTTTTATTTTTAAAAATCACTGATAACCCTGTTTTTAAATATTGATATTTCTTTAACAGAGAGATCAGTAAAAGTGGACCTGGCTTTAGTATGTTTCTCTATATTTGTGATCCCAATACTTAACTGGAATTTATAGATCAATTAGTCAGAAATATTAAAGTACTAAATTCTTTCAGACATTTTTACAGGAACATTTTGTTCAGAATGGAAAACCTTGGAAATCATTTTGTTGCTTTTTAAAATTAAACATATTTATCGATTAAGAAAATTTCACTTGGGATTTTGGAATAAATTTGGAAAACTAATGCATTCTTTTGAAAGCAGTGTGAAACTCCCTTGTGACATTGCAAGGGTTCAGAAAGGGACAGGTTTCTCGATGTGTCATCCGCATTTCCCAATTATGATTAATTAGGTTGATTTTTTTAAGCTGGCACTATTTTAAAAACGCATTAAGTTAACCCTGGGAATCCTATCAGCCATTATGGTGCAATGCACAAATAATTATAACCTATTAGCTATATCAGGAGCTTTAAATGTGCTTGTAACTTTTTGCTAAACTACATATTGAAGATTGTGTTAATTTATCCTTTGTTCAAAATATATTCCTGTGATTAAATAATTTAATTGGGGTATAGATAAAGCTGTACTAATCAAGCTTCAGAATATTTCAGCACTGCACTATTCAGAATTTTTAAATATCTGTTGTGGTGACGATATAGAACTCACCAGGCATTGGCAATAAGCCAAATGAAGCAATCTGTGCCTATATGTAGCAAGATCAGAACATTATTCAGACTTAAGACCATTAGACAGAGGAGCAAAATTAGGCCACTCAGCCCATCGTGTCTGCTCCGCCATTCAATCATGGCTGATATTTTTCTCATCTCCATTCTCCTGCCTCCTCCCCATAACCCCTGATCCCATTATTAATCAAGAACCTATAGGGCAGCACAGTGGTTAGCACTGTTGCTTCGCAGCTCCAGGGTCCCTGGTTTGATTCCCGGCCTCGGTCACTGTCTGTACGGAGTCTGCACGTTCTCCCCGTGTCTGCGTGGATTTCCTTCGGGTGCTCCGGTTTCCTCCCACAGTCCAAACTGTGCAGGTTAGGTGGTTACTGGGTTACGGGGATTGGGTGGAAGTGTGGGCTTAGGTATGATGCTCTTTCCAAGGGCCGGTGCCGGCTCGATGGGCCGAATGGCCTCCTTCTGCACTCTAAATTCTATGATTCTATCTATCTCTGTCTTAAAGACACTCGATGATTTGGCCTCCACAGTCTTCTGCAGCAGAGTTCCACAGATTCACCACCCTCTGGCTGAAGAAATTCCTCCTCATCTGTGTTTTAAAGGATCATCCCTTTAGTCTGAGATGGTGCCCTCTCGTTCTAGTTTTTCCTACTTGTGGAAACATCATCTTCACGTCACTCTATCCAGGCCTCGCAGTATCCTGGAAGTTTCAATTAGATCCTCCTTCATCCTTCTAAACTCCAACGAGTACAGACCCAGAGTTCCTCATACGACAAGTTCTTCATTCCAGGGATCATTCTTGTGAACCTCCTCTGGACCCTTTCCAAGGCCAGCACATCCTTCCTTAGATACGGGGCCCAAAACTGCTCACATTACTCCAAATGCTTTTTACAATAACTTCATTGAAGCCTACTCGTGACAATAAGTGATTTTCATTTCAGTTCATACTTCAAAGAGCCTTATATAGCCTCAGATGTACATCCCTGGTCTTGTATTCTAGCCCTCTCGACATGAATGTTAACATTGCATTTGCCTTCCAAACTGCCGACTGAACCTGCAGGTTAACCTTAAGAACATCGTGGACAAGGACTCCTAAGTCCCTTTGTGTTTCTGATTTCATAAGCATTTCCCCATTTAGAATATAGTCTATGCCTCCATTCCTCCTTCCAAAGTGCACACTTTTCCCCATTGCATTCCATCTTCCACTTCTTTGCCATCTCCCCTAGCCTGTCCAAATCCTTCTGCAGCCCTCTTGCTTCCTCAATACTGCCTGTTCCTCTACATATCTTTGTATCAAACTTAGCAACAGTGCCTTCAGTTCCTTCTTCCAGATCATTAATGTATATTGTGAAAAGTTGTGGTCCCAGCACCGAACCCTGAGGCACACCACTAGTCATCGGCTGCCATCCTGAAAAAGACCCCTTCATACCTACTCTCTTACTCTTAACACCATGGGCTCTTACTTATTTAACAGTCTCCCACGTGACACCTTGTCAAAGGCCTTCTTTAAATCTAAATAAATCACGTCCACTGGCTCTCCTGTGTCTAACTTCCTTGTTACTTGGGCTGCTAAGTGGCAACTAACATTTGTGCTGCACAAGTGCCAGACAATGGCTATATCGGCAAGAGATAATCTGGTCATCTACAACCCTCGCCCTCCCCCCACCCCCCGAAACCACTTTGACCAGAAACTGAACTGAACCTGCCACATAAATATTCTTTCTACATAATCAAATCAGATGCCAGGGGCCAGGTGTGAAGACTCCTGACACTCTTTAAAATGGCTGGAGGTCAGGTTTGAGGAGCCCCATCCTCATTTCCAAATGGGAAGGGAAAGATCCCGGTGAGATCCCGGTGTGATCCCGGTCATATCCCGGTGTGATTCCGGTGAGATCCCGTTGTGTTCCCAGTGAGATCCCAGTGTGATTCCGGTCAGATCCTGGTGTGATCCCGGTGTGATCCCAGTCAGATCCCGGTGTGATCCCGGTGAGACCCCGGTGTGATCCCGATGTGATTCCGGTGAGATCCCGATGTGTTCCCAGTGAGATCCCGGTGTGTTCCCAGTGAGATCCCGGTGAGATTCCGGTGATATCCCGGTGTGTTCCCGGTGAGATCCCGGTGTGTTCCCAGTGAGATCCAGGTGTGATCCCGGTGTCATCCCGGTGAGATCCCAGTGTGATCCCGGTGAGATCCCGGTGAGATCCCGGTGTGTTCCCGGTGTGATCCCGGTGAGATCCCGGTGTGATCCCGGTATGATTCCGGTGTGTTCCCAGTCAGATCCCAGTGAGATCCCGGTGTGTTCCCGGTGAGTTCCCGGTGTGATCCCGGTGAGATCCCGGTGTGATCCCGGTGAGTTCCCGGTATGATTCCGGTGTGTTCCCAGTGAGATCCCGCTGTGATTCCGGTGTGATTCCTGTATGTTCCCGGTGTGATCCCGGTGTGATTCTGGTGAGATCCTGGTGTGATTCACTGAAGAGGAAAACCTGAACTCCGCAAGGTTGTTTGTACGGGTCTTAACCCACACTTGGAGTCACATAAAGTAGCAGTAAATGCTCTTGAACGGAATTTAAGCGGTGGGATTCTCCGTTTCTAAGACTAAGTGTTGAAGCCAACTCAGAATTCGTGGACTTTCACAACAACAAAACTGGCACTTAACCTGAACCAATTCAGCTCCTGTGGAGGATCTCACACCGGCGCCACTTGGGACAAAATCAATTCCAATAAGAAACGGTGCGGGTTTCGCCGGGTCCGGTGATTGACACTCGGGAGGCTGACAAGCTGCAGCCACACACACACATTACACTCCCCACACACACTCCTCCCAGCCACACACACATTACACTCCCCACACACACTCATCCCAGCCGCACACACACACCATTACACTCCCCACACACACTCATCCCCGCCCGCACACACACATTACACTCCCCACACACACTCAGCCCAGCCCCACACACACATTACACTCCCCACACACACTCATCCCAGCCCCACACACACATTACACTCCCCACACACACTCATCCCAGCCCCACACACACATTACACTCCCCACACACACTCATCCCAGGCCGCACACACACATTTACACTCCCCACACACACTCATCCCAGCCCCACACACACATTACACTCCCCACACACACTCATCCCAGCCGCACACACACATTACACTCCCCACACACACTCATCCCAGCCGCAGACACACATTACACTCCCCACACACACTCATCCCAGCGCATCACACACATTACACTCCCCACACACACTCATTCCCAGCAGCACACCACACATTACACTCCCCACACACACCTCATCCCAGCCGCACACACACATTACACTCCCCACACACACTCATCCCAGCCGCACACACACATTACACTCCCCTACACACACTCATCCCAGCCACACACACACATTACACTCCCCACACACACTCATCCCAGCCGCACACACACATTACACTCCCACACACATCACCCAGCCGCACACACACATTACACTCCCCACACACACTCATCCCAGCCGCACACACACATTACACTCCCCACACACACTCACCCCAGCCGCACACACACATTACACTCCCCACACACACTCATCCCAGCCGCACACACACATTACACTCCCCACACACACTCATCCCAGCCGCACACACACATTACACTCCCCCACACACACTCATCCCAGCCGCACACACACATTACACTCCCCACACACACTCATCCCAGCTGCACACACACATTACACTCCCCACACACACTCATCCCAGCCGCACACACACATTACACTCCCCACACACACTCATCCCAGCCGCACACACACATTACACTCCCCACACACACTCATCCCAGCCCACACACACATTACACTCCCCACACACACTCATCCCAGCCCCACACACACATTACACTCCCCACACACACTCATCCCAGCCGCACACACACATTACACTCCCCACACACACTCATCCCCGCCGCACACACACATTACACTCCCCACACACACTCATCCCAGCCCCACACACACATTACACTCCCCACACACACTCATCCCAGCCCCACACACACATTACACTCCCCACACACACTCATCCCAGCCCCACACACACATTACACTCCCCACACACACTCATCCCAGCCGCACACACACATTACACTCCCCACACACACTCATCCCAGCCCCACACACACATTACACTCCCCACACACACTCATCCCAGCCGCACACACACATTACACTCCCCACACACACTCATCCCAGCCGCAGACACACATTACACTCCCCACACACACTCATCCCAGCCGCACACACACATTACACTCCCCACACACACTCATCCCAGCCGCACACACACATTACACTCCCCACACACACTCATCCCAGCCACACACACACATTACACTCCCCACACACACTCATCCCAGCCGCACACACACACTGCACTCCCCACACACACTCATCCCAGCCGCACACACACATTACACTCCCCCCACACACTCATCCCAGCCACACACGCACATTACACTCCCCACACACACTCATCCCAGCCGCACACACACATTACACTCCCTACACACACTCATCCCAGCCACACACACACATTACACTCCCCACACACACTCATCCCAGCCGCACACACACATTACACTCCCCACACACACTCATCCCAGCCGCACACACACATTACACTCCCCACACACACTCATCCCAGCCACACACGCACATTACACTCCCCACACACACTCATCCCAGCCGCACACACACATTACACTCCCTACACACACTCATCCCAGCCACACACGCACATTACACTCCCCACACACACTCATCCCAGCCGCACACACACATTACACTCCCTACACACACTCATCCCAGCCACACACACGCATTACACTCCCCACACACACTCATCCCAGCCGCACACACACATTACACTCCCCACACACTCAACCCAGCCCCACACACATTACACTCCCCACACACACTCATCCCAGCCGCACACACACATTACACTCCCCACACACACTCACCCCAGCCGCACACACACATTACACTCCCCACACACACTCATCCCAGCCGCACACACACATTACACTCCCCACACACACTCATCCCAGCCGCACACACACATTACACTCCCCACACACACTCAACCCAGCCGCACACACACATTACACTCCCCACACACACTCATACCAGCTGCACACACACATTACACTCCCCACACACACTCATCCCAACCGCACACACACATTACACTCCCCACACACACTCATCCCAGCCGCACACACACATTACACTCCCCACACACTCCCCACACACACTCATCCCAGCCGCACACACACATTACACTCCCCACACACACTCACCCCAGCCGCACACACACATTACACTCCCCACACACACTCATCCCAGCCGCACACACACATTACACTCCCCACACACACTCATACCAGCTGCACACACACATTACACTCCCCGCACACACTCATCCCAGCCTCACACACACATTACACTCCCCACACACACTCATCCCAGCCGCGCACACACATTACACTCCCCACACACACATTACACTCCCCACACACACTCATCCCAGCCGCGCACACACATTACACTCCCCACGCACACATTACACTCCCCACACACACTCATCCCAGCCAACAAGATGGCACTGGTTGCGCTGGAGCGCGCCCAACTGATGGGTCGGCTGGCGCCAGAGGGGACACCTATACGATCCATGGCACTAAGTTCAGAGCGGGCAGTCAGCGGTGTGCGCAGCTGCATGGCTGCCTTCCCGGCTGCGGCAATGGTGTTCCGTGTCCGTCCACCCCGACCCCACAGCCCACCTCCTGGCTACCCCCCGGTACTCCCCCCGGCCCTGGCAGAAGCCCTCTGGCCAGCGGCACAACAATCTGCAAACTATGGCGATGTTGAACACTTTCCTTCCCCCCTCTCTGTTCCTCACCAGCCGCCACACCGGTTTCATGATTTTTTAAAAGCACTAGTGAACCGTGCCGTTGGGAACTCGGCCCATTGGAGGCGGAGAATCGTGGATGCCCCGGAGTATACCGGGTCGGGCCCACTAATGATATGCAAACGGTGTTTACTGTATGTATGTTCTGGACTGTATTGATGCCGCTGTCGAGGTGACGGAGAATAGCGAATTAGTGTCAAATTGGCGCCTGCCACGATTTCAGCGTCGGAACCAATTCTCCTCCCAATCACGATCCGTGATTTAGGCATCGGCCAACGGAGTATCCTGCTCAAGATCTGTTTAACGGTTATGATCAGAATTTATTTTTATTCCCAGTTCTTTAGCATTTTTAAAAAAAAACTACAGTGTCAGTCATTCTTTAAAAAATCTCTGCTGGGCTGTTTTGATGGAGCTATCTATTGACATTTCTCTCAGGGTTATTCATTATGGATGCTTGGCTGAGTTTCCAAATCTGATATCTACCTATGGTGGATACTGGGTAAATTGGCAATGGGGGGGGGGGGCGGGTATGAGGGGGAAATGGGAGGGGTGGCAGCTCGAGGGTTTACAATCTTCTCAAACAACTATGACTCAGTCCCAGAGAACTGAGGCTAGCCTTTCAATCAGCCCATCCGGGCACTCACCCACCCCCATGAACTCCGAGCATGTTTTCACGGCCAGCCGGCCCGTCTTCATTCTGCACCAATCCTGGATTGAAAAGCCCACATTTCAGGGTTCTTTGTGCTGAGGTAGGGCCATGAGTCAGGAACCTTCCCACTGAACTACATGCCTTTATAACCAAAATCCGGCCCGAGGAATTCTGCAGCAAGTAACTCGTCTCCTAACTCTGGAAAGTTTTTCCGCCATCTCCAAGGCACAAGTCGGGAGTAAATTTGAAAGCTCTCCACTTGCCTGGATTTGTGCAGCTCCAACTACACTCAAGAAGCTCAACACCATCCAGGACAAAACAACTCGATTGGTACCCCATCTACCACCTTCGACAATCATTCCCTTCACCGCCAACGCACATTGGGAGCAGTGTGGACAATAAATAAGATTCACTGTAACTACTCACCAAAGCTACTTCAGCAGCACCTTCCAAGCCCACAAACTCCACTACCTAAAACAAAGGCGAGTTCCCCTCCAAGCCACACACAAGGGGCTGGTTTAGCACAGTGGGCTAAACAGCTGGTTTGTAATGCAGAACAAGGCCAGCAGCGTGGGTTCAATTCTCGTTCCGACCTCCCTGAACAGGCGCCGGAAGGTGGTGACTAGGGGCTTTTCACAGTAACTTCATTGAAGCCTACTTGTGACAATAAGCAATTATTATTATTACCACCCTGACTTGGAAATGTATTGCCGTTCCTTCACTGTCGCTGGATCAAAATCATGGAGTGCCCTCCCTAACAGCGCTGTGGGTGTACCTACACCACTTGGACTGCAGCAGCTCACCACCTGCTTCCCAAGAGAAATTTAGAGATGGGCAATAAAAAGGGGCTTTTCACAGTAACTTCATTGAAGCCTACTCGTGACAATAAGCGATTTTCATTTCATTTCATTTTCATTTTCATTCATTTTCATTTCATGTTAACCTAGCCATCGTTGCCCATGTCTTAAATGAATTTTAAAAATGTGCTTCTTTGCTTAATTTTTATGCAAGTTCTAGAAAGTTGTCTTTTCCAGACTAATGCTCCTTTTTTTTGATTAACGTCTGCCAATCACCTATCATATCTGTACTTTTAATAATCTGACTGAGAACGGGATGGCAAATATTCAACAATTGCCGATTAATATTACTGTGTTTTGATAAAATAAATCCACCCTTTGCAGATTATTTTCAAAGCAATCTATTTGAGTTGAAGCTTAGAAGACTAAGTTTAAAATATTCTTTGCTTCATATCCATTAGGCAATCTATGTTGATTGGCCAACATCAAGGAATTGTGATTTCACAGAACTTGCTGTTCTCTGTCAGTATATCAGAACAATACTCAGTTTCACTCTAAGTTTCCCTGAAATCTGTACGCTGAAACATATTTCCCTGGTCATCACACTACCCTGAGTGAATAAAAATCTACCTTCCCAGTTGAAACCATCAGAACCATGAGAGCAAATAATTTGCTTTTCTCGTTGTTTTAAGAAAATCCCATTCTAGCCGTGCAGTCCTGACGATGGGAGATGATAGTTATCCAGGGTACCGACTTAATGTTGTAATGGCTTTGTCATTTCATCTCACTTGTGCTTTTTTTTTAATGTTAAATTATCCAGCTGAATAATTGTAGCTCCCACCAGCAACCCAAACATGCCTTTGCTATTTACAAAGCTCTATGAGAAGATGACAAAGGGAACTCAGATGATTTTTCAGGATATCCTCAATAAACCCGAGTGGTCTTTTTAAATTCACTTTTCTTTTAAAATGAATGCTAGTGCAAGGGTTTAAAAATAAAATATTATCAGCAACAGACATGTTGTGATGAATGCTTCCACTGTCCCATCCGAATCAGATGGTTGGTCTCATTTATGGTTCTTTATCGGATGAGTTCAACATATAGTGTGTTTTAGGAGTTGATGTATGAACAGTTCAGCCTGTAGCTTTGTCTGTTCATAGATAAGATCAGAAAAGGAGCTTCTTTAACCACTATGGTTAGCACTAGCACAGTGCAGAGTAAATATTCCCAATGGCAAAGAGCAGGAGACTGAGTAAATATTCCTTAACCTTCCAGTGAAAGTGGCATCTATGACGCACTGAAACATCAGTTTGATGTTCCCTCTGTCAAAGCCACACACAGCTTAGCAATGCCGCGCAGCAGTATGTGCATTTGACCAAGTCACTCTGTCTTTGTCAAAGAAAATGTTAACAGTAAAATGAAAAATTCTCAGCCCCAATATAAACTCAGTGGGATTTTCGTCACTGTCCCTTTTGTCCAAGGGAGGAACTCAGGATGAAAACTCATTTTCTTTAGACCCAGTTAAAATTACAGCTCAGAGAGTGACTATTTGGCCCATGGTATCTGCGAATCACTTATCCAGCCTCATCCCACTGTCACCTCTCATTCTGTAGCCCTATAGGTTACAGCACCCCGTGTACATATTCAAGTATTTTTCACAATGTGATGATGATTTCCGCTGTACCTCCCTTCCAGACAGTGAAAAGCCCACCGCTCCCTTTATCGGATACATTGGCGAGACCCCAGTATCTGTGAGTTTGGAGAACAGCATTGGGCAAGATATTGTTATCAAAAAACACAATAAAACTGATGCCATGAGCAATCAAAAACAAGATAGAAAATAGCGTCCTGTACACCACTGTGAAGACAACTCTCTTTCCTCCCCCACCAACAGCACCTGCCACCTGCCACAGCCCTCCCCTAGTGAGCAATGTATGTGACCCTTTGCATGTGTGTGCATGGCTTAATTGCAACAATTGTTTATTCTTGTCTAGTGCAAGAGTAAAATGGGAAAGGTGGCCATACCATGTCTTACAAGGGAACTTCGAGATAGTGGGTGCGGTCTAATCAAATTGGAACAGAGTCCCGTGATGACTACGTTTCGCCAGGTGGATCCCGGCAGCAATTCAGGGCCTCAGTGGGGAACTTCCCACCAAGGCCGCACTAAGCCCCATTTCCTGAGGAACACCACTTGCCCAATGGCATCCCGATCTCTCGACCCCGACTTGACCCCCATACCCCCAAATCACCTATAATGGGGTGCTCGGGGGAGGGAGGGGAAACGCACCTTATATGCACAAAGCACCCCTGGGCCTGATCCCTGCCATGGGAAATATGGCAGCCTGGCACCTTGCCACTGCCAGCCTAACACTGCCCCGATCAGTGTCACCTACACACCTTGGCAATGCCAGGCTGGCACCCAAGTGGCAGTGCCAAGGTGCCCAGTTCAAAAAGCAGTGCCAAGGTCCCACCCTCCCCAGAAGGCAACCACATGCCCCCCCCCCCCCCCCCAAGTGCCGCTCTTTCTGGTTCCTATTTGTGGGGAGCAGCACTGAACAGCACTCACCCGAGGTCTCCGAGGCAAAGGGAGTAGGTCCCAGGGTCTCGGTAGATCTGGCGAGTGCATATAGAGTCAGACTAGCTGTCTCGCTTGAATATGCATATTTGCAAAATACTGATGCCAACACAATGGACGGGATTCAGATTGTGACGTCTGGCTAGATCGCATTAGATCTCGGGAGGCATGGCATGCCCTGTCCTAACTTATTACCATTCAGATAATTATCTGCATTTTCGTGACCAAAGTGGATAACCTCGCATTTCTCCAAATTATACTGCATCTACCATTAATTTTTGCGCTCACTCAACTTGTCCAAATCATACTGAAGTATCTCTGCATCCTCCTCACAGCTCACCCTCCCACCCAACTTGGTGTCAGTTACAAATCTGGAGATATTACATTTTGTTCCCTCATCTAAATCATGAATATATATTGTGGACAGCTGGGGTCCCATTGCAGCGGGACCTGGGTGTCCTTGTACACCAGTCACTGAAGGTAAGCATGCAGGTACAGCAGGCGGTAAAGAAGGCAAATGGTATTTTGGCCTTCATTGCGAGAGGTTTCGAGTTCAGGAGCAGGGATGTCTTGCTGCAGTTATACAGGGCTTTAGTGAGGCCACACCTGGAGTATTGTGAGCAGTTTTGGTCTCCTTATCTGAGGAAGGATGTTCTTGCTCCATAGAGGGAGTGCAGTAATTCCTGTGGTGGCGGGACTGCAGTATGAGGAGAGATTGAGTCGATTAGGATTGTATTTGCTGGAGTTCAGAAGACAGAGAGGATCTCGCTCTAACAGGACAGGACATGGTTAATGGAAGAAGGATGGTCCCGATAGTGGGGGTGCCCAGAACCTGGGGTCACAGTCTCAGGATATGAGGTAAACATTTGAGATGAGGAGTGGTGAGCCTGTGGAATTTGCTGCCACAGAAAGCAGCTGAGGCCAAAACGTTGCAGGTTTTCAAGGAGTTAGATACATCACTTGAGGTGAAAGGGAGCGAATGATATTGGGGAGGAAGGCGGGAACAGGTTATTGAGTTGGATGATCAGCCATGATCATAATGAATTATCCGGCACACTCGACAGACCGAATGGCCTCTTCCTGCTCCTATTTTCTATGTTTCTAACCCTCTCCACTCTGTGGGTGTGACACTGGTCCCCCCACCCCCACCCCCCACACACACACACACACACACACCAGTCCACATGACAATTCATCCCCCTCCCCCCGGCTCAGTGTGGCACTGATTTCCCCCTGGCCCCACCCAGTGGACGTTCCATTGGTTTCCCAGTGGGTTAGACACTATCTTCTCCTCGTGCTTGCCTACCATCTTCCTTTCTGCATTCTCTTCCCTATGCATCTCCTCGCCCTCCTCTCATTTGGGAGAGGCACTTTTGGGGACATATTCTGGAATAAGTTGATCAGTCTTCTGGGTCCTGGCGTGTTTTACACACTGGATCTATACAAAATGTTTTAGGCACAATATTGGCAACCATACAGCAATTAAATCTTCTCAAAGTATGTTTTATGTTTTAAAATAACTTGATAAGGTGACCTAACTTCCTGCCGGGTGGCTATCAGAGTGAGTAACTGTTCAATGACTCCTTGTCAATTTACTGCATTTTCACATTAACATCATTCTATTCTGCACCCACCACATTTATACATAAACACCCAGGCTGCAGACCGGTCAGGTTTATACATAAACACCCAGGCTGCAGACCGGTCAGGTTTATAAACACCCAGGCTGCAGACCGGTCAGGTTTATACAGAAACACCCAGGCTGCAGACCGGTCAGGTTTATACATAAACACCCAGGCTGCAGACCGGTCAGGTTTATACATAAACACCCAGGCTGCAGACCGGTCAGGTTTATACATAAACACCCAGGCTGCAGACCGGTCAGGTTTATAAACACCCAGGCTGCAGACCGGTCAGGTTTATACATAAACACCCAGGCTGCAGACCGGTCAGGTTTATAAACACCCAGGCTGCAGACCGGTCAGGTTTATACATAAACACCCAGGCTGCAGACCGGTCAGGTTTATAAACACCCAGGCTGCAGACCGGTCAGGTTTATACATAAACACCCAGGCTGCAGACCGGTCAGGTTTATACATAAACACCCAGGCTGCAGACCGGTCAGGTTTATACATAAACACCCAGGCTGCAGACCGGTCAGGTTTATAAACACCCAGGCTGCAGACCGGTCAGGTTTATACATAAACACCCAGGCTGCAGACCGGTCAGGTTTATACATAAACACCCAGGCTGCAGACCGGTCAGGTTTATAAACACCCAGGCTGCAGACCGGTCAGGTTTATACAGAAACACCCAGGCTGCAGACCGGTCAGGTTTATACATAAACACCCAGGCTGCAGACCGGTCAGGTTTATACATAAACACCCAGGCTGCAGACCGGTCAGGTTTATACATAAACACCCAGGCTGCAGACCGGTCAGGTTTATACATAAACACCCAGGCTGCAGACCGGTCAGGTTTATAAACACCCAGGCTGCAGACCGGTCAGGTTTATCCATAAACACCCAGGCTGCAGACCGGTCAGGTTTATACATAAACACCCAGGCTGCAGACCGGTCAGGTTTATACATAAACACCCAGGCTGCAGACCGGTCAGGTTTATACATAAACACCCAGGCTGCAGACCGGTCAGGTTTATACATAAACACCCAGGCTGCAGACCGGTCAGGTTTATACATAAACACCCAGGCTGCAGACCGGTCAGGTTTATACATAAACACCCAGGCTGCAGACCGGTCAGGTTTATACATAAACACCCAGGCTGCAGACCGGTCAGGTTTATCCATAAACACCCAGGCTGCAGACTGGTCAGGTTTATACATAAACACCCAGGCTGCAGACCGGTCAGGTTTATACAGAAACACCCAGGCTGCAGACCGGTCAGGTTTATACATAAACACCCAGGCTGCAGACCGGTCAGGTTTATACATAAACACCCAGGCTGCAGACCGGTCAGGTTTATCCATAAACACCCAGGCTGCAGACCGGTCAGGTTTATACAGAAACACCCAGGCTGCAGACCGGTCAGGTTTATAAACACCCAGGCTGCAGACCGGTCAGGTTTATCCATAAACACCCAGGCTGCAGACCGGTCAGGTTTATACATAAACACCCAGGCTGCAGACCGGTCAGGTTTATAAACACCCAGGCTGCAGACCGGTCAGGTTTATACATAAACACCCAGGCTGCAGACCGGTCAGGTTTATACATAAACACCCAGGCTGCAGACCGGTCAGGTTTATACATAAACACCCAGGCTGCAGACCGGTCAGGTTTATAAACACCCAGGCTGCAGACCGGTCAGGTTTATACATAAACACCCAGGCTGCAGACCGGTCAGGTTTATACATAAACACCCAGGCTGCAGACCGGTCAGGTTTATAAACACCCAGGCTGCAGACCGGTCAGGTTTATACATAAACACCCAGGCTGCAGACCGGTCAGGTTTATACATAAACACCCAGGCTGCAGACCGGTCAGGTTTATAAACACCCAGGCTGCAGACCGGTCAGGTTTATACATAAACACACAGGCTGCAGACCGGTCAGGTTTATACATAAACACCCAGGCTGCAGACCGGTCAGGTTTATACATAAACACCCAGGCTGCAGACCGGTCAGGTTTATACATAAACACCCAGGCTGCAGACCGGTCAGGTTTATAAACACCCAGGCTGCAGACCGGTCAGGTTTATACATAAACACCCAGGCTGCAGACCGGTCAGGTTTATACATAAACACCCAGGCTGCAGACCGGTCAGGTTTATACATAAACACCCAGGCTGCAGACCGGTCAGGTTTATACATAAACACCCAGGCTGCAGACCGGTCAGGTTTATACATAAACACCCAGGCTGCAGACCGGTCAGGTTTATACATAAACACCCAGGCTGCAGACCGGTCAGGTTTATACATAAACACCCAGGCTGCAGACCGGTCAGGTTTATACATAAACACCCAGGCTGCAGACCGGTCAGGTTTATACATAAACACCCAGGCTGCAGACCGGTCAGGTTTATCCATAAACACCCAGGCTGCAGACCGGTCAGGTTTATAAACACCCAGGCTGCAGACCGGTCAGGTTTATACATAAACACCCAGGCTGCAGGCCGGTCAGGTTTATAAACACCCAGGCTGCAGACCGGTCAGGTTTATACATAAACACCCAGGCTGCAGACCGGTCAGGTTTATAAACACCCAGGCTGCAGACTGGTCAGGTTTATACATAAACACCCAGGCTGCAGACCGGTCAGGTTTATACATAAACACCCAGGCTGCAGACCGGTCAGGTTTATAAACACCCAGGCTGCAGACCGGTCAGGTTTATACATAAACACCCAGGCTGCAGACCGGTCAGGTTTATACATAAACACCCAGGCTGCAGACCGGTCAGGTTTATACATAAACACCCAGGCTGCAGACCGGTCAGGTTTATACATAAACACCCAGGCTGCAGACCGGTCAGGTTTATACATAAACACCCAGGCTGCAGACCGGTCAGGTTCGGAAGACAACTTTTTTTTTGAATTAAAAGCAAATCAAAGATAATTTCCTCAGGGCATTTCGCTTTCAAGCATTGCATAATTTTCATGATCAATTAAAAGAAAAGCAGAATAATCCGATCGCCTTCTTACAGCTGTTGTATTTAGCCAGTCAATGATAATTGCAAAGAGCGTCAAGAATATAAATATAAATAGCACAACCTGTGTGAAAAAAAAATCTTGTTAACACATTATTTTCAGGAACAAAGAGCAAATTACTGTAATGTGGATGTGCCCTGGAGACAACAGTAACATACTTTATTGATCTGGCAACCAAGGGTGAATAGCACTTGAAAGATGAAGTGTTATTGCAAATCACGTCATTAAGAAGATGATTAAACCAGAAATAGTCCAATAAGATATGCACACTATGTCCAACTGAAAATAGACTTTCTTTCATTCACTTATTGTTTGTTATTATTTGGATTCTGTGACACCGACCACGTCAAGGTGATGCTATCATTCAGTCGCCGTGTAGATAGCTTTACCACGAGCTGATGAATGTTATTTGTGAGCGAGCAGGTATATCAGCAATTGTGGTCATGTTAATGATGAACGCTGAGACTTAATGAAATTCCTTTCTCCATCTATAAGTCGTTAGCAGGAGTGACTGTTGTGAAGGGTATTAGAAATGGAATGTAACCCCCAAGACAGAATGTCACATGGAATTACTCACATTGTGGTCTGTAACGTGGAGCTGTTGCTTTCCTATCTTATTTACTTCTGTCTATTGCCCTCTGGAGGAGATTCGGCAAATAGAATTTTGACTTGAAATCTTCTTGCTTCATTATCTATGTAAGTGTTCCGATTATATTTGACTTCTAACTTTTTTTTAAGGTTAACAGAAAATCGAGTTGAAATTATGCTTTCCAATACAGATTTATAGAGGTGGAAAGGCTTCAGAGGTTGAAGGGGTGATTTAATTGAGGCGTTGAAACACTGAAAAGATTCTCTCAGGAAGTTGCAGAGAAGTTGTTACTCCTGGCCAGAGAATTCACAATACGGCCACACAATCTTCAAATTGCAGCTCGCCCATTTGGGAGTGAAATCACTTTTTCACACAAATGGCTGTGTAAATCGGGCATTCCCTGCTCTGGAAGGCTGTGGATTCTGGGAGCAGGATTTTTTAGGATAATGGGGCCTCCCGCCCAGTCACCTGATAAGTTGGCTGGGTCTGCATTCCTGCTGGTGCCAGCGTCCCCACAGTAATTGAACACTCCAAAGAGCACTGATTGGCTGGAGGTGAGACCTATGCCCATCATCTCCAGGCCATCTGATGGGCTGGCAGGTCAGTATTCCCAACAGCACCACTGGGAACATCCACCCCTGCTGGGATGATGAACTGTCCCAGATTCTAGTACTAGGGCCCGCAAGACTGGGTCGGTGTGGAATTTCACCATGGAGGTGGGAAGTGACTCCCTCCCCTCCCGACAACTCGCAAGTTGTGGCCAGGTGAAAAGTGGCCTATAAGTGACAACCTGGCTGTCTCACATGAGATTCTGGACAGATTGGCGATAGGCAGGAGGGGGGGGGGGGGGGAAGCCACCTGGGGGATTTTACTGCCTCCCCCTCCTGAGCGCCGGCCAGGGTGTGAATGTAAAATTCTGCCCCGGGAGTCAATTGACAATTTCAAACTCAAATGAACTTTTCTATTAGTTTTGGTATCACTGGCTGTGGAGAAAAGTCAGGAAATTAATTTTGAGGTGCCGCTTGGCCACAATCTAATTGAATGGCAGGACAGGTTCGAGGGGCTGAATGGCCTCCTCCAGTTTCAGATATTCCTATCCTGTCAGAAACAAAACATTTTTTGAACGTTTAGATTCCATAGACGGGATTTTCTGGCCGTTCACTCTGGCGGGATCTTATGTTACTGGTTACTGCCGAAAGTGTGCCCCCCCCCCCCCCCCCCCCCCCCCCGCCCCCCACCCCCACCCCGTGGGTTTTGTGGTAGCGAGCGGCACATTCACAGGAAATCCCCTTGTCAATGGCAGGGCCAGAAGATCCCACCACCAGCCACTGGCGAGCTACCTTCTGCCGCTGCAGAACATATCGGGGAGGGGGAGGAAAACGCCAGCCTGTGTGTGCGTATTATACATCCAGATATCTGTCGTTTTAATATGTCATTTGGAGATGGAAACTAACGTTTTCTGGATATTCGACAAGTACTGGTATCCTGGACCATATTTCAGACAGCCAGTCCATTTTGAATCCAGTACACCATTTGTTCATATTCTGCAGAGCATGTAGCAAGTGATTAGCTAATAATTTATCAGTCAGCTGAACTTCATTTAATTAATAAAGTTTGGCGTTACACTTATTTCCATCGGAATGTTTAGTGAGATGACGACATTAGGGATTTGTTTCACTAAATTGGCTGGATAGATGGTTGGTGATG
The DNA here is from genome assembly GCF_902713615.1 of Scyliorhinus canicula. Lineage (NCBI taxonomy): Eukaryota > Metazoa > Chordata > Chondrichthyes > Carcharhiniformes > Scyliorhinidae > Scyliorhinus > Scyliorhinus canicula. The sequence continues at coordinate 1,097,936 of NC_052153.1, read as the reverse complement.
CGGAGAGAGGCCGGCAGCGCGGGTTCATTTCCTGTTCCAGTTAAGGTCATCCATGAAGGCCCCGCCTTCCCAAACTTGCCCCTTACCTGAGGTGTGGCGATCCTCAGGTTAAATCACCACCAGTCAGCTCTCCCCCCTCAAAGGGAAAGCAGCCTCTGGTCCTCCGGAACTGTGGCGACTTTACTCTCATTACCTGTGGGTCTCAAGCTGAGTCGCCTCTGAGGAATGAAAATGTTGATGATTTATACATAAGGAAATGCTTTGCTGTTTGACAAGACGCAGTCTGTCTTTAACCACATCCGATCCTTTACACATCAGCAGATGCATCACTTCAAGCAATGAAAAAAAGACCTAGGGTGGGAGTCTCCACCGTCCGACCCCGAAATCGGGAATGCGTTTGGGTGGAGAATCGGTTCCGTCGCCAAAATTGCGGCGGGCACTGATTTGACGCCAAATCACAATTCTCCGTCACCTCAACAGTGGCACCAATGCATTCCGGAAACCCACGTACACCGTTTGCATATCATTAGAGGGCCTGACCCAGTGTTCTCTGGGGCCTCTGCGATTCCCTGCCTCCAATGGGCCGAATTCCCAACGGTGCGGTTCACTTGTGCTTTTACAAATGGTGAAACTGGCATCATGGCTGCTGAGGGAGAGAGAGGAGGTAGGACACAAAGAGGAACGACTGCGGGCTGCTGGGCCGGACACTGGCTGGGGCGGGGAATTGTTGACGGGGGAGCAGTCTATGTGGCCAAGGCCACACCCCCCCCCAGCTCTCACTCCTACACCCCACCCTCTGCCACACACCCCAGACCACCCAACCGCTGCCACCTACCAGTGGGCCATCATGTGCCTACTCAAGGGCAATGCCCATTGTAGTCCCTATGGAGGCACTGGCGGGGGCCTTGGAGCATACCACTGGCAAGGGCTGGTCCCTTAACCGTAGCTGAATCAGTCCAAGTGTGGCACCAGTTTTGCTGTTGTGAAAATCCACAAATCCTGTGCCGGCGTCGACAATTAGTCTCAGGAATGGTGAATCCAGTCCCTCATCTTGTACTCGAAGCTATTCTGATTTCACAAAGGCGCTATTAATTTTGCTATTATAGAACCATCCTTCAGAGTTCATATGAAAGACATACTAGATAAAGCCAAGTTTAAATGTTGTAAACTTGCAAATGAGTAGTAGAGAATTGAACTTTAATACACTAATATGCACAACTCCATTAACCAATTAAATATTAATATTATGCATCTTGTGTCTGTCGTCAACATTTTTTGTTATAAATTCTAATACCCACATTTAGAATGGAATCTTCCTATGTAAACATGTCATGCTGCAATTGCATGCTCCTGCCAGTGGTGGCACTGTTGCATTTCCCAGCTCCTTCGGTTCCACTGCAGAGAGATTCTGATGGTCCAACCAACTTAACCAGTGCTTCCCAAATTACTGTGCATTTTGCTATTCAACCATACGTAATAGAAAATCAAAGTGTTGCCAAAATGAAATCGAACATCTGACTATAAAATTAGTTCTGAATAAACTCTGCATGCCTTTTTTTTACGTTAACTTTGTTTGGGCTGCTGCAGAATCATGACTGAGACAAACCCAGCAGCTGGAATCCATAGAATCCCTGCAGTGCAGCAGGAGGCTTGTTGGCCCATCGAGTCTGCTGATTGTTGACCAATTTAGAAAAAAGGTCCTGAAACAGACATTAAAGCCCTTATTTACGGGAACACGTGAAAACTGGTGTAGCCCCATTTCAGATCCAACATTGTTTCGGAGTCCTTGTGGTTCAGGCTACTAGTCTCCTGAATTGGTCTATGTAGTCCGTACAACAGCATGGCACTCAGCGAAAGATGTTAAACATTGTTAAAGAGAAAGCTTTAAGATCTTTCCCTGTGGTAAAGAAGTTTGAAATATGAGAGTGTGTTGTTAAGAGAATCTTATTCACCTCAAGTTAGAATAACCACTGAAACACCTTTCACCACAGATCCATCAGGTTGTGGTCTGCACATCATGTCCTGGAGATAAAGGATATGGTGCATTCTGTCAGATGGTTCCCTGAGCAGACGGTCAAGGTCTTTCGGGAGAATGCCTCATCGCCCGAACTTTCAAACAAGCACCAAGATGTAGCTTGGCTAGTGGTGAGAAAGGCGCTCCCCGTCAGATCCTTCCTATATGCCCAGAGTCTCACTCCATCTTAAATACCTTTGCACCATTTGTAATAACCATTTTGAAGTGTCTGTAATGTTGCTTTAACTGTATTGAAGCACCTTGGACTGCAACGTGATGTAAGTAGAGAACCTGAATATTACTGCACTTTGAATGATGGCCATCTCGAAATGTTTGTAATGCTCCTTCAGATACTTTACGAATAATGTTTGGAACAAAAACCATAAAAGAATACCCACTGATGTGAGGAAGCATGGCATGTCCTTTGTTTTGTATCATTATGAAGATATAAGGTGTAGTGATCTAATTAAGTGTATCTGATCATAACATTTGCCTTGTGTGTCCATTCACTGAAATAAATCAATTCAGTGACTTGTATTGAGTTACAGCCGAATTTGAGAAAGAGTTAGCAGCAAACCCCAATGTGAATAATGGAGCTGCCATTCGACAAAAGATATTGGGGAACAAAATTTAGATTGGCTCCAACATAATTTTTACAGGCTGGTAGAATTAATGTGGGATGGTTTTTGTGGCTATTATTTTATTTGATTAAATTTTAGTAGAATTCTTGTAAGTGTTGGAAAGCTCATACAACTGAGACCATTTTTAAAAAAGTAATTAGATGAAGCATTTAGATAACTTGCAAAGGGAAATTGTTGTACATTTAAAATGTACTAAAAACTGACCGTAGAAATGAAGTATGCCTCAGTGGCTGCTACTGTCTTTAATAACTGACTCACTCCAAATATTTGGAAACTGAAATCCTTTGGGAAGTTTGAAAAGATGACGTGGTTGTGTAGATCTAAGTAATTACAATGTAGGCAGAATTGGGACAGAAAATAATTTTGACCTGCATTTAGTTTTTCCTGATATCCAGGGTGTTGGCATTGTCAATGACAGTGATGGTATATAGTGTCCTTGTATTGTTCTCCTGTCACTGCCTGATTATTATTCTGAGACAGGCTGTTGCATTTGATTAAATGAAATGGTTTACAAAATGTGTTGTTTCAGTGCACTGTCTTTAATTTTGCAGCTTCCTTGTGCTTCACGTTTAGCAGAAGTGGTGTTGGAAAAGATAACTGAAAAAGAGAAACTGGCGGAAGAATGTGTCTTGCTTTCAAAAGAAGTAAGCTGACACCCCTCTGTCACTCTATCCGATAGCTACAAACAGAACCAAGTCCCAGTGTGTCATTAGAACCCCATTAGGCTTTGCAATGTTCTATTATTTCAACATGATTATATAAAATAAACAGAAAAGTCATTGAAACGTTTCTCATTCGACTGCGGATATTTTTTTTTCGAAATGCAGATAATAAAATAAACATAAAACACAATCACTGACTTTTCCAAATCACAGCTAAAATTATTCATCACAATTGGGCAGCAGCAATAGATATTCAATACTTTAGAGTACTTTTTTGATACACCTTAAAAATGTATTTTTTGATTCATTGCTGTGAGAGTTTAGCGATGACCTGAAGAAAATAAATTGTTCAATAAATATTGTTTTTCAAATTAATTATGTGTGAATGCTACATTTTTTTATACATCAAATTACGGTGTGTTTGACAAATATTTTATCATAGATTTTAATTACACTTTATGCAATGTATTTATAAGCATTTAACAAGGAATGTTTAAGATTTTATTGTTAAAAGTCATCTTGTGACTCATTTTGCGATAAGAAAACAGGTTTGGTATGCTTTGCAATATTTAATAAAGTTTTAAGTTAAATCTTTTTGGTCTTTTCAAATCAATTCTTTCATGCAAAAGTTTTAATTTGTTTAGCTAAATTGTGTAAAGTGCTCAAACATCTTTAACTGCAAATACTAATTTGCACATTTATGAAATTGTTATCTATACCAGTGTTCTTCAAATTTTTTTTCTGGGGACCTATTTTTACCAACCGGCCAACCTTTGTGATCCAACCCGGCCGACATGCGCGACCCACCATTTTCTCTTACCTTGTTTGCTGCTGACAAAAATGGAGGGAATGGTTTTGGGTCCCTTTGACCCTCGTACACGCTCCTCCAATGGAACCTGTTGGATGAAGGTGAAGCCTTCCGGTGTCGGAAAGTATGGAACCTCCACCTGTCCAAAGTTCTGCATTTTTTTCCTGTACAATTTTATCAAATAAAACCCCCCCAAACTTGTAAAACAAAATAAAATGAAAAAAATAAAAATTAACTGAATAAAATAAATGAATAAAACCCCCACGAACTTGTAAAAGAAAAAGCTGTGACCATTTTTAAAAAAGAGGTCGCACTGCGCATGCGTGCCCGATCATAGGCACGCATGCGCATAGAATTGTGCATTGGTGCCAATGATTGGGCGCGTATGCGCAGTGCGGCCGTAATCGTTTTAAATGTTCGCAGCCATTTTGAAGGCCGCTTGCAGCTGCCGTTATTAACAGCCGGCTGCTATGACTGTTGCACGCAGATTTTCACGATCGGGACCGCCGCGATGAATGGCTCCGTGACCCTTCCGACACCCGCCCGCGACCCGCCCCGAGTTTGACAATGCCCGATCTATACTACATTCTTCTATCTGTTAATGATTGAGAAAGGGAACGACACCACCAAAGGCCATTACGCGTGTGTATATTCCCCTGCGATGGGATATTAAACAACAACATGAATCCTCCAACTCCCCACCACCAATATGTAAAATTGCCTCTTTCCAGATCTTAAAGATCAACTCAATTAGAAATCACTAATGTGATGTGAATTTCCACTTTTTACGCTATCATTATTGCTGGAGCAACACTTGAAAAAGTTATTTCTTGTTGAGTGAGGTAACGCTGTTTGTTTAATGGTTTACAAACTTCATAATTACTGCTGACCAAAACCACTGACCCTAAAAAACTAATTTTTATATTTGTGGAATATCAAATCTTTCCATTCCATTAAAAAAGTTCCATGGAAGAGGAAGGCGCTGGTGGTATTGTGACTGGACGAGTAAACCGGAGACCCAGAGCCGTGCTCCTGGGGCCCAGGCTCCAGTCCCGCCACCGCAAATGGCGAAATTTGAATTCAATAAAATATCTGGAACAAAAAGTCTAATGATGATCATGAATCCCATTGTCGATTGTTGTAAAACCCATCTGGTTCACTAATGTCCCATGGGAAGGAAATCTGCCGTCCTTACCTGGTCTGGCCTACATGTGACTCCAGACCCACAGCAATGTGTTTGACTCTTAAATACCCTCAGGATGGGCAACAAATGTTGGCCCAGCCAGCGACGCCCACATCCCAAGCTTTTTTAAAAAACAAAATAATATTTAACTTTGATACATCGGTTTCCAGCTTAATCCCATGTGTCAACCCAAATCTACCTCACTTTTTGTAAAATTATATAATAATAATCGCTTATTGTCACAAGTAGGCTTCAATGAAGTTACTGTGAAAAGCCCCTAGTCGCCACATTCCGGCACCTGTTCGTAGAGGCCTGTCCGGGAATTGAACCCGCGCTGCTCGCATTGTTTTGCATTACAAGCCAGCTGTTGAGCCCACTGTGCTAAACCAACCCTTCTGGTTTATAAAGCCGTTGTAACATCAACTTGTTGTTTTCCAATGTGTTGGTCGGTGGGAATGTATCATTGTGATTGGCTCCTTCGCCTGCATTATGACAGCACTGTTCCTGGATATCAGGAATCTCCAGAGCCTGAAACCGGAATGAAATTAACATGGGAACAGTGAAATCCACACAACAGGACTTGCTGTATCATTGCTGCCACTTCACGGCTGGAAGTAAAATCCGGCTCCAGTCTTCCGAGATATCAATAAGGAGGTAATTAGCATCAGAAATGCAAATTAACTATTTCAATTGATGCAGGATCATTAAGTTTTAAGAAACATCTCCTACTCAGCAAATGGAAACAGACAAGGAAATGCACTGCAGCCATTGGCTCAATTGGTAGCAATTTCACCTCTGAATCAAAAAGTTATAAATGGAGTCCAAAATCTAGGGCTAACACTCGAGTGTCAGTACTGAGGGAGTGCTGCACTTTCAAAGAGTCAGTGCAGATGTAAAAAAAAGCGGGAGCTGAGAGTCAGAGCAGAGATTTAAAAAGAGCGGGAGCTGAGAGTCGGAGCGGAGATTTAAAAAGAGCGGGAGTTGTGAGTCAGAGTGGGAGCTGAGAGTCAGAGCGGGAGCTGAGAGTCGGAGCGGGAGCAAAGATTTAAAAAGAGCGGGAGCTGAGAATCAGAGCGGGAGCGGAGAGTCAGAGCCGAGAGTCAGAGCGGGAGCGGAGAGTCAGAGCGGAGATTTAAAAAGAGCGGGAGCTGAGAGTCAGAGCGGGAGCAGAGAGTCAGAGCGGAGAGTCGGAGCGGGAGCCGAGAGTCGGAGCGGGAGCCGAGAGTCGGAGCGGGAGCCGAGAGTCGGAGCGGGAGCCGAGAATCAGAGCGGAGAGTCGCAGCGGGAGCCGAGAGTCGGAGCGGGAGCCGAGAGTCGGAGCGGGATGTACAATCAATTGAACGCGAGACGAGTTGCTGAACAAAAGTATGGCTTTAATGTACTAGATGTTAGCCCTGCGGTCGATTACAGTAGAAGGACAACCGCCGGGAGTACTGGGTACAGGGCGGGGTTAACTCAGCCTCTCGACCAATCGGGGAGCCGTCACATGACTGGTCTCAACCAACCGGTCGAGAGGCAAATGACCGACCAGGGCCAATGGTAAGCCGGTGTTCTGCACCAATGGCAGGCAGCTATGCTAATCATATCACCACATTCACCCCTTGCGGAGAAAGAAGCCGGGGGGGGAGGGGGGGTGTCAACGAGAGCTGGGGGGGTGGGAGGGGGGGGAGAACTGGTGGTATGAGGAGTAAGGAGAGAAAAAAAATGTATCCTTGGCTTCCCACTGGCCCAGACATTTAGTAACAGTACATAGTGTCCATACAAGGTCCATGGTGGTGTTGAAGTTAAATGGACTCGATCAGCCTTTTCGTTGCCCGTGACGTCCTGGCAGACCGCCGCAGTGGAGTTGGTGACCCTGGTTCAGCCGATGGTGGTGGTTCAGCTGATGTCCTGGACTCCGGAAGCGATGGTCCTTGAACTGTCTCCGTACCCCGGGCTGGTGGTGGAGACGCCATGGATGGGGGAGGGGTAGCCTCGATGGGGTGCTGGGGGAAAGGGGATGGGGGGGGGGGAGGTCTGTGGTGAAGGGGGGGAAGGCTGCACGCCGGGGGGTGTCAGGTCCCGGAGGGAGACCGTGTCCTGCCGACCGTCGGGGTACTCCACGTACGCGTACTGCGGGTTAGCGTGGAGTAACTGGACTTGTTCCACCAACGGGTCGGACTTGTGCACCCGCACATGCGTCCGGAGCAATATGGGTCCGGGGGTGGCCAGCCATTTCGGGAGAGGGGATCTGGAGCATGACTTCCTGGGGAAAACAAGACGACGTTCATGAGGTGTCTGATTTGTTGCGGTACAGAGGAGGGAGCGGATAGAATGTAGGGCATCAGGGATAACCTCGTGCCATCGGGAAATAGGGAGATCTCTGGACCGGAGGGCCAGTAGTATGGTCTTCCAGATGGTACCATTCTCCCGCTCGACCTGTCCGTTACCCTGGGGGTTATAGCTGGTCGTCCTGCTAGAGGCAATGCCCCTGCTGAGCAGGAATTGACGCAGCTCGTCGCTCATAAAGGAGGACCCCCGATCGCTGTGTATGTACGCGGGGTAGCCGAACAGGTAGAGGATGGAGAGAAGGGCCTTAATGACAGCCGATGTGGTCATGTCGGGGCAGGGAATGGCGAAGGGGAAGCGGGAGTATTCATCGATCACCGTCAGGAAGTAAATGTTGCGGCTGCTAGAGGGAAGTCAATGCTGAGACGTTCAAAGGGGCGGGATGCTTTGATCAGATGCGCGCGCTCGGGGCGGTAGAAGTGCGGTTTGCACTCTGCTCAGATGTGGCAGTCACGGGTTACTGTCCTGACTTCCGCGATGGAGTAGGGCAGGTTACAGGCCTTTATGAAATGGTAGAAACGGGTCACCCCTGGATGGCAGAGGTCCGCGTGGAGGGAGCGGATGCAGTCTATCTGCACGCTGGCGCAGGTACAGCGGGACAGGGCATCAGGAGGCTCGTTGAGCTTCCCAGGACGATACAAGATATCGTAGTTGTACGTGGACAACTCGATCTGCCACCGTAAAATCTTGTCATTCTTGATCTTGCCCCTTTGTGCATTATCGAACATGAAGGCTACTGACCGTTGGTCTGTGAGGAGGGTAAACCTCCTGCCGGCCAAATAGTGCCTCCAATGTCGCACGGCTTCGACTATGGCCTGGGCTTCCTTTTCCACTGAGGCGTGGCGGAGTTCGGAAGCCTGGAGGGTTCTGGAGAAGAAGGCCACGGGTCTGCCCACTTGGTTCAGGGTGGCCGCCAGAGCTACTTCTGATGCGTCGCTCTCGACCTGGAATGGGAGGGACTCGTCGATGGCGCGCATCGTGGCCTTTGCGATGTCCGCTTTGATGCGGCTAAAGGCCTGGCAGGCCTCTGTCAACGGCGGGAAGGTCGTGGACTGAATAAGGGGACGGGCCTTGTTGGCGTAATTGGGAACCCATTGGGCGTCGTAAGCGAAGAAACCCAGGCAGCGTTTAAGGGATTTGAGGGTATTGGGGAGAGGGATTTCCATCAGGGGGCGCATGCGTTCGGGGTCGGGGCCTATCACTCCTTTACGCACTACGTAGCCAAGGATGGCTCGACGGTCGGTGCTAAACACGCACTTATCCTTATTGTAAGCCGAGAGTCGGAGCAGAGAGTCGGAGCGGGAGCTGGGAGTCAGAGCGGGAGCCGAGAGTCAGAGCGGGAGCCTGGGCTCTCCCGCTCTGACTCTCGGCTCCCGCTCTGACTCCCAGCTCCCGCAATGACCCTCCGCTCCCGCTCTGACTCTCGGCTCCCGCTCTGACTCTCCCGCTCCCGCTCTGACTCTCCGCTCCCGCTCTGACTCTCCGCTCCCGCTCTGACTCTCCGCTCCCGCTCTGACTCTCGGCTCCCGCTCTGACTCTCCCGCTCCCGCTCTGACTCTCGGCTCCCGCTCTGACTCTCCGCTCTCGCTCTGACTCTCAGCTCCCGCTCTGACTCTCAGCTCCCGCTCTGACTCTCAGCTCCCGCTCTGACTCTCAGCTCCCGCTCTGACACTCAGCTCCCGCTCTGACTCTCCGCTCCCGCTCTGACTCTCCGCTCCCGCTCTGACTCTCAGCTCCCGCTCTGACTCTCTGCTCCCGCTCTGACTCTCAGTTACCGCTCTTTTTAAATCCCCGCTCTGACTCTCAGTTCCCGCTCTTTTTAAATCTCCGTCCTGATTCTCAGTTCCCGCTCTTTTTAAATCTCCGTCCTGATTCTCAGTTCCTGCTCTTTTTTTAAATATATTTTTATTTTCCTCCTGTTTCTGATTTTCTCCCAAATTTACACCCAACAATAAACAATAATCTGTAATGAATGTAATGTCAATCCCCATATCAATAACAACGGTCCCATCCTCCCACCAAACCCCAGACATTAGCCCGCATGTTAACATAAACAAATAACAAAAAGGAATCAGGAATCACCCACAGTCACCATTAATGCATACAGTCCCCCTCCCCCAACCCTCCCAGCCCCCAAACCCCCTAATGTTCGATGTGATCCAATTCTCGAAAGTGCATAATGAATAACGCCCATGAATTGTGGAACCCCTCCATCCTTCCCCTTTTCAAGCGTTAAGAATTCCAGGAAGTTCCCCCGCCACGCCAGGGCATAGGGGGGAGAGGTGGAGAGGTAACTGCTAATTGCATTACCTAATGTTAATTGCTTTCAGATTAAAGGTAAAAAGAGAAATATTTTGCAAATTAAAAAGACTAAAAACCAGCTGGAAAATGTTTAAATACCAATTTAAAACTATTTGAATAAAATAGAGATGCTGGACCAGGCGATATGTTGTTCCTGCATGACCTGGGAGCTGGTGGACCCCATTGTCGTCACAAGTGATCATATCTGTAACAAGTGCGGTTGCTTGAAGACCTTGGCTCACAGTTGATGAGTTGGAGTCCGAACTTCAAACACTGCGACACACCAGGGAGGGGGAGAGTTACCTGGACATATTTCAAGAGGCAGTCACACTCCTTGGATTAACTACCTTGAATTCGGCAAGTGGTCAGGGGCAGGGGGGTGTGACTATTGTTACAGAGATTAATGTACTGAACTAGATCTGTAACGTTTTTAAAAAAATGTTAAGACTGTGCAGAAAAGATAGATTCATTCCAGGCTTTGTTGTTTTCTAAACAAAACTTTGTTGAAAGAAACGAAAAGAAAATAATATTGCACTTTCAAACTTCACAGTTCTGGCATGAAAAGATTATATGCAGTTTCTTAACTTTAATACACAAGATCCCATTCAACAACATTTGTCATTAAAATACAGCACTCGTTCCATTTACACATCCAGGCAAAGGCAGCACTTTCATTTAGGAAGCAACCTTTCTTCTGTTGGGACATCTCTTTCAGAATCACTTTTAGTTTGAAAATACGTTTGTGGTTGAAATCTGTATGGGCTCTAATTGGTAGTAATAATAATTTTTATTATTGTCACAAGTGGGCTTAGATTAACACTGCAATGAAGTTACTGTGAAAAGCCCCGAGTCGCCACATTCCGGCGCCTGTTCGGGTACACAGAGGGAGAATTCAGAATGTCCAATTCACCTAACAAGCACGTCTTGTGGAAGGAAACCGGAGCACCCGGAGGAAACTCACACAGACACGGGGAGAATGTGCTGACTCCGCACAGACAGTGACCCAAGTGGGAATCGAACTCGAGTCCCTGGTGCTGTGAAGAAACAGTGCTAACCACTGTGTTACCGTGCTGCCCTTAAAAGGACAAGCAAGGAAGGGCCATAGAGAATTGGATTTAATATAATATCAAGCATATTCCGGAGCTTTAATTTAAAGGGGTCAGCCTTGGTTTGCCCCTCTTGCATCATGTGGGATGTCGGGAACATTTCCAGTACCTGGGGCCAGCATGTGTGCAGGAAGTGTCTCCAGCTGCAGCTCCTGGATGTCCGGGTTTCGGAGCTGGAGCAGCAGCTGGAGACACGGTGGAATATCCGTGAGGTGGAGAGTGTTGTGGATAGCACGGATAGAGGGGTGGTCACACCGCAGCCTCAGACTCCACAGGCAAGGAGGGAATAGGTGACCACCAGGCAGAACAAGAGAGCTAGGCAGGCAGTGCAGGAATCTCCTGTGGCCATTTCCCTGCAAAACTAGACAGACCACTTTGGATACTATTGGGGGGGAAATGACCTCTCAGGGGAAAGCAGCAACAGGCAAACTCGTGGCACCACGGTTGGCTCTGCTGCCCAGGGGAGGAGTAAAAAGTGTGAGAATACAATAGTTATAGAACATAGAACAGTACAGCACAGAACAGGCCCTTCGGCCCTCGATGTTGTGCCGAGCAATGATCACCCTACACAAAATTGTAAGGGGAATAGATAGGCATTTCTGTGGCGGCAAATGAGACTTCAGGGTGGTATGTTGCCTCCCTGATGCTAGGGTCAAGGATATCTTGGAGCAGGTACAGGACATTCTGGAGGGGGAGGGTGAACAGCCAGTGGTCGTGGTACACATCGCTACAAATGACTTAGGTAAAGAAAAAGGATGAGGTCCTGAAAGCAAAATACTGGGAGTTAGGAAGAAAGTTGAGAAGTTGGACCTCGAAGGTAGTAATCATAGAATTTACAGTGCAGAAGGAGGCCATTCGGCCCATCGAGTCTGCACCGGCCCTTGGAAACAGCACCCTACCCAAGGTCAACACCTCCACCCTATCCCCATAACCCAGTAACCCAACCCAACACTAAGGGCAATTTTGGTCACTAAGGGCAATTTATCATGGCCAATCCACCTAACCTGCACATCTTTGGACTGTGGGAGGAAACCGGAGCACCCGGAGGAAACCCACGCACACACGGGGAGGATGTGCAGACTCCGCACAGACAGTGACCCAAGCCGGGAATCGAACCTGGGATCTTGGAGCTGTGAAGCGATTGAGCTATCCACAATGCTACCGTGCCGCCCTCAGGACGTGCTGATCTCAGGATTACTCCCAGTGCCACCTGCTAGTCAGAGTAGAAATAGGAGGATATATCTGATAAATACACAGCTGAAGAGATGAGAGGGAGGGTTTCAGATTCCTGGGGTATTGGGACTGGGGGAGGTGGGACCTGTCCAAATTGACGGGTTACACATGGGCAGGACTGGAACTGATATCCTTGTGTGTGTGTGTGTGGGGGGGGGGGGGGGGGGGGGAATACTTGCTAGAGTGATTGGGGAAGGTTTAAACTAATATGGCAGGGGCATGAGAACCCATATAAGGATTCAGAGCCAGGGGGGAATCAAGAACGAGAGAAAAAGACAGCAAAAAGAATGAGAAAAGTGATAGGCAGAGAAATCAAGGGCCAGGATCAGATAATAACACTGTAAAAAATAGTAGGGATGGTACAAGGTACCTTAAAAGGACTAGCCCTAATGCTTTATATCTCAACGCGTGGAGCATTCAAAATAAAATGGATGAATTAGTTGTGCAGATAGATGTAGAGGAATATGATATCGTTGGGATTACGGAGACATAGCTCCAAGGGTGGGACTAATCATTGAGGGCAATTCAGTTTTTAGGAAGGACAGACAGAAAGGAAAAGGTGGTGGAGTTGCATTAGAACATAGAACATAGAACAGTACAGCACAGAACAGGCCCTTCGGCCCTCGATGTTGTGCCGAGCCATGATCACCCTACTCAAACCCACGTATCCACCCTATACCCGTAACCCAACACGCACACAGAGGGAGGACGTGCAGACTCCACACAGACAGTGACCCAGCCGGGAATCGAACCTGGGACCCTGGAGCTGTGAAGCATTTATGCTAACCACCATGCTACCGTGCTGCCCCTTGTTGATTAAAGAAAATATTGATACAATATTGAGGAAAGATATTAATACAGATGATGTAGAATGTGTCTGGGTCGAGTTAAGAAACACCAAGGGGCAAAAAACATTTGTCTGGGTGGTATACAGACCCCCAAACTGCAGTGGTAATGTTGGGAATAGCATTAGACAGGAAATCCGAGACGCATGTGATAAAGGAACAGCTGTGATTATGGGTGACTTTGATCTGCATATAGATTGTGTGAGTCAATCTAGTCACAGTTCAATAGAGGAGGAATTTACGGAGTGTGTACGGGATGGTTTTCTTGACCAATACATTGAGGAAAAAACAAGGGAACACACCAACTTGGACTGGGTGTGGTGCAGTGAGAAAGGATTAGTTTACAATCTGATGGTGAGAGAACCCTTGGGATGAGTGACCATAATATGGTAGAATTCTTTATCAAGGCAAATAGTGAGGTAGTTGATTCTGAGACCAGGGTCCCGAACCTCAATAAAGGTAACTATGATGGTATGAGGCATGAGCTGGCTATGACGGACTGGGAAATATTACTGAAAGGAAGGACAGTGGACAGACAATGGCAGCATTCAACGAATGAATAGGTGAACTCCAAAAGTTGTTTATTCCTCTTTGGTGCAAGAGTAGAAAGGGAACTGTGGCCAAACCATGGCTTACAAGGGAAATTACAGATAGTGTTAGATTCAAAGAGACATACAAATTAGCCAGAAAAAGCAATAGACCTGAGGACTGGGAACAGTTTAAAATTCAGCAAAGTCAGAACAAGGGATTGATTAAGAAGGGAAAATACAATTTGAAAGTAAACTAGTGGGGAACATAAAAACTGACTGTAAAAGTTTCTATAGGTATATAAAAAGAAAAAGATTAATAAAAATTAATGTCGGCCCCTGACAGTCGGAAACAGGGGGATTTATAACAGAGAACAAAGAAATGGCTGAGGAACTAAATGTGTACTTTGCCTCTGTCTTCACAAAGGAAGACATGAATAACGTACCGGAAGCTCTGAGAAACACAAGTTTCAGTACGGAGCTGAAGGAAATTAGTATTAGTAATGAAATGGTTTTGGTGAAATGAATGTGATTGAAGGCAGATAAATCCCCAGGGCCGGATAATCTTCATCCCAGAGTACTTAAGGAAGTGGCCCTAGAAATAATGGATGCATTGGTGACCATTTTCCAAAATTCCTTGGACTCTGGAATGGTTCCTACAGATTTGAGGGTAGCGAATGTAACCCCGCTATTCAAAAAGGGAGGAAGAGAGAAAACAGGGAACTATAGACCAGTGAGCCTAACGTCGGTAGTGGGGAAGTTGCTGGAGTCCATTATCAAGGATTTCATAGCACAGCATTTGGAAAGCAGTGGTGTAATCAGACACAGTCAGCATAGATTTACAAAACAGAAAATCATGCTTGACAAATCTACTAGAATTCTAGTAGAATTGACCAGGAGAACCAGTGGATGTGGTTTATTTGGACTTTCCGAAGGCTTTCGAAAAGGTCTCATATAGCAGGTTACATGTAAGGTTAAAGCACATGAGATTACGGGTAGTGTCTTGAGATTGTGGGCGGCATGGTGGCACAGTGGTTAGCACTGCTGCCTCACAGCTCCAGGAAGCCGGCTTCAACTCGGGCCTCGGATAACTGTGGGGAGTTTGCGTGGGTTTCCTCTGGGTGCTCCGGTTTCCTCCCACAGTCCAAAGATGTGCAGGTTAGGTGGATTGGCCATGTTAAATTGCCCTTTGGAAATTGCCCTTAGTGTCCAAAAGGTAAGGTTGTGTTACTGAGTTACGGGGATAGGGGGGAGGTGTGGCCTTATGTAGGGTGCTCTTTCCAAGGGCCAGTGCAGTCTTGATGGGCCGAATGGCCTCCTGCACTGTAAATTGTATGATTCTATGATTGAGATGGATAGAAAGCTGGCTAGCAGACAGGAAGCAAAAAGTTGGAATAAATGGGTCTTTTTCTGATTGTCAGGCAGTGACTAGTGGGGTGTCGCAGGGATTTTTTCCAGGATGTGGCACAGTGGTTAGCACTGCTGCCTCACAGTGCCACGGACCTGGGTTCGATTCTGACCTCGGGTGACTGTGTGGAGTATGCACATTCTCCCCGTGTCTGTGTGGGTTTCCTCCGGGTGGTCCGGTTTTTCCCACAGTCCAAAGACGTCCAGGTTAGTTGGATTGGCCATGCTAAATTGCCCCTAAGTGTCCAAAGGCTAGGCGGAGTTACAGGGATAGGGCGAGAGGTGGGGCCTAGTTAGAGTGGCCTTTTGAAGGGTGCGGCCAGACTCGATGGGCCAAATGGCCTCCTTCAGTATTGTAGGGATTCTACGATTCCGCGATTCCAACTGTTCACATTATATATTAATGATTTGGAAGAAGGAACTAAATGTATGGTCTCCAAATTTGCAGATGATATTAAAGTTGGTTGGGAGGGTGAGCTGTGAGGAGGATGGTTCAATGAGATTTGGACAGGCTGACTGAGTGGGCACATGAATGGCAGAGGCAGTATAATGTGGATAAATGCCACGCTTTGGTGACAAAAATAGGCAGGCAGCTTATTATTTGAATGGGTGTAAATTGAGGGAGGCGGATACTCAGCGAGACCTTGGTGTCCTCGTGCATCAGTCGCTAAAAGTAAGCGCGCAGGTACAGCAGTAAAGAAGGTAAATGGTAGGTTGGCCTTCATAGCGACGGGATTTGAGTATGGGAACAGAGATATTTTAATGCAATTATACATTGGTGAGGCCACACCTGGGGTATTGTGAGCAGTTTTGGTGTCCTTACCTGAGGAAGGATGTTCTTGCTATGGAGAGAGAGCAGCGAAGGTTTACCAGGCTGATTCCTGGGGTGGTGGGACTGTCATATGAGGAGAGACTAAGTCGGTTCGGATCATGTTCATTGGAGTTTAGAAGAGTGAGAGGGGATCTCACAGAAACTTACAAAATTCTAACAGGATTAGACAGGGTAGATTCAGAAAGAATGTTCCCGATGGTGGGGGAGTCCAGAACTAGGGGTCATAGTTTGAGGATAAAGGACTGAGGTGAGGGGAAATGTCTTCACCCAGAGAGTGGTGAATCTGTGGAATTCACGACCACAGAAAGTAGTTGAGGCCAAAATGTGTAATTTCAAGCAGGAATTCGATACAGCTCATGGGGCTAAAGGGATCGAGGGATATGGGAGGAAGGTGGGATCAGGGTATTGAACTTGATGATCAGCCATGATCATAATGAATGGCAGAGCAGGCTCGAAGGGCCAAATGGCCTCCTCCTGCTTCTGTTTTCTATGTTTCTATGTTTCCTCTTCTGGGGCAATCTAGAACGAGAGGTAATGTTACTTTAGGGTAAGTGGGAGCACAATTAAAACAGAGATCAGGAGAAATCACTTCTCTCAAAGGGACGTCAATCTGTGGAATTGGCTCTCCAGAGTGCGGTGGATGCTGGGACTGACAAAATGTCAGGAGTATTCCAAATGTGGCCTAACCAAAGTCCGATACAACTGTAACATGACCTGCCGATTCTTGTACTCAATACCCCGTCCGATGAAGGCAAGCATGCTGTATGCCTTCTTGACCACTCTATCAACCTGCGTTGTCACCTTCAGGGTACAATGGACATGAACTCCCAGATCTCTCTGTACATCAATTTTCCCCAGGACTCTTCCATTGACCGTATAGTCCGCTCTTGAGTTAGATTTTCCAAAATGCATCACCTCGTATTTGCCTGGATTGAACTCCATCTGCCATTTCTCTGCCCAACTCTCCAATCTATCTATATTTTGCTGTATTCTCTTGACAGTCCGCCTCGCTATCTGCAACTCCACCAATCTTAGTATCATCTGCAAACTTGCTCATCAGACCACTTATACCTTTGTCCAGATCATTTATGTAGATCACAAACACAATGGTCCGAGCACGGATCCCTGTGGAACACCACTAGTCACCTTTCTCCATTTTGAGACAATCCCTTCCACCACTACTCTCTGTCTCCTGTTGCCCAGCCAGTTCTTTATCCATCTAGCTAGTACACCCTGAACCCAATACGACTTCACTTTTTCCATCAACCTGCCATGGGAAACTTTATCAAATGCTTTACTGAAGTCCATTTATATGACATCTACAGCCCTTCCCTCATCAATTAACTTTGTCAGTTCCTCAAAGAATTCTATTAGGTTTGTAATGACCTTCCCTGCACAAAACAATGCTGCCTATTACTGATAAGTCTATTTTCTTCCAAATGTGAATACATCCTATCCCTCAGTATCTTTTCCAACAGTTTGCCTACCACTGACGTCAAGCTCACAGGTCTATAATTCCCTGGGTTATCCCTGCTACCCTTTTTAAACAAAGGGACAACATTAGCAATTCTCCAGTCCTCCGGGACCTCACCCGTGCTCAAGGATGCTGCAAAGATATCTGTTAAGGCCCCAGCTATTTCGTCCCTCGCTTCCCTCAGTAACCTGGGATAGATTCCATCCAGTTCTGGGGACTTGTCCACCTTAATGTCTTTTAGAATATCCAAAACCTCCCCCTTCCTTATGCCGACTTGACCGAGAGTATTTAAACATCCATCCCTAACCTCAACATCCATCCTGTCCCTCTCCTTGGTGAATACCGATGCAAAGTACTCATTAAGAAACTCACTCATTTCCTCTGACTCCACGCATAAATTCCTTCTTTTGTCTTTGAGTGGGCCAATCCTTTCTCTAGTTACCCTCTTGCTCCTTATATAAGAATAAAAGGCTTTGGGATTTTCCTTAACCCTGTTAGCCAAAGATATTTCATGACCCCTTTTAGCCCTCTTTATTGCACGTTTGAGATTTGTCCTACTTTCCCGATATTCCTCCAAAGCTTCATCAGTTTTTAGTCACCTCGATCTTATGAATGCTTCCTTTTTCATCTTAGCTAGTCTCACAATTCCACCCGTCATCCATGGTTCCCTAATCTTGCCATTTCTATCTCTCATTTTCACAGGGACATGTCTGTCCTGCACTCTAATCAACCTTTCCTTAAAAGACTCCCACATTTCAAATGTGGATTTACCCTTAAACAGCTGCTCCCAATCCACATTCCCTAGCTCCTGCCGAATTTTGTTATACTCTGCCTTTCCCCAATTTAGCACTCTTCCTTTAAGACCACTCTCGTCTTTGTCCATGAGTATTCTAAAACTTATGGAATTGTGATCGCTATTCCCAAAGTAATCGCCGACTGAAACGTCAACCACCTGGCCGGGATCATTCCCCAATACCAGGTCCAGTATGGCCCCTTCCCGAGTTGGACTATTTACATACTGCTCTAAAAAACTCTCCTGGATGCTCCTTACAAACTCTACTCCATCTACGCCTCCAACACTACACGAATCCCATTCAATGTTGGGGAAGTTAAAATCTCCCATCACAACCACCCTATTGCTCCTACATTGTTCTATAATCTGTCTACATATTTGTACCTCTATTTCACGCTCACTTTTGGGAGGCCTATAGTAAAGTCCCAACAATGTTACTGCACCCTTCCTATTTCTTAGCTCTATCCATATTGCCTCAGTGCTCGAATCCTCAGGAGGGGCAGGAAACTGGAGTTGAGGCCGAGATGGGATCAGCCATGATCATATTGAATGGCAGAGTGGGCTCGAGGGGCTGAATGGTCTACTCGTGCTCCGAGTCCTTATGTTCTTATGTCGGAGGGTCAGTACTGAGGGAGTGCTGCACTGTCAGAGGGTCAGTACTGAGGGAGTGCAGCACTGTCAGAGGGTCAGTACTGAGGGTGTGCTGCACTGTCAGAGGGTCAGTACTGAGGGAGTGCTGCACTGTCAGAGGGACAGTACTGAGGGAGTGCCGCACTGTCAGAGGGTCAGTACTGAGGGAGTGCCGCATTGTCAGAGGGTCAGTACTGAGGGAGCATTGCACTGTCAGAGGGTCAGTACTGAGGGAATGCTGCACTGTCCGAGGGTCAGTACTGAGGGAATGCTGCACTGTTAGAGGGTCAGTACTGAGGGAGTGCTGCAATGTCAGAGGTTCAGTACTGAGGGAGCGCCACACTGTCAGAGGGTCGGTACTGAGGGAGTGCTGCACTGTCAGAGGGTCAGTACTGAGGGAGTGCCGCACTGTCAGAGGGTCAGTACTGAGGGAATGCTGCACTGTCCGAGGGTCAGTACTGAGGGAATGCTGCACTGTTAGAGGGTCAGTACTGAGGGAGTGCTGCAATGTCAGAGGTTCAGTACTGAGGGAGCGCCACACTGTCAGAGGGTCGGTACTGAGGGAGTGCTGCACTGTCAGAGGGTCAGTACTGAGGGAATGCTGCACTGTTAGAGGGTCAGTACTGAGGGAGTGCTGCAATGTCAGAGGTTCAGTACTGAGGGAGCGCCACACTGTCAGAGGGTCGGTACTGAGGGAGTGCTGCACTGTCAGAGGGTCAGTACTGAGGGAGTGCTGCACTGTCAGCGGGTCAGTACTGAGGGAGTGCCGCACTGTCAGAGAGTCAGTACTGAGGGAGCGCCGCACTGTCAGAGGGTCAGTACTGAGGGAGTGCTGCACTGTCAGAGGGTCAGTACTGAGGGAGTGCCGCACTGTCAGAGGGTCAGTACTGAGGGAGTGCTGCACTGTCAGAGGGTCAGTACTGAGGGAGTGCCGCACTGTCAGAGGGTCAGTACTGAGGGAGTGCTGCACTGTCAGAGGGTCAGTACTGAGGGAGTGCTGCACTGTCAGAGGGTCAGTACTGAGGGAGTGCTGCACTGTCAGAGGGTCAGTACTGAGGGAGTTCTGCA
The DNA here is from genome assembly GCF_902713615.1 of Scyliorhinus canicula. NCBI lineage: Eukaryota > Metazoa > Chordata > Chondrichthyes > Carcharhiniformes > Scyliorhinidae > Scyliorhinus > Scyliorhinus canicula. The sequence continues at coordinate 1,078,084 of NC_052153.1, read as the reverse complement.
GTGAACTCTGACTTTGATAATATTTCTCTGAAACGTGTGTTTGAGATTTATGGTAAAACCGTGATCTGATTTAACGAATGTCACTTTTTAAAAAAAGTATTATTTTATACAATCGAGTTTCCAATTATGAATCCATGTCGACTGTCCCTGTAGCTGTGAAAATGACACAGATTCGCTTTTCAATAGTTTTATGTTAATGATGTCATCTTTTTTTCTTTCTTTAATGTAATAAAGGATTAGCTGAGGTTCAAAGCGTCTCACAGCACAAGGACTAATTTACCCAGGATCGAGCAGAATTTCCCCAAGAGGTTAATTAACATTAATTAACATTAATTAACATGGTTTCCATCTTTTCCCCAGATCACCATTCTATTATAAATATGCAAGTGAACAACTTGCTCCGTCTTTCATTCCAATCTAAACATTACATTTGATGTGCGTTAGTGGCGAAACGTGTATAAACAATTTAAAAACTTGCCTGGTTTTTAAATGAAGTGAGTGACAAACGGTAATGGAGTCAGGCATGCACATCTAATCTCACTTTTTGTCACTAAAGTGGAGTGTAGTCAGTGGGCCCTCCCGATTTCAGCAAGACGCCAATACACTGCTCTCTGTGTGTGACAAGATGCATTCAAATCTTTCTCTGAATCCCTGAGGTTTAATTAACTTGTTCCCTCAATACTGAACAGGTTAAGTGGATCTCAAACAAGCACCTGATGGAGGCAAAGCTATGAAGTTATGTGGAAAGCAAACGTAATTCTGCGCCCTGCGCAGGAATGAAGGATAAGTCCAATCAACCTTTCCAACAAGTTCATTAAAATATCACACTGGGAAATTAGGTTAACGCTCCGGAATGTCCACAAAAGCAATATCCTCATCTGCAACTTAACAGAGACCAGCTTCTAATGGAAGCTGATTTTTTTTAGATACTAACATTTCTGGAGCTTGCTGCATCGGCCAGAGTGTTTTTAAATTGATGTATGTCAGCTGAGAGAAGGAGTCTCCTTTTTATAATCCAGTTCGAAATGGGTAAATGTTGTGGTATAAACTGAGAAACCAGGCTTTTTTCCAAATCTAAAATATCCTCCACACGGATTTCTGCCTCATTTAATGAGGTTAAACGACATTTCAGAACTGTTGATGTATTTATTATCCGGAATTCTAATTACATCGCCAACTATGCCGTGTAACAGTTTGGGTCAGGGTGATTTCAGATTTATTTGAAGTGACATTTGCTTTGTTTAGTCGTGACAGTCGTCAGTTTTGTTGCTGTATTTTATCCCTGAAGAGTGTGATGATGGTGGGTTTGCTCTCCCTGTAAAAGATGGCGATCCTTGCCATTGAACAGCTCGCCTCTCTTTCAGACTGAGCATGGAGGCCTGCTGAGTCAGGGTGTGAGGGGAGATTAAACCTGCGCTCCCCAATGGACAAGATAGACACTTCCTCCACAATTGTACTCCCTCGAAATAATGAAGCCTTGAGTGGCTTGTAAACCGTGATGTCTATCAGAGGAATGGGAATGAGCTCATTACCTCAACCTTGATAAGGTTTCCTTGGACTTGTTTTTTAGATTAGCTCGGTTACATTCAGTGGCTATTTCTGTCAAATTTCCAACAGTCTTTGACCAGGAGGAGGAGAAAAATGTTGGAAGCTCCTCTCAAAAATGCTTTTAAAACCTTCTTCATTTGTTTCCCCCTTTTTTGTTTCAGCTTTCTCTTCTAAAAGGCTGTGACTGATTTTGGGGGCCAATCACCCTGTGGCACCTTACTCCAGTGGGTGGTCAATCTTCAAGCATGACCTGTTAGCCAGCAATTTGTCTGTGATAGGCATCACGGCTTTGCCCAGTCCCAATATTCCCCCAAAGTGTCCACATTGCCGCTCTGGATTCCTTTTGTTTTCTGGTGATAAGAGACTGCTGGAATTTTCTGTGAACAGTTTTCTGTTTCTGCCAATAATGATTCAGACCCCAGCAATGATTCACTGATTCCACTTCCTGTCCTCGGACATTGGTGCGATTTAACGGAAATGAGTCCCATGTCAAGTGCGTTTAGCCGGGTGTTTCCCGTGTCGAGTGCGTTTAGCCGGGTGTTTCCCGTGTCGAGTGCGTTTAGCCGGGTGTTTCCCGTGTCGAGTGCGTTTAGCCGGGTGTTTCCCGTGTCGAGTGCGTTTAGCCGGGTGTTTCCCGTGTTGAGAGCGTTTAGCCGGGTGTTTCCCATGTCAAGTGCGTTTAGCCGGGTGTTTCCCGTGTCGAGTGCGTTTAGCCGGGTGTTTCCCGTGTCGAGTGTGTTTAGCCGGGTGTTTCCCGTGTCAAGTGCGTTTAGCCGGGTGTTTCCCGTGTCGAGTGCGTTTAGCCGGGTGTTTCCCATGTTGAGAGCGTTTAGCCGGGTGTTTCCCGTGTCGAGTGCGTTTAGCCGGGTGTTTCCCATGTTGAGAGCGTTTAGCCGGGTGTTTCCCGTGTCGAGTGCGTTTAGCCGGGTGTTTCCCGTATCGAGTGCGTTTAGCCGGGTGTTTCCCGTGTCGAGTGCGTTTAGCCGGGTGTTTCCCGTGTCGAGTGCGTTTAGCCGGGTGTTTCCCGTGTCGAGTGCGTTTAGCCGGGTGTTTCCCGTGTCGAGTGCGTTTAGCCGGGTGTTTCCCGTGTCGAGTGCGTTTAGCCGGGTGTTTCCCCTGTCGAGTGCGTTTAGCCGGGTGTTTCCCGTGTCGAGTGCGTTTAGCCGGGTGTTTCCCGTGTCGAGTGCGTTTAGCCGGGTGTTTCCCGTGTCGAGTGCGTTTAGCCGGGTGTTTCCCCTGTCGAGTGCGTTTAGCCGGGTGTTTCCCGTGTCGAGTGCGTTTAGCCGGGTGTTTCCCGTGTCGAGTGCGTTTAGCCGGGTGTTTCCCGTGTCGAGTGCGTTTAGCCGGGTGTTTCCCGTGTCGAGTGCGTTTAGCCGGGTGTTTCCCGTGTCGAGTGTGTTTAGCCGGGTGTTTCCCGTGTCGAGTGCGTTTAGCCGGGTGTTTCCCGTGTCGAGTGCGTTTAGCCGGGTGTTTCCCATGTCGCGTGCGTTTAGCCGGGTGTTTCCCGTGTCGAGTGCGTTTAGCCGGGTGTTTCCCGTGTCGAGTGCGTTTAGCCGGGTGTTTCCCGTGTCGAGTGCGTTTAGCCGGGTGTTTCCCGTGTCGAGTGCGTTTAGCCGGGTGTTTCCCGTGTCGAGTGCGTTTAGCCGGGTGTTTCCCGTGTCGAGTGCGTTTAGCCGGGTGTTTCCCGTGTCGAGTGCGTTTAGCCGGGTGTTTCCCGTGTTGAGTGCGTTTAGCCGGGTGTTTCCCATGTCGAGAGCGTTTAGCCGGGTGTTTCCCGTGTCGAGAGCGTTTAGCCGGGTGTTTCCCGTGTCGAGTGCGTTTAGCCGGGTATTTCCCGTGTCGAGTGCGTTTAGCCGGGTGTTTCCCGTGTCGAGTGCGTTTAGCCGGGTGTTTCCCGTGTCGAGTGCGTTTAGCCGGGTGTTTCCCGTGTCGAGAGCGTTTAGCCGGGTGTTTCCCGTGTCGAGTGCGTTTAGCCGGGTGTTTCCCGTGTCGAGTGCGTTTAGCCGGGTGTTTCCCGTGTCGAGTGCGTTTAGCCGGGTGTTTCCCATGTTGAGAGCGTTTAGCCGGGTGTTTCCCGTGTCGAGTGCGTTTAGCCGGGTGTTTCCCATGTTGAGAGCGTTTAGCCGGGTGTTTCCCGTGTCGAGTGCGTTTAGCCGGGTGTTTCCCGTATCGAGTGCGTTTAGCCGGGTGTTTCCCGTGTCGAGTGCGTTTAGCCGGGTGTTTCCCATGTCGAGTGTGTTTAGCCGGGTGTTTCCCGTGTCGAGTGCGTTTAGCCGGGTGTTTCCCGTGTCGAGTGCGTTTAGCCGGGTGTTTCCCATGTCGAGTGCGTTTAGCCGGGTGTTTCCCGTGTCGAGTGCGTTTAGCCGGGTATTTCCCGTGTCGAGTGCGTTTAGCCGGGTGTTTCCCGTGTCGAGTGCATTTAGCCGGGTGTTTCCCGTGTCGAGTGCGTTTAGCCGGGTGTTTCCCGTGTCGAGAGCGTTTAGCCGGGTGTTTCCCGTGTCGAGTGCGTTTAGCCGGGTGTTTCCCATGTCGAGTGCGTTTAGCCGGGTGTTTCCCGTGTCGAGTGCGTTTAGCCGGGTGTTTCCCGTGTCGAGTGCGTTTAGCCGGGTATTTCCCGTGTCGAGTGCGTTTAGCCGGGTGTTTCCCGTGTCGAGTGCGTTTAGCCGGGTGTTTCCCGTGTCGAGTGCGTTTAGCCGGGTGTTTCCCGTGTCGAGAGCGTTTAGCCGGGTGTTTCCCGTGTCGAGTGCGTTTAGCCGGGTGTTTCCCGTGTCGAGTGCGTTTAGCCGGGTGTTTCCCGTGTCGAGTGCGTTTAGCCGGGTGTTTCCCGTGTCGAGTACGTTTAGCCGGGTGTTTCCCGTGTCGAGAGCGTTTAGCCGGGTGTTTCCCTTGTCGAGTGCGTTTAGCCGGGTGTTTCCCGTGTCGAGTGCGTTTAGCCGGGTGTTTCCCGTGTCGAGTGCGTTTAGCCGGGTGTTTCCCGTGTCGAGTGTGTTTAGCCGGGTGTTTCCCGTGTTGAGAGCGTTTAGCCGGGTATTTCCCGTGTCGAGTGCGTTTAGCCGGGTGTTTCCCGTGTCGAGTGCGTTTAGCCGGGTGTTTCCCGTGTCGAGTGCGTTTAGCCGGGTGTTTCCCGTGTCGAGAGCGTTTAGCCGGGTGTTTCCCGTGTCGAGTGCGTTTAGCCGGGTGTTTCCCGTGTCGAGTGCGTTTAGCCGGGTGTTTCCCGTGTCGAGTGCGTTTAGCCGGGTGTTTCCCGTGTCGAGTGCGTTTAGCCTTGTGTTTTCCATTTCGAGTGCGTTTCGCCAGGTGAGTCCCGTGTTGAGTCCGTTAATGGGCCGGCACCAGGTGGAAATGGAGTCTGATTCACCGGGGTTGGGATTGACACTCTGATGTGACCATCAATTCACAAGACACGTGATTGGAAGTAAACAGTGGTTTTAATAGTCTTACAACTGAGCCTGCCTGCGACGAGATGAACTGAGAGCAGGCTTACGACTGCAGTGCTTTATACTTCCGGTTAGTGGGAGGAGCCATGGGCGGAGCCAAGGGTGGAGCCCAATACAAACTCCTTATCTCCCCCTATGGGCAGAGCCGCGCAACGGCTCGTATACCGAGCCCACAAGGACACAATACACGTAAGGCAATACAGTGTGAATTAACAAGTTACATAATTCCCACGCACACCTCCCTTCACGCACACCTCTCCCCCCCTCCACGCACACTCCCCACACCCACTGCCTGTGGTGATATGTAACTGTTTCACGCTGTTGCCCATGTGGACCATTGTACGATATTACCTGGATTGTATCATGTTGGTGCCTTTGTGGGCTCCGCCCCTGGCTCCACCCCCTTGAGAGGTGGTATAAAGAGCAGTAGCCCTGTAGAGCAGTCGCAGGCAGGCACTGTTCTAGTTAATTAAAGCCACAGTTTACATCTACTCTCTGTTTCGTGTGAATTGATGGTCGCATCAATTTAATCGACTACAACACCACAATGGAATCTGCCCTCAAACCTGACCGACTGGAACTCGACCCACAAGCTGCGGAGGCCAAAGGGATTTTTTCGCACTGGCTCCGCTGTTTCGAGGCCTACCTCGCCGCCTCCTCCTCGCCTTCCGTCTCTGACGATCTGAAGCTGAGCCTCCTCCACGCCCGGGTGAGCCATCGAATCTCGAGGAAGCCTCCACCTCCGCAGACGCCCTCGTGATGCTGAAGTGTCGATACATAAGGCCAGTGAACGAGGTGTATGCGCGGCATCTCCTCACTACTCGCCGCCAATGCCCCGGGGACTCGCTGGAGGAGTACCTACGCGACCTCAAAAGTCCTTGCGCAAAGTTGCACCTACCAGGCTGTTACGGCCACTCAATATATGGACCTCACCGTCCGGGACGCCTACGTGGCTGGAGTGCGTCGACTGTAAACCAGTTGCCACCAGAAGCAGGCGGTATAGCATCCAGGACAGCACCTTTATCTGGTCCGAGGTCCAGCGTCTCTTGCGGGAGGGAATCATCGAGGCCAGCAATAGCCCCTGGAGAGCTCAGGTGGTGGTCGTCAGAATAGGGGAAAAGACCCGGAAGGTTGTAGATTTACAGCCAAACCGGTTTATGCAACTCAATGCGTTCCCCCTTCCCCGGATCACAGACATGGTTAATCAGATCGCGCACTACCGGGTGTTCTCCACCGTGGATCTGAGGTCTGCGTACCACCAGCTCCCAATCTGTCTGGAGGACCGCCACTTCACGGCCTTTGAGGCAGACGCCGCGTCTTCCACTTCCTCCGGGTTCCCTTCGGCGTCACAAACGGGGTTTCGGTCTTCCAAAGAATGATGGGCCGAATGGTGGACCAGTACGGGCGGCGGGCCACGTTTCCGTACTTGGACAACGTCACCATCTGCGGCCATGATCAGCAGGACTACGGCGCCAACCTCCAGAGATTTGTCCAAACTTCCCGAACCATTAACCTCACTGACAACAAGGAGAAATGCGTTTCCCGCACAACCAAACTAGCCATCCTTGGCAACGTCGTGGAGAATGGAGTTCTAGGACCCGACCCCAGCCGTATGTGCCCCCTCCTGCAACTCCCCCTTCCCCAAGGCCCTGAAATGATGCCTCGGGTTCTTTTCCTATTACGCCCAGTGGGTCCCCAACTATGCGGACAAAGCCCGCCCACTAATCAAGGCCACCACCTTCCCACTGGCGGTTGAGGCCCACCAGGCCTTCAGCTGCATCGAGGCGGACATCATCAAAGCTGCAATGCGCGCGGTGGACAAGCCCATCCCCTTCCAGGTGGAGAGCGACCCATCAGAGGTCACCCTCGCCGCTACCCTCAATCAGGCAGGCATGCCAGTAGCATTTTGTCAGGTACCCTCAACGCCTCCGAAATTCAACACACCTCAGTCGAAAAAGAAGCCAAGCCATCGTGGAGGCACTATCTCGCTGGTAGGAGGTTTACCCTCGTTACCGACCAACGATCGGTAGCTTTCATGTTTGATAATACGCAGCGGGGCAAGATCAAGAATGATAAGATCCTGAGGCAGAGGATCGAACTCTCCACCTATAATTACGATATAGTGTATCGCCCTGGGAAGCTCAACAAGCCCCCAGATGCCCTGTCCTGCGGCACATGCGCCAGCGCGCAAGAGGACCGACTCCGGGCTATCCACGCTGACCTCTGCCACCCGGGGATCACCCGGCGTCTCCACTACATCAAGGCCGCAGCCTGCCCTACTTCACCGAGGAGGTCATGGCCATGACCAGGGACGGCCAGATCTGCGCGGAGTGTAAGCCGCACTTCTATCGACCGGATAAGGCCCACCTGGTAAAGGCATCCTGGCCCTTTGAGCGCCTCAGTATCGACTTCAAAGGGCAACTCCCCTCTACCAAACGCAACACATATTTCCTCAACGTCATTGACGAGTTCTCCCGCTTCCCATTTGCAATCCCTTGCCCCAACATGACCGCGGCCACCGTCATTAAAGCCCTACATAGTGTCTTCACCCTGTTCGGCTTCCCCACGTACGTTCACAGTGACCGGGGCTCGTCGTTCATGAGCGACGAACTGCGTCAGTACCTGCTCGGTAAGGGCATCGCCTCGAGCTGGACTACCAGCTATAACCCCCGGGGAAACGGGCAGGTGGAGAGTGACAACGCGATGGTCTGGAAGGCCGTCCTCCTGGCCCTATGGTCTAGGAATCTCCCGGTCTCCCACTGGCAGGAGGTCCTCCCTGACGGCTCCACACTATTAGGTCCCTCCTTTGCACGGCCACAAACGAGACCCCTCATGATCACCTGTTTTTTTTCCCAGGAATTCCACCTCTGGGGTCTCGCTTTCATCTTGGCTGAAGACAACGGGGCCTGTCCCTCCGCAAGCACGTCAGGAGCCATAAGTCCGGCCCCCTGGTGGAGAGGGTCCAGTTCCGACAGTCCAACCCCCAGTATGCATACATCGAACACCCCGACGGCCGACAGGATATGGTTTCCCTCTGGGACCTGGCACCCACAGATTCCACTACCACCGCCATCCCATCTTACCCCACCCAATCTACGCTGACCAGCGCCCCAGCCCCTACATGGCACCCGCTCCCCCTCCCTCCCTCCCTTCCCCCTTCATCGACCCACAGGAACGAAGCTCCACAAGACGCTCTCCCCCGGAGTTCGCGTCTGTACCCTCACCGGCTACCCATTGCCCGCACGGATGAGTTCGACACCCGGGCCAGCTGCAATACCAGAGCTTCGGTGATCGCAGCGCACGATCCGGGCGCCGGACAGACTGAACTTGTGAACCCTTCACCCCCGCTGGACTTCAATTTTTTAACAGGGGGTGAATGTGGTGAACATATTGCATTAACCATTCACCATGAATGTCACTGTATCTCGCTGTTGCCCATGTGGGCTCCACCTGTGGACCATTGTACGATATTACCTGGAATGTATCATGTTGGTGCCTTTGTCGGCTCTGCCCCTGGCCCCGCCCCTTGAGGGGGGTATAAAGAGCAGTAGCCCTGTAGGCGGCTCTCAGTAGCAGAGCAGTCGCAGGCAGGCACTGTTCTAGTCGATTAAAGCCACAGTTTACATCTACTCTATGTTTTGCGTGAATTGATGGTCGCATCACTCCCCACGCACACTCCCTATGCACACTCCCCATGCACACGCTCCCCATGCACACGCTCCCCACGCACACGCTCCCCACGCACACGCTCCCCATGCACACGCTCCACACGCACACTCTCCCCATGCACACGCTCCCCACGCACACACACTGCCCATGCACACACACTGCCCACGCACACACACTGCCCACGCACACACACTGCCCACGCACACACGTACACTCCCCACGCACACACACATACTCCCCACACACACATACTGCCCACACACACACATTCCCCACAGTCACACACACACATTCCCCACACCCCCACACACACTCCCCACACACACTCCCCACACACATTCACCACAGACACTCCCCACACACATTCACCACAGACACTCCCCACACACATTCACCACAGACACTCCCCACGCATGCTCCCCACACACACTACCCATACACGCTCCAGTCACCTAGCAGCCAACCCCCCCCCCCCCCCCCCCCCCCCCCAGCTGCACCTCGAAGGCATCCGAATGGGCTTGGTCCACACTGAAGTGGAAGTATTGATCCAACTGGGCATATAGGGTCTCTGTGATGGAGCGGATGCTCCTGTGCACCGAGCTCTGTGAGATCCTGGGCAGGTCCCCTTTCGGCACCTGGAAGGACGCCGAACAGGTTCAGGGCAACTGTCACCTTGACGGTAACTGGGAGTGGGTGTCCGCCCCATTCCCATACGGTGCCAGGTGTGACATGATCCGGCAGTATGTCGCACAGTCTCCCTGCTGTGGCGCTAACAATTGCCCACAAAGACTCGAGACATGTACAATCGAGGCTTTATTGCTGTGTGATGCTATTCCTCCGGCGGCAGCTGTAGAATAGGATCTCAGTGACTCACACGCATATTTATACACAAGCTCCCGGTGGGCGGAGCTAGCCAGCAGGGGCTGACCGGAGGAACCTGTATTACAGGTACAACCATACATCCCCTACTGCAAGTACACATAACTACAGTGGTTATATCACCACATTCACCCCCTGTAAAAAATGAGTCTGGCGGGGGTGACGTGTAACTATAATACAAAGGATGATCTATTTACAAAAGGGCTGTGTGTTGTTGAACATGAAGGCTACCGACCGTTGGTCAGTGAGGAGAGTGAATCTCCTGCCGGCCAGGTAATGCCTCCAGTGCCGCACCGCCTCAACGATTGCCTGGGCTTCCTTTTCAACAGACGAATGTCGAATTTCGGAGGCATGGAGGGTGCGGGGAAAGAATGCCACGGGTCTGCCTGCCTGATTCAGAGTGGCGGCATGGGCGACATCTGAAGCGTTGCTCTCTACTTGGAAAGGCAGTGTCTCATCTACTGCGTGCATCTCGGCCTTGGTTATGTCTGATCGAATGCGGGTGAAGGCCTGTTGTGCCTCGGCCGTGAGGGGAAAATGTGTGGACTGGATAAATGGGCGGGCCTTGTCCGCGTATTGTGGGACCCACTGGGTGTAATAAGAAAGGAACCCCAGGCAGCGTTTGAGGGCCTTGGGGCAGTGGGGGAGTGGAAGCTCCATGAGGGGCTCCTGCGGTCGGGGTCGGGCCCCAGGAGTCCGTTTTGGACTACGTAGCCAAGAATGGCTAAGCGGTCTGTGTGGAACACGCACTTCTCCTTGTTGTACGTGAGATTGTGGAGGGATGCGGTGTGGAGGAATTTAGAAAGGTTGGCGTCATGGTCCTGCTGGTCATGGCCGCAGATGGTGACATTGTCGAGGTACGGGAAGGTGGCCTGCAATCCGTACCGGTCAACCATTCGGTCCATTTCTCGTTGAAATATCGAGACTCCATTCGTGACGCCGAAGGGAACCCTAAGAAATTGGTACAGACGACCGTCTGCCTCGAAGGCAGTGTAGGGACAGTCCGATTTACGGATGGGGAGCTGGTGGTAGGCGGATTTCAGGTCAATAGTAGAGAAGACCAGGTACTGTGCAATCTGATTGACCATATCAGAAATGCGGGGGAGGGGGTACGCGTTGAGCTGCGTGTACCGGTTGATGGTCTGGCTGTAGTCCACGATCATTCTGTGCTTCTCCCCGGTCTTAACCACTACCACCTGGGCTCTCCAGGGGCTGTTGCTGGCCTCGATGATACCCTCCCGAAGCAGCCGCTGGACTTCGGACCTGATGAAGGCCTTGTCCTGGGTGCTGTACCGTCTGCTCCTGGTGGCGACGGGCTTGCAATCTGTGGTCAGATTGGCAAAGAGTGAGGGAGGCTCGACCTTGAGGGTCGCGAGGCCGCAAACGGTGAGGGGAGGTAGGGGTCCACCGAATTTGAGGGTGAGGCTCTGGAGATTACACTGGAAATCCAGTCCTAGTAAGAGTGACGCGCAGAGGTTGGGGAGAATGTACAGACGGAAACGGTCGAATTCCACGCCCTGTACAGTAAGTTTAACCAGGCAGAAACCCCGGTTAGGGACAGAGTGGGAACCGGAGGCGAGAGAGATCTGCCGGTTGGCGGGATGGACCGCAAGGGAATAGCGCCTTATCGTGTCCGGGTGGACGATGCTCTCGTTGCTCCCGGAGTCGATGAGGCAGGAGTCACGCGGCCGTTGACCAGCACCATTGTGGAAGAGGGTGCCAGGTTGCGAGGACGCGATTGGTCGAGCGTAACGGAGGCGAGTAGCGGGCGATCGGCAGTCGAGTCTGATGAGTCCGATGAGTAGCGGTAGCGACCCGTGTCCCGTGGCCCCATCCCGGGGGAGGACAAAATGGCGGCGTCTGGAGTACCTGTGTTGGAGAAGATGGCGGTGGACAAGATGGCGGCGCCCATGGAGCGCACGTGGCGGGGGCGGTGAAAGATGGCGGCACCCACTGATCGCACGTGGGGTCGGGGGAAGAGTAAGATCGCTCACTACGGGGAGGCGGCCGTCATTGAAAGCGCCAGAGTCTTTGTGGCCGTGAGGGCAAGCAGTCGTTGCCGGAAGGGGTCTGGTGCAATGCCTGAAACAAAGGCATCGCGCATGAGTAAATCAGAGTGTTCCATGGCTGTGAGGGCCCGGCAGTCGCAGTCTCGTACCAGAGGTATAAGGGCCCTCCAGAAGTCCTCAATCAACTCACTCGGCTGCTGGACGCGAGTAGAGAGTAGATGTCTCGCAAACAGGGTGTTCGTTGACTGTGCATAGTTCTCCTTGAGCAGTTCCATAGCTCTGGTGTAGTCAGTCGCATCTCGAATTAGCGGAAAGACACTGGAGCTAAGTCTTGAGTACAGGAGTTGTCTTTTTTGAGCCTCCGTCGGGGGAGGGTCTGCTGAAGAGATGTAGGCCTCGAAGACTGCAAGCCAGTGAACAAAGTCTTTCCTGGCATGAGGCGACTGCGGATCCAGCTGCAGACGGTCAGGCTTGATCCTGATGTCTATGGTGAACGGAAAATCACACAGCAATAAATTGTGGCGCTAACAATTGCACACAAAGACTCGAGACATGTACAATCAAGGCTTTATTGCTGTGTGATGCTATTCCTCCGGCTGCAGCTGTAGAATAGGATCTGAGTGACTCACACGCATATTTATACACAAGCTCCCTGTGGGCGGAGCTAGCCGGCAGGGGCTTGCCGGAGGAGCCTGTATTACAGGTACAGCCATACATCCCCCTACTGCAAGTACACATATCTACAGTGGTTATATCACCACACCTGCTCAGCCGGAGTCTCCGACAGCATGCCGGTTCGGCAGCTCATCGACTGACAGGCGGTGCCGGTACACACGAGGCCTCACGCGGAATCTCCTTCCCACCTCTTCCTCCTTGGCCTGTTGGGCGTCCGGCTCCCCATCCTCACCGGCTGCCTCCTATTCCGCTGGGGGAGGCTCCACCACTGCAACGCCGTCCTCCTCGAGCAGCTCCAGCTTGTCCAGCCGCCGTGTCCCCAGGTCTGAGCCGAGCAGCTCCAGCTTCTCCAGCCGCCGTGTCCCCCAGGGCTGAGCCGGGCAGCCCCAGCTTGTCCAGCCGCCGTGTCCCCAGGGCTGAGCCGAGCAGCCCCAGCTTGTCCAGCCGCCGTGTCCCCAGGGCTGAGCCGAGCAGCTCCAGCTTCTCCAGCCGCCGTGTCCCCCAGGGCTGAGCCGAGCAGCCCCAGCTTGTCCAGCCGCCGTGTCCCCCAGGGCTGAGCCGAGCAGCTCCAGCTTGTCCAGCCGCCGTGTCCCCAGGGCTGAGCCGAGCAGCTCCAGTCTGTCCAGCCGCCGTGTCCCCAGGGCTGAGCCGAGCAGCTCCAGCTTGTCCAGCCGCCATGTTCCCAGGGCTGAGCCGAGCAGCTCCAGCTTGTCCAGCCGCCATGTCCCCCAGGGCTGAGCCGAGCAGCCCCAGCTTCTCCAGCCGCCGTGTCCCCAGGGCTGAGCCGGCGAGGTTGAAGGCCAGCATTCCCGGGTGAATTCCGAAGTCCATTGTCTGCAGGGGGTGAAAATCAGACAGATTAGCCTGGTGAGCACCCCCCCCCCCCCCCCCCCCCCCCCTCGCCTAACCAGGGCCAACACTGCAGCCTGCACTGCATTGCTGCCTCTGCATCTCCTCCCCCATTCCCACACCCACCCCTGGCCATTCCCCCTGCCACTCTGCCCCCTACCAGCAGGGGCACTGTCTTCAGCCCCCATCTGGCACCTTGCTGTAGGAACCGTGGGTGTTTCCTGTGGGTGTGCCGTGTGATGCGCTGCCTGTGGGTGTGAAGTTGGGGATTCGTGGAGAGGGGTGGGGGAAGGAGTTGGGGTTGTGTGGATGGGTTCACACGGCCGGTGTTGCTCTACGTAGCCATGGGCAGTCAGTGGGGTATGCAGCAACATGGCTGTCAATGCCGGAGCACCCCGTCCCGGGGACACCCCGACGCCGCAGCCCACCCCTGCTGCTCCCCCCCCCCCCCCCCCCCCTCCCCAGGGGCAGCAGCTGGACCGGCTGCCCACGGGCAGTCAGTGGGGTATGCAGCAACATGGCTGTCAGTGCCGGAGCGCCCCGTCCCGGGGACAACCTGACACCACAGCCCACCCCTGCTGCTCCCCCACCCCCCCCCCCTCCCCAGGGGCAGTCAGTGGGGTATGCAGCAACATGGCTGTCAGTGCCGGAGCACCCCGTCCCGGGGACACCCCGACACCACAGCCCACCCCTGCTGCTCCCCCCACCCCCCCTCCCCAGGGGCAGCAGCTGGACCGGCTGCCCACGGGCACGACTCTGGGAACATGTCCGACCTCCTCCCTCCCCCTCGCTGCCACTGCCCCTGTTTCCCGATTTTTAAAACCACAGTTTAATGTCGCCCTCGGTAATTTCTCCTGGCGGAGGAGGAACATTGCGGGAGTCTGGAGGATACTGGGACAGGTCCGTTAATGATATGCCAACGGCGTTTACTGTACGTGCGAGCGACCGCTGTCGATGGACCGGACATGGCATTCCATCAGTACTGAGGGAGTGTTGCACTGTCAGAGGGTCAGTACTGAGGGAGAGCGGCACTGTCAGAGGGTCAGTACTGAGGGAGTGCTGCACTGTCAGTGGGTCAGTACTGAGGGAGTGCTGCACTGTCAGAGGGTCAGTCCTGAGGGAGCCACACTGTCAGAGGGTCAGTACTGAGGGACTGCTGCACTGTCAGAGGGTCAGTACTGAGGGAGTGCTGCACTGTCAGAGGGTCAGTACTGAGGGAGTGCTACACTGTCAGAGGGTCAGTACTGAGGGAGTGCTGCACTGTCAGAGGGTCAGTCCTGAGGGAGCCGCACTGTCAGAGGGTCAGTACTGTGGGACTGCTGCACTGTCAGAGGGTCAGTACTGAGGGAATGCTGCACTGTCAGAGGGTCAGTACTGAGGGAGTGCTGCACTGTCAGAGGGTCAGTACTGAGGGAATGCTGCACTGTCAGAGGGTCAGTACTGAGGGAGTGCTGCACTGTCAGAGAGTCAGTACTGAGGGAGTGCTGCACTGTCAGAGGGCCAGTACTGAGGGAGTGTTGCACTGTCAGGGTCAGTTCAAGGATCAGTACTGAGGGAGTGCCGCACTGTCAGATGGTCAGTACTGAGGGAGTGCTGCACTGTCAGAGGGCCAGTACTGAGGGAGTGTTGCACTGTCAGGGTCAGTACTGAGGGAGTGCCGCATCTTCAGAGGATCAGTACTGAGGGAGTGCCGCACTGTCAGAGGCTCAGTACTGAGGGAGTGCTGCACTGTCTGTGTCAGTACTGAGGGAGTGCTACACTGTCAGAGGGTCAGTACTGAGGCAGTGCTGCACTGTCAGAGGGTCAGTACTGAGGGAGTGCTGCACTGTCAGAGGGTCAGTACTGAGGGAGTGCCGCACTGTCAGAGGGTCAGTACTGAGGGAGTGCCGCACTGTCAGAGGGTCAGTACTGAGGGAGTGCTGCACTGTCAGAGGGTCAGTACTGAGGGAGTGCTGCACTGTCAGAGGGTCAGTACTGAGGGAGTGCTGCACTTTCAGAGGGTCAGTACTGAGGGAGTGCTGCACTGTCAGAGGGTCAGTACTGAGGGAGTGCCACACTGTCAGGGGGTCAATACTGAGGGAGCGCCGCACTGTCAGAGGGTCAGTACTGAGGGAGTGCTGCACTGTCAGAGGGTTAGTACTGAGGGAGTGCCGCACTGTCAGAGGGTCAGTACTGAGGGAGTGCTGCACTGTCAGAGGGTCAGTACTGAGGGAGTGCTGCACTGTCAGAGGGTCAGTACTGAGGGAGTGCTGCACTGTCAGAGGGCCAGTACTGAGGGAGTGTTGCACTGTCAGAGGGTCAGTACTGAGGGAGTGCTGCACTGTCAGTGGGTCAGTACTGAGGGAGTACTGCACTGTCAGAGGGTCAGTACTGAGGGAGTGCTGCACTGTCAGAGGGTCAGTCCTGAGGGAGCCACACTGTCAGAGGGTCAGTACTGAGGGACTGCTGCACTGTCAGAGGGTCAGTACTGAGGGAGTGCTGCACTGTCAGAGGGTCAGTACTGAGGGAGTGCTGCACTGTCAGAGGGTCAGTACTGAGGGAGTGCTACACTGTCAGAGGGTCAGTACTGAGGGAGTGCTGCACTGTCAGAGGGTCAGTCCTGAGGGAGCCGCACTGTCAGAGGGTCAGTACTGTGGGACTGCTGCACTGTCAGAGGGTCAGTACTGAGGGAATGCTGCACTGTCAGAGGGTCAGTACTGAGGGAGTGCTGCACTGTCAGAGGGTCAGTACTGAGGGAATGCTGCACTGTCAGAGGGTCAGTACTGAGGGAGTGCTGCAGAGAGTCAGTACTGAGGGAGTGCTGCACTGTCAGAGGGCCAGTACTGAGGGAGTGTTGCACTGTCAGGGTCAGTACTGAGGGAGTGCCGCATCTTCAGAGGATCAGTACTGAGGGAGTGCCGCACTGTCAGATGGTCAGTACTGAGGGAGTGCTGCACTGTCAGAGGGTCAGTACTGAGGGAGTGCTGCACTGTCAGAGGGCCAGTACTGAGGGAGTGTTGCACTGTCAGAGGGTCAGTACTGAGGGAGTGCTGCACTGTCAGTGGGTCAGTACTGAGGGAGTACTGCACTGTCAGAGGGTCAGTACTGAGGGAGTGCTGCACTGTCAGAGGGTCAGTCCTGAGGGAGCCACACTGTCAGAGGGTCAGTACTGAGGGACTGCTGCACTGTCAGAGGGTCAGTACTGAGGGAGTGCTACACTGTCAGAGGGTCAGTACTGAGGGAGTGCTGCACTGTCAGAGGGTCAGTCCTGAGGCAGCCGCACTGTCAGAGGGTCAGTACTGTGGGACTGCTGCACTGTCAGAGGGTCAGTACTGAGGGAATGCTGCACTGTCAGAGGGTCAGTACTGAGGGAGTGCTGCACTGTCAGAGGGTCAGTACTGAGGGAATGCTGCACTGTCAGAGGGTCAGTACTGAGGGAGTGCTGCACTGTCAGAGAGTCAGTACTGAGGGAGTGCTGCACTGTCAGAGGGCCAGTACTGAGGGAGTGTTGCACTGTCAGGGTCAGTACTGAGGGAGTGCCGCATCTTCAGAGGATCAGTACTGAGGGAGTGCCGCACTGTCAGATGGTCAGTACTGAGGGAGTGCTGCACTGTCAGAGGGCCAGTACTGAGGGAGTGTTGCACTGTCAGGGTCAGTACTGAGGGAGTGCCGCATCTTCAGAGGATCAGTACTGAGGGAGTGCCGCACTGTCAGATGGTCAGTACTGAGGGAGTGCTGCACTGTCAGAGGGTCAGTATTGTGGGAGTGCCGCACTGTCAGATGGTCAGTACTGAGGGAGTGCCGCACTGTCAGAGGGTCAGTACTGAGCGAGTGCCGCACTGTCAGATGGTCAGTACTGAGGGAGTGCCGCACTGTCAGATGGTCAGTATTGAGGGAGTGCCGCACTGTTTTAAGTGCAGGATGTCTGCTGTTTGTAATCTTCGTAATCCCTGGAGAGTTTCCACAACAGGCTGGGGAAAGGCCAAGTGTAGTAAAATTCAGCAGGAGCTAGGGAATGTGGATTGGGAGCAGCTGTTTAAGGGTAAATCCACATTTGAAGGAAAGGTTGATTAGAGTGCAGGACAGACATGTCTCTGTGAAAATGAGAGATAGAAATGGCAAGATTAGGGAACCATGGATGACGGGTGGAATTGTGAGACTAGCTAAGATGAAAAAGGAAGCATACATAAGATCTAGGTGACTTAAGACTGATGAAGCTTTCGAGGAATATCGGGAAAGAAGGACAAATCTCAAACGCGCAATAAAGAGGGCTAAAAGGGGTCATGAAATATCTTTGGCTAACAGGGTTAAGGTGAATCCCAAAGCCTTTTAGTCGTATGTAAGGAGCAAGAGGGTAACTAGGGAAAGGATTGGCCCACTCAAAGACAAAAGAGGGAATTTATGCGTGGAGTCAGAGGAAATGGGTGAGATTCTTAATGAGTACTTTGTATCGGTATTCACCAAGGAGAGGGACAAGACGGATGTTGAGGTTAGAGATGGATGTTTAAATACTCTCGGTCAAGTCGGCATAAGGAAGGAGGAAGTTTTGGGTATTCTAAAAGGCATTAAGGTGGACAAGTCCCCAGGACCGGATGGGATCTATCCCAGGTTACTGAGGGAAGCGAGGGACGAAATAGCTGGGGCCTTAACAGGTATCTTTGCAGCATCCTTGATCACGGGTGAGGTCCCGGAGGACTAGAGAATTGCTAATGTTGTCCCTTTGTTTAAGAAGGGTAGCAGGGATAATCCAGGGAATTATAGACCTGTGAGCTTGACGTCAGTGGTAGGCAAACTGTTGGAGAAGATACTGAGGGATAGGATCTATTCACATTGGAAGAAAATAGACTTATCAGTAATAGGCAGCATGGTTTTGTGCAGGGAAGGTCATGTCTTACAAACCTAATAGAGTTCTTTGAAGAAGTGACAAAGTTAATTGATGAAGGAAGGACTGTAGATGTCATATACATGGACTTTAGTAAGGCGTTTGATAAGGTTTCCCATGGCAGGTTGATGGAAAAAATGAAGTTGTATGGGGTTCAGGGTGCACTAGCTAGATGGATAAAGAACTGGTTGGGCAACAGGAGACAGAGAGTAGTGGTGGAAGGGAGTGTCTCAAAATGGAGAAAGGTGACTAGTGGTGTTCCACGGGGATCCGTGCTCGGACCACTGTTGTTTGTGATATACATAAATGATCTGACAAAGGTACAGGTGGTCTGATGAGCTAGTTTGCAGATGATACTAAGATTGGTGGAGTTGCAGATAGCGAGGAGGACTGTCAGAGAATACAGCAGAATATAGATAGATTGGAGAGTTGGGCAGAGAAATGGCAGATGGAGTTCAATCCAGGCAAATGCGAGGTGATGCATTTTGGAAGATCCAATTCAAGACCGGACTATATTGTCAATGGAAGGGTCCTGGGGAAAATTGATGTACAGAGAGATCTGGGAGTTCAGGTCCATTTTACCCTGAAGGTGGCAACGCAGGTTGATAGAGTGGTCAAGAAAGCATACAGCATGCTTGCCTTCATCGGACGGGTATTGAGTACAAGAGTAGGCAGGTCATGTTACAGTTGTATCGGACTTTGGTTAGGCCACATTTGGAATACTGCGTGCGGTTCTGGTCGCCACATTACCAGAAGGATGTGAATGCTTTAGAGAGGGTGAAGAGGAGGTTCACCAGGATGTTGCCTGGTATGGAGGGTGTTAGCTATGAAGAAAGGTTGAGTAGAATTGAATTGTTTTTGTTGGAAAGATGGAGGTTGAGGGGGGGCATGATTGAGGTGTACAAAATTATGAGAGGTATGGACAGGGTGGATAGCAACAAGCTTTTTCCCAAGAGTGGGGGTGTCAATTACAAGGGGTCACGATTTCAAGGTGAGAGGGGGAAAGTTTAAGGGAGATGTGCGTGGAAAGTTTTTTACGCAGAGGGTGGTGGGTGCCTGGAACACTTTACCAGCGGAGGGGGTAGAGGCAGGCACGATAGCATCATTTAAGGTGCAACCAGACAGATATATGAACAGACGGGGAACAGAGGGAAGTAGCTCCTTGGAAAATAGGAGACAGGTTTAGATAAAGGATCTGGATTGGTGCAGGCTGGGAGGGCCGAAGGGCCTATTCCTGTGCTGTAATTTTCTTTGTTCTTTGTTCTAGGTCTACAAAATTATGAGGGGCATAGACAGAGTGGATAGTCAGAGACGTTTTCCCAGGGTAGAGGGGTCAATAACTCAGGGGCATAGGTTTAAGGTGCGAGGGGCGAGGTTTAGAGGAGATGTACGAGGCAAGTTTTTTACACAGAGGGTAGTGGGTGCCTGGAACTTGCTGCCCGAGGAGGTGGTGGAAGCAGGGACGATAGTGACATTTAAGGGGCATCTTGACAAATACATGAATAGGATGGGAATAGAGGGATATGGACCCCGGAAGTGTAGAGGAGTTTAGATTAGACGGGCAACATGGTCAGCACAGGCTTGGAGGGCCGAAGGGTCTGTTCCTGTGCTGTACGTTTCTTTTTTGTTTGTTTTTAAGCCATATTAGCTTGCCATTTGTCCTGTGGAAATTCTTGACCTGCTCTGCATAGTTGTCCAATTAATATTGACTGGAACTGGTGCTGTATAAATGACAAATAAGGGGATAAAGATGGAAATCTTTCACATCCTGACCCAAATACCTTGTTCCATACTTTGGAAATCCTGAAGCAAGACTGAATGTTCCACAGACCAGTTTTAGGGAATGCGCACTAATGGTTCCAGGAAACACTTACTGTTTCTTCTGCATAATTCAATCCTTTAATCTTAATATAGCTGCCAGCAAACATAGCGACTGGGCAAAATCTGCCCTCAAGTTAATCGATATTGCTTCGGGAGCTGCAATTTTAGGTAAAGGGGAAATGGAAAACTCCCACATCGTGTTTTAGTGCTTCTCCGAGAAGAGTTCAATTATTTTTAAAACTAATGTTAACTCCTTTTTATATCCGATAGTAATTCTGACCTCATATTTGCAGGTGTCCACAATGTACTTTGAAGAATTAAATGCGCACTTAAATTTTTTTTTAAACTATTAAAAATGTGTGAATGCTGTTATCTAAAATGTTATTTCAAAATCTTTTAGAATGGTTCTATTTTAAAAGTCAGTCTGTTGCAGTAAAATGTTGTGGAGATGTTGGATTCGCGGGAAAGTTATTTTTTTTAAATTCATTTACGGGATGTGGGTGTGGCTGGTTAGGTCAGCATTTATTGCCCATCCCTAGTTGCCCTTTTAGGTAGTCAGCTGCCTTCATGAACCGCTGCAGTCCATGAGGTGTTGGTGCACCCACTGTGCTGTTAGGGAGGGAGTTCCAGGGAGGGGTATTGAGTAATCATAGAATTTACAGTGCAGAAGGAGGCCATTCAACCTATCGGGTCTGCACCGGCCCTTGGAAAGTGCACCCTACTTAAACTTAAGCCCACTCCTCCACCCTATCCCCGTAACCCCATCTAATCTTTTTGGACACTACGGGCAATTTATCATGGCCAATCCACCTATCGTGGAGAAGCTGAACCCGCTCGACCAGGGGGTCGGCCTCATGGCTCCTTGTGTGTTTCCGTAGGAGGACAGGCCCAGGTTTCGTTAACCAGGCCGGGAGCGAGACCCCGGAGATCGAAGTCCTGGGAAAGACAAATAGACGGTTGTGAGGGGTCCCGTTTGTGGCAGCACATAGAAGTGACCGGATGGAGTGGAGCATCGGGGAGGACCTCCTGCCAGCGGGAGACTGGGAGACTTCTAGACCGTAGGGCCAGAAGGACGGCCTTCCAGACCATTGCATTCTCCCTCTCCACCTGCCCGCTCCCCCGGGGGTTGTAGCTGGTTGTCCGTGCTCGAGGCGACGCCCTTACTGGGCAGGAACTGACGCAGCTCATCACTCATAAAAGAGGAGCCCCGATCGCTATTTATATTGGCGGGGGAACCAAACAGGGAGAAAATGTTGGGCAGGGCCTTGATGACAGTGGCAGAGGACATATCGGGAGAAGGGATTGCAAACGGGAAGCGGGAGTACTCATCAACAACGTTGAGAAAGTACACATTACGGTCAGTGGAGGGGAGTGGCCCTTTGAAGTCCATGCTGAGGCATTCAAAAGGGCAGGTGGCCTTCACCAGGTGAGCCTTGTCCGTCCGATAGAAGGTGCAGCTTGCACTCTGCACAGATTTGGCAATCCCTGGTCACAGCCCTGACATCCTCAGTGGAGTAGGGCAAGTTGTGGGCCTTGACGAAGTGAAGAAGCCGGATGACCCCCCGGGTGACAGGAGGTCGTTGTGGATGGACCATAACCAGTCTGTTTGTGCGCTGGCGCACATACCGCTGGACAGGGCATCTGGGGGCTCACTGAGCTTCCCAGGGCGATACAAGATGTCGTAGTTATAGGTGGAGAGCTCGTTTCTCCACCGCAAAATCTTGTCGTTCTTAATATTGCCCCGCTGTGTGTTATTAAACATGAAGGCAACTGACCGTTGGTCTGTGAGGAGAATGAATCGCCTGTCGGCCAGGTAATGTCTCCAATGTCGCACAGCTTCCACAATGGCTTGGGCCTCCTTACTGAAGTCCATATAGACAACATCCACTGCCCTACCTGCATGAATCATCTTTGTGACCTCTTCGAAAAACTCTATCAAGTTAGTGAGACACGACCTCCCCTTAACAAAACCATGCTGCCTCTCACTAATACATCCATTTGCTTCCAAATGGGAGTAGATCCTGTCTTGAAGAATCTCTCCAGTAAATTCCCTACCACTGACATAAGACTCACCGGCCTCAGAAATGTCAGCAATTACCTCTCTCGTCTCCTTCAGTATTCTGGGATAGATCCCATCAGGCCCTGGGGACTTATCTACCTTAATATTTTTCAAGACGCCCAACACCTCGTCTTTTTGGATCTCAATGTGACCCAGGCTATCTACACACCCTTCTACAGACTCAACATCCTGGTGAGTGTAATTATTGGGTGGCCAAAGACTTTGGGAATTTTTCTGAGAATTATTTGTTAATTTCAATTGTGTTGCGACTGCGGGTCAAGCGGGGCTGGAATTAACCGCGTCCTAGCCCAGGATGTTGTAACAATTCTAATGCTGAGAAATCCATCAAATTCACATTCTCCAGGACAACAGAATAAACAAACTCGATGCCGCAGAATCCATTAGTGTTCTGGAAGGTATACAAAGGCTCATACATCTGTCAAAGCTTTTACACAAGCATACAAACAAACATCCGAATTAGGAGCAGGAGTAGGGAACTACGCCTCTCGAGCCTGTTCTGTGGCTAAGGTCATGGCTAATCTGATTGTAACATCAACTCCACATTTTTACCTACCCCTGATAAGCTTTCACCATTTGCTTATCAAGAATCTATCCAGCTCTGCCCTAAAAATATTTAAAGACTCCCCTTCCACCACCTTTTGAGGAAGAGAGTTCCAGAGACTCACGACCCTGAGAGAAAAATAATTCTCTCGTCTGAAATGGCCAACCCCTTATTTTAAAGTGGTTCAAACAGCCAAACAGATGGCTGATCAACAGTGCAAAGAATGAATGTACGACAGAATGAGAGTTTAAACAATTAGCTCTGGATTCACATTCGACTAGATTTTAAAATTGTACAATGCAGATTAGCTCTTGATCCACTGGGTAACCTATTCTAATGGATCTGAAGACTTTTCCACTTTTACAATGCTGTTGTATCCCTTTCAGACTTGCTAGTTTTCATAAATAACAACCTGAAAACCACGTTTTTAATTGGCCACTGATGTTTTCCAATCACTGCACTATCATCAGTCACTTCAGTAAACTCAGATGTCACTTAGCCTACATCTGTCCACGATGAACGGAAAAAGAGGACATTTTTATTCGGTGCTTATACTCTTCCTGTGTCCAATCCATGTTTCATTTCTCGTTCTGCTGGTCCGATTTGGGAGGATTTCCAAAATGCAGCTACCCCCATGAAAATTCCCTGAGTTCTGAAATTCCCATCTTAGTACAGTGCTGGTAACCCCAGAATAACAGCGTGTGGAGCCCCTTCCCCACACCGGTGAAAATGGTCAGGCCGGAAATGGGGGCGGCTTTTCCTGACTCTCGCCTTGGCCGCCATTTTACTTTCCTGTCTGACTCTAAATGGGACCAATGAAAATCCAACCCTGCTGTGTGACTTGTACACAATTTCAGTGTTGAACATTGTCCAATTGTCTACTCGGTATGTTTTTGAATTATTGCTGGAGAGGTTGCAAAAGCACATAGTATTAAAGACGAAACATCTTGGCTGGCATGGTGGCTCAGTGATTAGCACTGCTGCCTCACGGCGCCGAGGACCCAGGTTCAATCCTGGGCCCGGATCACTGTGTACAGTTTGTACATTCCCCCCGTGTCTGCGTTGGTTTCACCCCCACAACCCAAAGACATGCAGGGTAGGTGGATTGGCCACACTAAATTGCCCCTTAATTGGAAAAAATTAATTGGGAGCTCTAAAATTTATTTAAAATAAAACACCTTGATATTTACCACCATAAACTCAGTCTGCCATGTGTCCTGGTGTCCGGTGTTCTACATGTCTTGCAAGGAGCAGGAACCGAGAAGGAATCCATTTCCCCATCTGCCCAGGACGTGAGTATTTATAAAGAAGCTGAGACCATCGAACACATTCCGAATTCGGCTGCTGAGATCTCTCCCAGCTAAAATCTACGGCTTTCCAAGAGGAAGAGAAACAATAACATCGGTGGAACATTTGAAAAAATTGGGACAAGAATATTAAAAGCTGACATTCAGCTGAGTTGACCTTGGATGTGAATGTGCTTTGTGATGTTTAAGCAATAATTGATGCTTGGCAGGGCCAGGAGAATTGAAATGTGACCCAATTGGGTACGGAACAAAAACAGAAATACTGTTTCGGTCAGAAATGGTTTAGCCAGTGACCCTGGACTGATAATTATTACATTGGTCATTTATCAAGATATGTTCTGCCTGGCTCCCTCAATACTGATTTCAGGAGCCTATCCCTGTCTGTCCTGGATATCAATCTGAACCATGACCTCTGGATGTTCACCCTCCCCCAGGAGAATGTCCTGCAGTTGCTCAGTGATGTCCTTGATCCTGACATCAGGGAGGCAACATACCATCCTGGAGTCACGTCTACGACCACAGAAATATCTGCTGTTCCCCTAACTAATCAATCCCTGATCACTATAGCTCTTCTCTTCTGCTTCCTCCTCACTGTGCAGCTGAGCAGGCTCTGGTCTCTCAAACCTGCCTCTGACTACACTCGTCTGAGGAACCAACTTCAAAGATGGAAAAAACGATTACTGAGCGGGACCCCAGGGGACTCCTGCACTACCTGCCCAGTTCCCTTGGGCTGCCCGGTGATCACCCATTCCCTCTCTGTCCCCAGGCCCTCAGGCTCCAGTGTGAGCTCCTCTCTGAACGTGCTATCCATGTAGCTCTCGGCTTGGCCGACGCCCCACAGTGACCCCAGCGAGACTCGAGCTCTGGAACCCGGAGCTCAGGTTTCTGCAGCTGGCACATGTGGTCGCCTCGGACACCAGCAGCATCCACGGCTTCACACATATTACAGAACACGCATTCCACTCGACTGAGCTGCCGTTGTGTGTTCGATGTTCGTTGTCGAGCAAGGAATCTACAGGACTGTTGGTGACTAGTCCAGACCAGGATTTAATTAACGCACAGATGGCAAGGCAGTTATTAGATACAGAGCAAGTTATCATGGAGTTTCTTTATACACGCCTGGAAATACCCCTATACACGGCTGCCCTCATGTACGTCTTACAACTTTCTGAGGATCATCGGTCCTGCACTGACTTATATCTGATGCCACCTGCTGGTGGGAGGTAACACTGCTCCATACAGGGAATATTATCTACAGGCATATCACAACAGCCATGTCTTAGATTTACTTCTCTTCTATTAACTTTATTCTATTTTGGATTACTTGTATTACCTTACATACTGGCCCAAACTTTCTCTTATTCCAGATGCTGGTTTTTTACACACTGCCCCTCACACTCCGCTCTTACAGCCAACAGACTTACCAGGTTCCTGCTACTTCGTGGTTGCTTTTTTTCCACCACTGCTGCCTCACAGCAGCTGAAATCCTCACCAAATAACTTGCCAAATCACCAAATAACTTGCCAAATCACCAAACAACTCGCCAAATCACCAAATAACTCGCCAAATCACCAAATAACTCGCCAAATCACCAAATAACTTGCCAAATCACCAAACAACTCGCCAAATCACCAAATAACTCGCCAAATCACCAAATAACTTGCCAAATCACCAAATAACTCGCCAAATCACAAAATAACTCGCCAAATCACCAAATAACTTGCCAAATCACCAAACAACTCGCCAAATCACCAAACACCTCGCCAAATCACCAAATAACTCGCCAAATCACCAAATAACTTGCCAAATCACCAAACAACTCACCAAATCACCAAATAACTCGCCAGACACCAAATAATTCACCAAATCACCAAATAACTTGCCAAATCACCAAATAACTCACCAAATAACTCACCTGTTTACCAAATAATTCACCTCAACACCAAATAACTCACCTCCTCATCAAATAACTAGTCTTTACTCCTGACCTATTGACCATTTATCATTGATAGTAATGCGAAGTTTCACATATGAACAGTGAGGACAGTAAAGCAGAACAAGGCCAGTAGCACGGGTTCAATTCCCGTACCAGCCTCCCCGAACAGGCGCTGGAATGTGGCGACTAGGGGCTTTTCACAGTAACTTCATTAAAGCCTACTTGTGATTATTATTTAGTGAAAGGTGTGATTTTGAAATGATAAGTTGTGTGGAGACTCTGGGACCAGTGGAATGTTGAACGAGGGTTTGGAGGGCTTGAGATGTGAAGCTGCAGTACAGTAACACAAGGACTGAGTTATTGGGGGGGACGCACAGTGACCGTCCTCATGATCATAAACAACCAATACAGAACCCATTTGGATTTACTGACCCCCTCGATCTAATGATTCTTCAATAGCTTTTAATATTCGGGCTTTTGCAGTATTTAAATCCCCTGCGATGTGTCAGCCTTTCTCTGTGAACCTCACTGTAACTCATTACTTTTACAGCAATTTAAAAATATTTATCTTGTTGCTCTTACATAATGAAATCTCTGAGTTATTTCCAGCTGAGTAACGATGAAGAGTGGTCTGTGAAGACGACACAGGCTGAGGGCCATTCCTAGGTCACCCACCAGAGGGCAGCACAGGCCCAGTCCTGCTGATGGGTAAATGTGCAAAGCCGGGATGAAGGACAATAAGAAATTAAACGGCATATTTTTATACTTTCTGTCTCGAATAAATTCAATGCAGAATTTCTTGATGTTTACCATTTCAAAACACATTGAAAAATTAGGAATATTATTATGGAAAACATTCATAAACCGAAAATCTATAAATCTACGGTTACCCAGAAATACTGGCGGTTAATTATAGAAAGAATCAGGAACATCCGAAATTAAAGTCAAGTTTATCACAACAGGGAAATGAATAAACTCACAACAGATTTATGTGAAAGACAAATAAAAGCCATTTAGTTCCTTTTTTATGTCGATATTTCTGCTCCGTTCAGTCACTTCAACAATTGGCATCTCCCAGAATATTAGACTTTAGTTTAAGGACAAATTGTTAACCAGTAGACAAGGTGGCGCATCTCCCTCCCTCTCCTGCCCCCCCCCTCCCCTCCCCTCCCCTCCCTCCCCTGCCCCTCCCTCCCCTCCCTCCCTACCCTCCCCCTCCCTCCCCTCCCTCCCCTCCCTCCTCCCTCCCCTCCCTCCCCTGCCCATCCCTCCCCTCCCTCCTCCCTCCCCTCCCTCCCTCCCCTGCCCCTCCCCTCCTCCCTCCCCTGCCCCTCCCTCCTCTCCCTCCTCCCTCCCCTCCCCCTCCCTCCCCTCCCTCCTCCCTCCTCCCCGCCTCCCTCACCTCCCTCCTCCCTCCCCTGCCCTTCCTCCCCTCCATCCTGCCCCCCCCTCCCCTCCCTCCCTCCCCCCCTCCCTACCCTCCCCCTCCCTCCCCTCCCTCCCCTCCCTCCTCCCTCCCCTCCCTCCCCTGCCTCTGCCTCCCCTCCCTCCTCCCTCCCCTCCCTCCCTCCCCTCCCTCCCCCTCCCCTCCCTCCTCCGTCCCCTCCCTCCTCCCTCCCCTGCCCCTCCCTCCCCTCCCTCCTCCCTCCCCTCCCCCTCCCTCCCCTCCCTCCTCCCTCCCCTCCGCCTCCCCTCCCTCCCCCTCCCTCCCCTCCCCCTCCCCTCCCTCCCCCTCCCTCCCCTTCCCTCCCCTCCCTCCCCTCCCTCCTCCCTCCCCTGACCCTCCCTCTCCTCCCTCCTCCCTCCCCTGCCCCTCCCTCCCCTCCCTCCTCCCTCCCCTCCCCCTCCCTCCCCTCCCTCCTCCCTCCTCTCCGCCTCCCTCCCCTCCCTCCTCCATCCCCTGCCCTTCCTCCCCTCCATCCTGCCCCACCCTCCCCTCCCTCCCCTGCCCCTCCCGCCACTCCCTCCCCTGCCACTCCCTCCCCTCCCTCACCTCCCTCCCCTCCCTCCCCCTCCCTCCCCTCCCCCTCCCTTCCCTCCCCCCTCCCTCCCCTCCCCTCCCCTCCCTCCCCTCCCTCCTCCCTCCCCTGCCCCTCCCTCTCCTCCCTCCTCCCTCCCCTGCCCCTCCCTCCCCTCCCTCCTCCCTCCCCTCCCCTCCCTCCCCTCCCTCCTCCCTCACCTCCGCCTCCCTCCCCTCCCTCCTCCCTCCCCTGCCCTTCCTCCCCTCCATCCTGCCCCACCCTCCCCTCCCTCCCCTGCCCCTCCCGCCCCTCCCTCCCCTGCCCCTCCCTCCCCTCCCTCCCCTGCCCCTCCTGCCCCTCCCCTGCCCCTCCCTCTCCTCCCTCCTCCCTCCCCTCCCCCTCCCTCCCCTCCCTCCTCCCTCCCCTGCCCTTCCTCCCCTCCCTCCTCCCTCCCCTCCCCCTCCCTCCCCTCCCTCCTCCCTCCCCTCCGCCTCCCTCCCCTCCCTCCTCCCTCCCCTGCCCTTCCTCCCCTCCATCCTGCCCCACCCTCCCCTCCCTCCCCTGCCCCTCCCGCCCCTCCCTCCCCTGCCCCTCCCTCCCCTCCCTCCCCTGCCCCTCCCGCCCCTCCCCTGCCCCTCCCTCTCCTCCCTCCTCCCTCCCGTCCCCCTCCCTCCCCTCCCTCCTCCCTCCCTGCCCTTCCTCCCCTCCATCCTGCCCCTCCCTCCCCTCCATCCTTCCCCTCCCTCCCCTCCCCTGCCCCTCCCTCCCCTCCATCCTGCCCCTCCCTCTCCTCCCTCCTCCCTCCCCTGCCCTTCCTCCCCTCCATCCTGCCCCTCCCTCCCCTCCCTCCTCCCTCCCCTGCCCTGCCCCTCCCTCCCCTCCCTCCTCCCTCCCCTGCCCCTCCCTCTCCTCCCTCCTCCCTCCCCTCCCCTTCCTCCTCCCTCCCCTGCCCCTCCCTCCCCTCCCTCCCCTCCCCCTCCCTTCCCCTGCCCCTCCCTCCCCTCCCTCCATCCTGCCCCTCCCTCTCCTCCCTCCTCCCTCCTCCCTCCCCTGCCCTTCCCTCCCCTCCATCCTGCCCCTCCCTCCCCTCCATCCTGCCCCTCCCTCCCCTCCCTCTCCTTCCCCTCCCTCCTCCCTCCTCCCTCCCCTGCCCTTCCTCCCCTCCATCCTGCCCCTCCCTCCCCTCCCTCCCCTGCCCCTCCCTCCCCTCCATCCTGCCCCTCCCTCCCCTCCATCCTGCCCCTCCCTCCCCTCCCTCCCCTTCGCCTCCCTCTCCTCCCTCCTCCCTCCCCTGCACTTCCTCCCCTCCATCCTGCCCCTCCCTCCCCTCCCTCCCCTGCCCCTCCCTCCCCTCCATCCTGCCCCTCCCTCCCCACCCTTCCCTCCCTCCCCTCCCCTGCCCCTCCCTCCCCTCCCTCCATCCTGCCCCTTCCTCTCCTCCCTCCTACCTCCCCTGCCCTTCCCTCCCCTCCATCCTGCCCCTCCCTCCCTCCCCTTCCTCCATCCTGCCCCCTCTCCCTCCCCTCCCTCCCCTCCCTCCCCTGTCCCTCCCTCCCCGTCCCTCCCTCTCTTCCCTCCCCTCCCTCCAACCCCCCCTCATTCTCTAGCCTCTCCTTTCCCCTCCCCTTCCTTCCCCCTCCCTCCCCTTGCCATTCCTTACCCTTCCTTGCACTGCCGCTCTTTCCCCTCCCTCTCCTTCCCCCTCCCTCTCCTGCCCCTTCCCTCTCCTGCCCTCTCTGTGGTAATATGCATGCGCACATCAATGAAAATAGTTGGCAATATGATCTCCAACCAGCAGGTGGTGATAGAGATCCACCAGGTGACTCGAGAGATTCGGCAGTTGGTAGTAAGTCGTACTAGAGGAAAGTCGCACTCAGCGTAGATCCAGGGGAATTCACTGAATTCAATTACTAGTCACAGTTTATATTATAATTTGTTAGTTATATTTCCATGTGTCCATCTTGTTAATAAAGTATCGTACTAGTTAAAGAACTCGAGGCTGGATTCTCCGATTTCCAGGCTACGTCAGGAGGGTCCGTGGTGTTTTACATCAAATCAATCGGCGGCGCCCCTGCACCGATCCTCCGCCCAGTGAAGGACTCACAGCCGCACCCTGTAAAACTCCCAGCCTCCATGACAAAAACAGCCGGAGAATTGCTGGGTCCGTGGCTGCGGATGTGACAGCGATGACCTGCACCGGTCACGTCTTACAACATAGCACCGGCTGTGCGTGGACCCGACCTGCCAGATACTGCCCCCCTGGACACTCTCTGGTCGCCCCCACCGATCCCACCAGCCCTCGCTGAAGCCCCCTCCCCCCAGCCAGCAGCACACCCCCCCCCCCACACCCCCGACTGTGACAGTGCTGGATTCCTGACCGCTGAGATTACGCGTCCCCCAACCATCGGGAACTCAGCCCGTCGGGGTGGAGCATCGGGAGAGGGTCCTCAGGTAGTGTCCCGAGGCTGTCCCAATGGCCTGCAGCGTGGTCCCCAATAGCGTGCTCCCCAATGGCGTGGTCCCCGATAGCGTGGTCCCCGATAGCGTGCTCCCCAATGGCGTGCTCCCCAATGGCGTGCTCCCCAATGGCATGCTCCCCAATGGCGTGGTCCCCAATGGCGTGCTCCCCAATGGCGTGCTCCCCAATGGCGTGTTCCCCAATGGCGTGTTCCCCAATGGCGTGCTCCCCAATGGCGTGCTCCCCAATGGCGTGCTCCCCAATGGCGTGGTCCCCAATGGCGTGCTCCCCAATGGCGTGCTCCCCAATGGTGTGCTCCCCAATGGCGTGTTCCCCAATGGCCTGCAGCGTGCTCCCCGATGGCGGCTCCCCAATGGCGTGCTCCCCAATGGCGTGGTCCCCGATAGCGTGCTCCCCAATGGCGTGCTCCCCAATGGCGTGCTCCCCAATGGCGTGCTCCCCAATGGCGTGGTCCCCGATAGCGTGCTCCCCAATGGCGTGCTCCCCAATGGCGTGTTCCCCAATGGCGTGTTCCCCAATGGCGTGCTCCCCAATGGCATGCTCCCCAATGGCGTGGTCCCCGATAGCGTGCTCCCCAATGGCGTGCTCCCCAATGGCGTGTTCCCCAATGGCGTGCTCCCCAATGGCGTGCTCCCCA